>NC_044031.1:135258557-135588308 GCF_901765095.1 Microcaecilia unicolor | reverse complement strand
TTCTACAGGTATGTAGCATTCGCTTTGTAGTCGTGTTAGTTCACTTTTAAAGGTAATAAATAGAAATAAAACAAAAGATAGAAAAGAAAATAAGATGATACCTTTTTTATTGGACTAACAATACACTTTTGATTAGCTTTCGAAGGCAAACCTTCTTCTTTAGATCAGAAATAAGCAAATGTTGACAAATATCAGAATATATAGTGAAACATAAAAGCATTCCAACAACAGTCTCATAGGAAGAAGATGCACTACTTCTAAAGCTAATCAAAAATCTATTGTTAGTCTAATAAAAAAGGTATCATCTTATTTTCTGTTCTGTATTTTGTTTTATTTCTATTTATAAGGCTAGATTTGAAAAAGGCCAAAGACAGAGCATGACGCACTCAGGAAGTCTATTTTGGCATAGCTCACAGCAAGATGGAAGATGTATAGAAATTTATATGTTGATTGCCATTTTCTGTTTTGTATATGTAAGAACAATTGAAGCCCTTCGGATGCATTTCAGCTCCTTGATTTAAAGCAAACACTCTGAACAAGCGAGTGTCTCAGATTCTATAAGTGAATGGGTAAATTTGAAACAATATGAGAAGAATGGATTAAAGGGCAAAACTTAAATCATTTATCTCATCTACTTCCCGGTATTATATAAAAATATGTATTACATGCCTGAATTTTTATATCCCGTTCTCTGAGGACAAGCAGGCTGCTTGTTCTCACTGATGGGTGACGTCCTCGGCAGCCCTCCAATCGGAACCTTCACTAGCAAAGGCCTTTGTAGTCCTCGCACACCCGATGCCGCCGCGATGCGCGGCCGTCTTCCCCCGAACCGGCTCGTGTTCATCAGTCCTTTTGTCCGCGCTCGGGACGGTCGTGTTTTGCTGCCATTTCGTGCCCCTCAAGTTGACCCTCGCGCGTCTTCGCGATTTTCACTAAAAAAAAAAAAAGAGACCTTCGGTCTTTGCCCCTTCCCGTGTTTCCAGGTTTTTTCCCCCGCGTAAGTTTCCTTTCGCTTTCGGGATCGGCCTATTTGGCCTCGGTAACAGATTTTTTCTTCCCTTATTTTTGGGTGCCTTTCGTCCTCATCCGCGAATTTTGATTTCGCCGGCGTGATTTTTCCGCCATGTTCATCGAAGTCTTCCAGTGGCTTCAAGAAGTGCACCCAGTGCGCCCGAGTAATCTCGCTCACTGATAGGCACGCTTCGTGCTTCAGTGTCTGGGGGCTGGGCAACCGCCCGCAGGCCTGCAGTCTTGTGCTCTCTTGAAAAAGAGGACTCAGGGTAGCGAGATTGGCCCAGTGGAACGTGTTGTTCTCCGGGCTCTTCGACGACAACAGCACAGGACGCATCGAGTGCATCGACGTTGACAGCATCGAAGTCTTCGACCTCGGCATCGGACTGCATCGACGCATCGAGGCTTTGACCCTCTTCATCGTCGGTACCGAGACATCAAAAAGGCTGCGTCGACGTCGGTGGTACCGGGACCTCCGCTATTGCTGATGTCGTCGGACGGTGTGGTGCTTTCGACTGGAGTGCAGGTGAGGGCTGTCATTCCCCTGCTGGTGGCGGTGAGCCTTCGGTGTGTCTCCTCCTGCCCTGAGGCTCCTGCGGTACAGCCCCCCCCCCCCCCCGACCGACTTCTTCGGCCTCGGCCCCGAGGAAGACGGTTGGATTCTACGTCCTCCTCGTCGGTACCGGGAAGCTCGGTGACATGCTTCGTTTGAAGAAATCAAAGAAGCATCGACACCGGTCTCCTTCCCGCCTCGGTACCGAGAGCGCTGGGTCGCGAGGGAGGTCGGCACCCAGTAGGCATCGGCACCAGGAGGACCGCTCACCCTCTGTTCAGGAGGTGTCGATGCGCTCCCCCTTGACAGCCCTGAACCGCCTCCATGCCGGAACAGGACTCTGACCTCGACGCCTGCATCGGCTTCCCAGTCTTCTCCCAGCCGCTCTGCACGAGTCTCCGGGCCGTTCTTCCAGAGATTCTGGAGAGCTGTTGCGCCCTTCTCCTCTGGTAACCGGGGGTGCTTGCGCCACCGGTACCGTCGAGCGAGGCACCAGCTGGCCCTTTGCCCAGGGTGAGGTCTTCGGCATCGGTACCGCTTGCGGTACCGGCTGCGGCCGCCTCCCAGGAAGACTCCCCGACAACGTCGGTGGAGGGAGCTTCGCCGGTTGCTGGCGAGGGAGTCTACCTCTCGACGCTCCCACCGTGGCCGTGTTTCCACGGAGTCGAGTCGGGCACGGGCTTCAGACGCAGGTTCATGAACTTGTGTCTGATACAGATGGTGAGGGCCTCGAGGGAGGAGGAGGAGGACATCAGATATTTCTCTGACGAGGAGTCTGATGGCCTTCCTTCTGATCCCACTCCCTCCCCTGAAAGGCAGCTTTCTCCTCCCGAGAGTCTGTCTTTTGCGGCCTTTGTCCGGGAGATGTCTACGGCCATCCCCTTCCCGGTGGTCGTGGAGATGAGCCCAGGGCTGAGATGTTTGAGCTCTTGGACTATCTTTCTCCACCTAAGGAAGCGTCCACAGTACCCATGCATCATGTCCTGAAAAAGACATTGCTGGCGAACTGGACCAAGCCACTAACTAATCCCCCTCATCCCCAAGAAGATCAAATCCCAGTACCGGATCCGTGGGGATCCAGAGCTGATGCGCACTCAGTTGCCTCACGACTCTGGTGTGGTGGATCTGGCCCTAAAGAAGGCTGAGAGTTCTAGGGAGCATGCTTCGGCGCCCCCGGGCAAGGACTCTAGAACCTTAGACTCCTTTGGGAGGAAGGCCTACCATTCTTCTACTGCCTACTCCAGACTTCGCACCTTCTGTCTCGCTGCACCCTACGCCTGGAATAAACTTCCTGAGCCCCTACGTCTTGCCCCATCCTTGGCCACCTTAAATCTAGACTGAAAGCCCACCTCTTTAACATTGCTTTTGACTCATAACCACTTGTAACCACTCGCCTCCACCTACCCTCCTCTCTTCCTTCCCGTTCACATTAGTTGATTTGATTTGCTTACTTTATTTATTTTTTGTCTATTAGATTGTAAGCTCTTTGAGCAGGGACTGTCCTTCTTCTATGTTTGTGCAGCGCTGCGTATGCCTTGTAGCGCTATAGAAATGCTAAGTAGTAGTAGTAGTAGTGGCCAAGATCCAGTCCTACCAGCTCTACACGAGCATCCACATGCGGAACAATGTGCGACAGTTGGCGGGCTTGGTGGACAAGCTCCCTTCTGAGCAAGCCAAGCCGTTTCAGGAGGTGGTCAGGCAGCTGAAGGCGTGCAGAAAATTCCTGGCCAGAGGGGTATATGATACCTTCAATGTTGCGTCCAGGGCCACTGCTCAAGGTGTGGTGATGCGCAGACTCTCATGGCTGCGTGCCTCCGACCTGGAGAATAGGATCCAGCAGCGGATTGCGGACTCCCCTTGCCGAGCAGACAACATTTTTGGAGAAAAGGTCGAACAGGTGGTAGAACAGCTCCACCAGCGGGATAACGCTTTCGACAAATTCGCCGGCAGCCTTCAGCATCTACCTCATCAGGTAGACGTTTTTATGGGGGAAGGAGGGCTGTTCCCTACTCTTCTGGTAAGCGTAGGTACAAACTTCCCTCTCGACAGCCTGTGGCCCAGGCTAAGCCCCAGCGCGCTCGCTCTCGTCAGCAGCGCGCGCCTCAGCAAGGCCCCACAGCTCCCCAGCAAAAGCAGGGGCGAGCTTTTGACTGGCTCCAGAAGAGCATAGCCGATGTCAAAGTGTCCGTGCCGGACGATCTGCCGGTCGGAGGGAGGTTGAAAGTTTTTCACCAAAGGTGGCCTCTCATAACCTCCGACCAGTGAGTTCTCCAAATAGTCCGGCAAGGATACACCCTCAATTTGGCCGCCACGCCTCCAAATTGTGCACCGGGAGCTCAGTCCTTCAGCTTCCAGCACAAGCAGGTACTTGCAGAGGAACTCTCCGCCCTTCTCAGCGCCAATGCGGTCGAGCCCGTGCCACCGGGGCAAGAAGGGCTGGGATTCTATTCCAGGTACTTCCTTGTGGAAAAGAAAACGGGGGTATGCGTCCCATCCTAGACCTAAGGGCCCTGAACAAATATCTGGTCAAAGAAAAGTTCAGGATGCTTTCCCTGGGCACCCCTTCTTCCCATGATTCAGGAAAACGATGGCTATGCTCTCTGGACTTAAAGGATGCTTATACACACATCCCTGTACTGCCCAGCTCACAGACAGTATCTTCGATTTCGTCTGGGATCACGTCACTTCCAGTACTGTGTGCTACCCTTTGGGCTCGCCTCTGCGCCCAGAGTGTTCACGAAGTGCCTAGCTGTGGTAGCAGCAGCGCTTCGCAGGCTCGGAGTGCACATGTTCCCTTATCTCGATGATTGGCTGGTGAATAACACTTCCGAGGCAGGAGCTCTACAGTCCATGCAGATGACTATTCGCCTCCTGGAGCTACTGGGGTTTGTGATAAATTATCCAAAGTCCATCTTCTCCCAGTACAGAGACTCGAATTCATAGGAGCTCTGCTGGATTCTCGGACAGCTCGTGCCTATCTCCTGGAGACAAGGGCCAACAATCTGCTGTCCCTCGTCTCCCGGGTACGAGCGTCCCAGCAGATCACAGCTCGGCAGATGTTGAGATTGCTTGGCCACATGGCCTCCACAGTTCATGTGACTCCCATGGCTCGTCTCCGCATGCGATCTGCCCAATGGACCCTAGCTTCCCAGTGGTTTCAGGCTGCTGGGGATCTAGAGGACGTGATCCACCTGTCCACGAGTTTTCTCAAATCCCTTTACTGGTGGACGATTTGGGCCAATTTGACCCTGGGACGCCCCTTCCAAATTCCTCAGCCACAAAAGGTGCTGACTACGGATGCGTCTCTCCTGGGGTGGGGAGCTCATGTCGATGGACTTCAAACCCAAGGAAGCTGGTCCCTCCAGGAACGCGATCTGCAGATCAATCTCCTGGAGTTACGAGCGGTCTGGAACGCTTTGAAGGCGTTCAGAGATCGGCTGTCCCACCAAATTATCCAAATTCAGACAGACAACCAGGTTGCCATGTATTACATCAACAAGCAGGGGGGGCACCGGATCTCGCCCCCTGTGTTAGGAAGCCGTCAGCATGTGGCTCTGGGCTCGCCGTTACGGCATGGTGCTCCAAGCCACATATCTGGCAGGCGTAAACAATAGTCTGGCCGACAGGTTGAGCAGGATCATGCAACCTCACGAGTGGTCGCTCAACTCCAGAGTAGTGCGCCGGATCTTCCAAGAGTGGGGCACCCCCTTGGTAGATCTCTTTGCATCTCGAGCCAACCACAAGGTCCCTCAGTTCTGTTCCAGACTTCAGGCCCACGGCCGACTGGCATCGGATGCCTTCCTCCTGGATTGGGGGGAAGGCCTGCTGTATGCTTATCCTCCCATACCTCTGGTGGGGAAGCCTTTGTTGAAACTCAAGCACGACCGAGGCACCATGATTCTGATTGCTCCCTTTTGGCTGCGTCAGATCTGGTTCCCTCTCCTTCTGGAGTTGTCCTCCGAAGAACCATGGAGATTGGAGTGTTTTCCGACCCTCATCACACAGAACGAAGGGGCGCTTCTGCATCCCAACCTCCAGTCTCTGGCTCTCACGGCCTGGATGTTGAGAGCATAGACTTTGCCTCTTTGGGTCTGTCGGAGGGTGTCTCCGTGTCTTGCTTGCTTCCAGAAAAATTCCACTAAGAGAGTTACTTCTTTTTATGGAGGAGGTTTGCCGTCTGGTGTGACAGCAAGGCCTTAGATCCTCGCTCTTGTCCTACACAGACCCTGCTTGACTACCTTCTGCACTTGTCTGAGTCTGGTCTCAAGACCAACTCTGTAAGGGTTCACCTTAGCGCAATCAGTGCATACCATTACCGTGTGGAAGGTAAGCCGATCTCAGGACAGCCTTTAGTTGCTCGCTTCATGAGAGGTTTGCTTTTGTCAAAGCCCCCCCGTCAAACCTCCTACAGTGTCATGGGATCTCAGTGTCGTTCTCACCCAGCTGATGAAACCTCCTTTTGAGCCACTGAACTCCTGCCATCTGAAGTACTTGACCTCGTAGAGTCAGTGAGCTTCAGGCCCTGGTAGCTCATGCTCCTTATACCAAATTTCATCATAATAGAGTAGTCCTCCGCACTCATCCTAAGTTCTTGCCGAAGGTAGTGTCGGAGTTCCATCTGAACCAGTCAATTGTCTTGCCAACATTTTTTCCCCGTCCTCATTCCTGCCCTGCTGAACGTCAGCTGCACACATTGGACTGCAAAAGAGCATTGGCCTTCTATCTGGAGCGGACACAGCCCAACAGACAGTCCGCCCAAATGTTTGTTTCTTTTGATCCCAACAGGAGGGGAGTGGCTGTGGGGAAACGCACCATTTTCAATTGGCTAGCAGATTGCATTTCCTTCACTTACGCCCAGGCTGGGCTGGCTCTTGAGGGTCATGTCACGGCTCACAATGTTAGAGCCATGGCAGAGTCAGTGGCCCACTTGAAGTCAGCCACTATTGAAGAGATCTGCAAAGCTGCGACGTGGTCATCTGTCCACACATTCACATCTCATTACTGCCTGCAGCAGGATACCCGACGCGACAGTCGGTTCGGGCAGTCAGTGCTTCAGAATCTGTTCGGGGTTTAGAATCCAACTCCACCCCCCTAGGCCCATGTTTATTCTGTTCCAGGCTACACTCTGTTAGTTGGATAAGTTGTTAGGTCAATCTCAGTTATGTCCTCACCATTGCGAGGCCCAATTGACCATGTTTGTTGTTTTGAGTGAGCCTGGGGGCTAGGGATACCCCATCAGTGAGAACAAGCAGCCTGCTTGTCCTCGGAGAAAGCGAATGCTACATACCTGTAGAAGGTATTCTCCGAGGACAACAGGCTGATTGTTCTCACAAACCCGCCCGCCTCCCCTTTTGGAGTTGTGTCTTCCCTTGTCTTTGTCTTGCTACATACGGGACTGACGAACACGAGCCGGTTCGGGCGGGAAGACGGCCGCGCATGCGCGGTGCACATCGGCGCACGAGGACTAGCAAAGGCCTTTGCTAGTGAAGTTTTCCGATTGGAGGGGCTGCCGAGGACGTCACCTATCAGTGAGAACAATCAGCCTGCTGTCCTCGGAGAATACCTTCTACAGGTATGTAGCATTCGCTATAACTATTTATCTCAGTGCTATTTCTGTACAGAGATCAGCTGTAATTTTCATACATGGGAGTCTGACTTGTCCAGGGAAGCAGGGAGCTGGAAAAATTTATAAAGAAAATGAAATTGTACCTTCAATTGTGTCACTTGAATAAAAGAAACTTAAATGATACAAAAGAAAGCATTTTTTAAGTAAATATGCATGTAAAGATTTACATCAAAGAATTTGCATAGGTAGGAATAGCCTGTAGAGCTGTCTCCAGCACTGATTTGAGTCATGCATGTGTAAAGGAACCACGTGCTGTATGGTGGAGATAAAGGTCAGGAAAACACAGATCTGCTAGGCTGCTTAATGGGTGCAGCATGCTGTAGTAGGTGTTCTCAGAGGACAGCAGGACATGTATTCTCACATATGGGTGATGTCATCCGACAAAGCCCAGTGTGGATGCCACCCAGTGTTCTATAACTTTAAGAAGCCTTTGGCAACATTGCACTACTCATGTGCAAGTCGTGGGATCAGCAGTACAGTAATAAAGCTAAAAGAATACAACTCCTGGGGGAGGTGGGAGGGGAAGTGAGAATACATGCCCTGCTGTCCTCAGAGAACATCTGCTACAGGTGAGTATCTTTGCTTTCTCCAAGGTCAAGCAGAACATTGTTTCTTGTATATGGGAATCCCTAACTACTAGGCTCACCGAAAACAACAACTCGAGGACAATAAGGGCTTGCAACAACAAGGCCAACCAGGAGCCAATCAACCTGAACTTATATACACAGACTCGTGAGAGTGCAGTCTAGAACAGAATAAAAATGGGCATAAGAGAGTGGATTCTAAACACCAGATTCTGACCGAACCAACTGTCGCTTTGCAAATCTCTTCAGTGGAGGATGATTTCAAGTGAGTTACTGATGTAGCCATGGTTGTGACATTGTGAGCTGTGACATGACCCTCAAGAGTCAGCCCAGCCTGAAGGAAATAGAATTTACCAGCCAGTTAAACAGTGTGCGTTTACTGATGGCTGCCCCTATTCTGTTTGGATCAAAAGAAACAAAAAACTGGGTGTACTGTCTGTGGGTTTTAGACCACTCCAGATAGAAAGTCAAGGCTCAGATGCAGTCTAAGGTGTGCAGTGCACTTTCGCCAGGAATTTCGTGTAGTTTGGGGAAAATGTTGAAAGGGCTATTGACTGATTAAGGTGGAAATCCGACACCACCTTCGGAAGGAACTTAGGATGTGTATGGAGAACCACTCTGGTATGATGGAGTCTCATATAAAGTGGATCAGCTACTAGGGCCTGAAGCTCACTGACCCTGCGTGCTGAAATAACTGCCACCAACTTTCCAAGTCAAAAACTTCAAATATCTAGAAGCTACAGACATGGACTTACCCTCTACACGGTGATGGTGCACACCAATTGCACTGAGGTGAACCCTTACAGAGTTGCTTTTGAGACCAGACTCAGAGAGGTGTAGGAACTCCAATCGTTGCGACGGGAGGAGGTGGGACTTTGGGTAGTTGATCACAAACCTTAGTAGCTCCAACACCTGAATGATTCTCTGCACGGAAACCTAAGCTCTTTCGTTAAATTAGCTCTTCAATAGCCAATCATTCAGATAGGGAAGCACATGCACTCCCAGTCTACATAGACACGCTGTTACCATGGCAGGGCATTTTGTGAAAACTCAGGGGTGGACAGGAGACCAAAAGGCAACATCCGATACTGGTAGTGGTGTTTTCACACTCAAAATCAGAGATACTTTCTGTGGCTGGGGAGCATCAGGATGTGGGTGTAAGTCCAGAGAGCATAGCCAATCATTTGCCTGAATCAGGGAAGAAGGGTGCCCAGATATTTGTTCAGGGCCCTTAGGACTAGGATGGGATGAAATCCCCTCCACCCCCCCCCCCCCCCAGTCTTTTTGGGCACTAGGAAGTACTTGGAATAAAATCTCTTCCCTTCTTCCCCAGATGGCATGGGCTTGACCACATGGGCCTGTAAAGTTCCTCTGCAAGCACTACCCAGTGCTGAAAGCTGTAAAATGACAGTCTTGGAGGACAGTTTGGAGGTATTTGACTTCAGTGTAGGGCATAACTTTTCCGGACCACTGGTTGGAGGTTATAAGGGGCCGTCTTTGATGGAAAAAATTCAGCCTCTCTCCAACCAGTAGGCTGTCTGGCACAGTTAATTTTACTATGGCTATGCTCTCCTGGAGCCAATCAAAAGCTCCTCCAACTTGGATGCTGGCTGGGCCTTCTGGTGCTTTGGCTACCGAGGTCTGCAGGGGTCACCTGGGACTGTTGTGAAGGCCAGGCTGGAGGAGCATACATACACCTATGAGAGTAGTAGGGTCTTCTTTCCACCTGCAAACCTCCAAGAAAGTGAAGATCACAGAAGTAGTAGGCCAAGAAAGAGACTTCATGGTGTCGGGTCTCTTCTTGATGAGGTCGGCAACTTCTTCCACCTTGTCCCCAAAAAGGTTGTCACTTCGGCAGTGGACATCTGCAAGCTTTTCCTGAACAGCAGATTCCAGGTCTGACACATACATTCAGGTGAGTCTGCACATACCAATACCTAAAGTGGAAAGCCTGGATGCCATATCGAAAGTATCATAGGTTGCCCGGGCCCAGTGCTTTCAGCATTCCTTCTGCTTTGCTACTTACTTGCAGAGTTTTGCAGCCTTATCTGACACACTGTGCAACAAGTCCTGAAAGTAAATGCTCATATGGAGCTGGTAGGACTGTATGCGGGATGCAAGTATAAAGGCCTGGTAAGCCTTCCTCCTAAAAGACTTTAAGGTGCAAGCATCTTGACCCAGGGGTGCCGAGGCATGGATTCTAGAACTCTTAGCTCTTTCAAGAGCAGATTCAACCAGCCTAGAATATGCCTTCTTAGGAACTCGCTGCACAGAGAGAGGGGTCTCCCAATTCTTCATCTGCGCCTACTGCTGCAGGATGTTGTGAATGGACACTGTCCCTGCTTACTTACTGTAGGAGGATCCTCATAATCAAGGTTGTCCAAGATTGTAGCCCTGGGCTTGTCCTCAACCTCCAAATGAAATAGAATGGCCCTAGCCATTTCCCTCAAAAAGCCAATAAGGTGAGTTTCTCTAGTAGGGACTCTCTCCTTTCCTGAGGTGGGGAGAGAGCCATTTTATGATACCTCCTCTGGTTCCACGTCAGATACCCAGGAATGGCCTAAATCTGACTCAGCATGGAACTCTTTTAGGGGAAGCTGAGTCTATGTCTGCCTCGGGTGACTAGACTAACGTCTAGGCTCAGGGCATGAGCTCTGAGGGGCAGGCACTTATGTGGACATCAAGGGAGTTTCCTCCCTTGATAGGCTGGAGATGAGCATTGCCTCTTCTGAGGCTGACAACTGCCACCTTCCTGGCACCGGTATTGACACACAGGTGACAGACAAGGCATGGGCCTCTAGGATCGGCTAGGGTGGAGCCATGGTTGACATTGACACCCTCGAGGCCTCGGCATCACACTGAACCAAGATTTGCTCCAACTTCTTCTGCAACATAAGTATATAAGTAATGCCACACTGGGAAAAGACCAAGGGTCCATTGAGCCCAGCATCCTGTCCCCGACAGCGGCCAATCAAGGCCAAGGGCACCTGGCAAACTTCCCAAATGTACAAACATTCTATACATACTATTCCTGGAATTGTGGATTTTTCCCAAGCCCATTTAGTAGTGATTTATGGAATAGTCCTTTAGGAAACCGTCTAACTCCTTTTTAAACTCTGCCAAGCTAACCGCCTTCACCACGTTCTCCGGCAACGAATTCCAGAGTTTAATTATGCGTTGGGTGAAGAAACATTTTCTCCGATTTGATTTAAATTTGCTACACTGTAGTTTCATTGCATGCCCCCTAGTCCTAGTATTTTTAGAAAGCGTGAACACACGCTTCACATCCACCTGTTCCACTCCACTCATTATTTTATATACCTCTATCATGTATCCCCTCAGCTGTCTCTTTTCCAAGCTGAAAAGCCCTAGCCTCCTTAGTCTTTCTTCATAGGGAAGTTGTCCCATCCCCGCTATCATTTTAGTCACCCTTCGCTGCACCTTTTCCAATTCTACTATATCTTTCTTGAGATGTGGCGACCAGAATTGAACACAATACTCAAGGTGCGGTCACACCATGGAGCGATACAACGGCATTATAACATCCTCACACCTGTTTTCCATACTTTTCCTAATAATACCCAACATTCTATTCGCTTTCCTAGCTGCAGCAGCACACTGAGCAGAAGGTTTCAGTGTATTATCAACGACGACACCCAGATCCCTTTCTTGGTCTGTAACTCCTAACGTGGAACCTTGCATGACTTAGCTATAATTCGGGTTCTTTTTTCCCACATGCATCACCTTTCACTTGCTCACATTAAACGTCATCTGCCATTTAGCTGCCCAGTCTCCCAGTCTCGTAAGGTCCTTCTGTAATTTTTCACAATCCTCTTGCAAATTAACGACTTAAGATGATTTAGAGATGAGAGTAACTAGCGAGGTATTTAAATTTGCTGATGACACAAAGTTATTCAAACGACTTTGAATAACTTTGTGTCATCAGCAAATTTAAATACCTCGCTAGTTACTCTCATCTCTAAATCATTTATAAATATATTAAAAAGCAGCGGTCCTAGCACAGACCCCTGAGGAATCCCACTAAACTACCCTTCTCCATTGTGAATACTGCCCATTTAACCCCACTCTCTGTTTCCTATCCTTCAACCAGTTTTTAATCCAGACTAGGACATTTCCTCCTATCCCATGACCCTCCAATTTCCTCTGTAGCCTTTCATGAGCTACCATGTCAAATGCCTTTTGAAAATCCAGATACACAATATCAACTGGCTCCCCTTTGTCCACATGTTTGTTTACTCTTTCAAAGAATTAAAGTAAATTGGTCAGGCAAGATTTTCCCACACTAAAGCCATGCTGACTTGGTCTCAGTAATCCATG
This sequence comes from Microcaecilia unicolor, assembly GCF_901765095.1. Classification (NCBI taxonomy): domain Eukaryota; kingdom Metazoa; phylum Chordata; class Amphibia; order Gymnophiona; family Siphonopidae; genus Microcaecilia; species Microcaecilia unicolor. Next base: position 135,576,196 of record NC_044031.1, on the reverse strand, counting down.
TCCTTGGATGTGCTCTGTAATTTTAATAATAGCCTCTACCATTTTCCCCGGCACCGATGTCAGACTCACCGGTCTATAATTAACCGGATCTCCCCTGGAACCTTTTTTAAAAATGGGCGTTACATTGGCCACCCTCCAATCTTCCGGTACCACGCTTGATTTTAAGGATAAATTGCATATCACTAACAGTAACTCCGCAAGCTCATTTTTCAGTTCTATCAGTACTCTAGGATGAATACCATCCGGTCCAGGAGATTTGCTACTCTTCGGTTTGCTGAACTGCCCCATTACGTCCTCCAGGTTTACTGTGAAGTCAGTAAGTCTCTCCGACTCGTCCACTTGAAATACCATTTCTGACACTGGTATCCCACCCAAATCTTCCTTGGTGAAGACCGAAGCAAAGAATTCATTCAATCTCTCCGCTACGTCTTTGTCTTCCTTGATCGCCCCTGTTACCCGTTGGTCATCCAGCAGTCCAACCGATTCTTTTGCCGGCTTCCTGCTTTTAATATACCGAAATAAATTTTTACTATGTTTTTTGCCTCTAATGCTATCTTTTTTTTGTAATCCCTCTTGGCCTTCTTTATCTGCGCCTTGCATTTGCTTTGATGGTCCTTATGTTGCTTCTTGTTATTTTCAGATGGTTCTTTCTTCCATTTTCTGAAGGCGTTTCTTTTAGCCCTAATAGCTTCCTTCACCTCACTTTTCAACCATGCCGGCTGTCTTTTGGCCCAGAGGGTTCCTCAGAGGCAGGCATTGGTAAAGGCAGAGCTGGTATGAGTTTGATGACATACTGCAAAGATGCCAGTGCTGAATTAGAAGGCTGGTTCTGGTGCTTAAGAGACTGGTGCATCAGCACTGACTGTATGGTGGGGGAACAACTCTTATGGCACTGATGCTTCATGGGTACCGACAGTGCCAGGGACTCATAGCTCCTGGCACCATGCTTCGAAGTGGACCAATGCCAGTGTCTTTATCTTCCCTCATTATATGACATCAGGATCCCTCGGTGCTGACAAGGACAATATCAAATCCTGACCTATCCTCAGAGTCAGGTCTGATGCAAACCAGCCTTGATGGGGCCCTACTGGTGCCCGATGTTAAGGCAGGGCGAGACCTCAATGCTGGTACACCCCCAGTGTCTGATTCAGCTTCTCCAGCCACAGGCACTGATGCCTCCAATGCCAATGCAAATGGATCGATCAGTCATAGAAGTGCCAAAAAGTTTCTAATGCAGGGCCTCTCTGCTTTTCTGAATCCATTTCTGCATTTTCATTTGTGTTGTGAAATAGAGAACACAGTTAGAGGCCTCATGATCACAGCCTAGGCACGACAGAAACCATTTATGGGGGTCAGTCCCAGAAATGACTCTGTTGCCCCTAGAGCAATGCTTAAAACCACTAGGAGATGTTTTTTTGTGACACTGAGGGAAAAATAGCCAATGGATCAATGTTAAGAGATGAAGAAATCTCTACACCAAAAAGAAAAATCCACCGTGGCCAGTGCTCAGGCCTAAGCGGGCCTCAGGAACCATGAAAAAAAACAAGGAAAACTTAAAATGTGCTGAAAACCCTAATGAAATAAAAGGGGATAAGAGAAAAGACAGTAGAAAAATATGAAGTTAAAACCCATCTACTGTGAGGTAAGGCACTGGGAAAAAAATGATAATGTTTGACGTGCTGAGGTGAGCTCAGAGAACGCAACTTCTCTGCTCTGCAGAAAAACATAGACTGCTGGTCCTTCGTGCTCATGTGAGGTGGGAAGGCACTAGTGCATGTGTGGTGTGATGCTGCCAAAGGCTTCTTAAATTTATGGAACACTGGGTAGCATCCGCACCAGGCTCCAATGGATGATGTCACCCACATGTGAGAAACAATGTCCTGCTTGTTATCAGACAACAAGACATTCTTTGGTAACACAGCGAGGTGTGCCACATCTTTAGCTCATTGATATGTAGAGACTTTGTATTAGAGCCACAGAGTACATGGGATTCTCTTATTTGGCTTCATGCATTCCACAGCCCAGCTTCTACAAGGGCAATGACCATTTGAAAAACCTGCTAAATCTGTACGTAACTCACCTTGAGCTCTGGTTGGAAAGGTGAGTAATAGTGAATCAAAAATCTAAATTCATGCAAATACCCTATTTCTCCCTTTATAATCAGATCTCTTCTTACCGTATCAAGCTGAGTTCTTTATCAAAAATATGAATGTGGAAGAAATGCTGGCAAGTGAGATCCTTGGTGATTTTCTTGGAGCAGTGAAAAATGTGTGGCAGCCCGACAAACTGAATGCTATAAACATTACCTCAGCTCTGGACAGGGGAGGCAGAGTTCCACTTCCCATCAATGATATGAAGGAGGGGTAAGAACATTTAAATCAAGGTATTGCGAGAGCTGTTTGTATTGTCCACCATTTAGAGACAGCAACTCCTCTTTTTTTTTTTTTTTTTGCCATTTTATGACAAATCACATCTATTTCCCAGGGATTTGGGGGGTAGTTACTAATGTACATTAAGGGAATAGCGCATGATATTTGCACCCTAACTTGTGTTAAGTGGCAAAATCATGCATTATTTTACTGTAGCACACATCAGTTTAAGTCATTAAGCTACATAATAATGAGAAAACTTTTGGCAAAGTCCCTCTTGAGAGACTCCTGAGAAAATTAAAAAGCCATGGGATAGGAGGCAATGTTCTGTTGTGGATTGGGAACTGGTTAAAAGATAGAAAAGAGAGGATATGGTTAAATGCATAGGAGCCCGGTATAAGAGGCTTGGGGAGGCTAACCAGCTTATTTTCGAAAGAGAAGGCCGGCCATCTTCTGACACAAATCGGGAGATGGCCGGCCATCTCTCAAGGCCGGCAAAATTGGCATAATCGAAAGCCAATTTTGGCCGGCCTCAACTGCAGTCCGTCGCGGAGCTGGACAAACTTCAAGGGGGTTTGTCGGCAGGGTACAGAAGGCGGGACGGGGGTGTGCTGAAGAGATGGCCGGCTTCGCCTGATAATGGAAAAAAGAAAGCCGGCCCTGATGAGCATTTGGCTGACTTGGCCTCTTTTTTCCACAGCCAAGCCTCGAAAAGGTGCCCCAACTGACCAGATGACCACTGGAGTGAATCGGGGATGACCTCCCCTTACTCCCCCAGTGGTCACCAACCCCCTCCCACCCAAAAAAACAACAACATTTTTTTGCCAGCCTCTATGCCAGCCTCAAATGTCATACCCAGCTCCCTGACAGCAGTATGCAGGTCCCTGAAGCAGTTTTTAGTGGGTGCAGTGCACTTCAGGCAGGTGGACCCAGGCCCATCCCCCCCTACCTGTTACACTTGTAGTGGTAAATGGGAGCCCTCCAAACCCCCCAAAACCCACTGTACCCACATGTAGGTGCCCCCATTCACCCATAATGGCTATGGTAATGGTGTAGAGTTGTGGGGAGTGGATTTTGCGGGGGATTTGAGGGGCTCAGCACCCAAGATAAGGGAGCTATGCACCTGGGAGCTATTTTTATTTTTAATTTTTAGAAGTGCCCCCTAGGGTGCCCGGTTGGTGTCCTGGCATGTCAGGGGGACCAGTGCACTACAAATGCTGGCTCCTCCCACAACCAAATGCCTTGGATTTGGACGGGTTTGAGATGGCTGGCCTTGGTTTCCATTATCGGCGAAAACCGATGCCGGCCATCTCAAACCCGGCCATCTCTGACATTTGGCCGGCCCCAACCATATTATCGAAATGAAAGATGGCCGCCTATCTTGTTCGATAATACAGTTGGCTCCGCCCCTTCCTGTGGCCGTCCCCGGAGATGGGTGCCCCCGTTCGATTATGCCTCTCCACGTCTCAGCCACAAGCTCACGAAGTACCGGGCTGTCCATATCAGGGCTGCTCCCTGGGTCCAGCACTTCTTTCCTCCTCCATTACTTCTGGTCCAACGTCTCTCTCTCATCTTTCCTCCGATGCAGCATCTATCCCTTTCACTCACTCCCTGTGGTCTCTATAATTTGATTAGATCACCACCGGTAGCGTGGCAGCGGCACCATACTAATTAAACAGCTTGCTTCAGGGCTTCAGCCTGATAGCATTCCTTGTGACGCATCCTGCCGCCTCTGACACAACTTCCTGCTTCTGTGAGAGCAGGATGTGTCAAGGAAGGCTGTCAGGCCGAAGCTCCAAAGCAAGCTGTTTTAGTTAGTATGGTGCCGCTGCCGTGCTATTGGCAGTGATCTAATCAAATTAGAGGTACTGCAAAGAGGGAGTGAGAGGGATAGACACCATGGAGGGGGGGGGGGGGGAGGGAGAGGTATAGACTTTGCAATGGGGGGGGGGGATTAGGGAGAGGAATAGATGTTGCAATGGGGGGAACGAGGGAGAGGGATAGATGCTGCAATGGGGAGGAGAAGTGAGGGAGAGGGATAGATGCTGCAATGGGGGGGGGGAGAAACAAGGGAGAGGGATAGAAGCTGCAGTGGGGAGGGGGGAATGAAAGAGATGCTAGACTAGAAGTAACGGAGGAGGAAAGAAGTGATGGACCCAGGGAGATTAAGATGCAGTAGGTACTGCTCCATTGGACCTGGGGTCGAGGGCAGACAAGAAGAGATGCTGGACCCAGGAGGGAGAAGGAGATACTGGGCCAGGAAGAGACAAGAGAGACTGCTGGACTGGAAGAGGGGAAGACATTAGACCCGGGAGGGGAGACACTGGAACAGGGAGGGGGCAAGGAAAGAGGAGAGATGCTGGATCTGTGGAAAGAAGGGAGAGAGAGACTGACTAGACTGGAGGGGAAGATGGAGGGGAGGGAGAGAGAGGGACTGAGATGTACTGGAGGAGAGGTGGAAAGACACTGACCGGACTGTGTGTGTGGGGGGGGGGGGGGGGAGGAGGAAGGGGATGAGAGATACTGATCCCACGGGTGGGAGGAAGGGGACAGGGAGACAGAGAAGCTGGGCATGGAGGGAGCTTAAGGACAGGGACACAGAGGTGCAATGCTGGACAGAGAGGAAATAGGGACAAAAGGGGGCAATGTTGGACACAGAGATGATATGGAAACAGAGTAGAAATGCAGAACAGGTCAACCTAGGGACACAGAGGAGAAATGATGAATATAGAGGAGAATAGGGATGCTAAGAGGGCAGATGCTGAACATGGAGGGAGGGAGAGAGGGAAGGAGGAACAGGGACAGAGAGAAGATGAATGGACAACATGGAGAGAGAAGAAATGTCTAATGGACATGAGCCCTGAAAAGACGGGGGAAAACAGGAAAGCAGAAAAGAGACATCGGGACCAAAGTGAATAGAAAAATAAAATACTCGGACAACAAAGGTAGAAAAAGTATTGTATTCTGAATTTATTAATTGGAATTTGTCAGCTTTTAGAAATGCATATCTCTGGTATTTTGTATTTGAGAGTCTATTTCACTATTAGTGCGGTGTGTAGAGTCTGACTTCCTGAGGTTTCCAGTTCAGTTTTTTGCCTTCATATTTCTATTACTGATGTTTGGTCCCTTGTTTCACATTTGTTATGGGTCTGTATGTGTTGTGTGTGTGTGACCAAGGTATGGTGTTCTGCTAGCATTTAGAGTCTGTGTAGAGATCATATTACAGTGATTTGTTTAAATTTTTTTTTTTTACTAGATGGTGTATCTGTGTTTTAGGGCATGGTGTAATATTTACAGTGCTGTCTTTTCATGCATTAGGTTGTTGATTTTTGAGTCCTGGAAGTTAGTACTGTTGTGCAAAAACACACTGAGAACCTTATCATACTATAAGTTTGTGTATAGTGTTTTACAATGGAGGAATTGTGTTGGCCTTACTGAGGTGGCATCAAAACTTTAAATTTAGTTTGTCATAACATCAGAGTGTTGGTATTTCTACGCTGTGGTCCAGTATATTCCTTCCCTCCATTACCCATGGTCCAACAGTTTCCTCTTCCACTCCCCCCCCCTTCCCAGTGCCTTTCAGATGCGCTTTTTTTAGCCAGGGAGCTCTCAGACATATTTTAGTAACTTGAGGTTCATGAAGAACCTGTTGAGCTTGCAGCTCCCAGTCTCATGAGGCAGCAAAGCCAACAGGTTCTCTGAAGGTGGGAGCGGAAGGGGAAGATATGTGTGTAAAAGAGAGGCAGACTGGCTGTGGGAAAGTGGGATTTGAGGGGTAGATGGACTGCAGGCCTCTATAGAGATGTAGGTATCAGCTACTGACACTTTTAAAAAAATCCATTTTAATTCAGTTGCCCAAGAGACCTATATATATCTATTGAAGCTTTCACTATTTAATTTTCTTTGCCACTTTATTCTCTGGCATTTGGATTTTTTTTTAAATTTTGCTCACAACTTTTTCAGTAGTAGCTGAGTGTGAGTTACATTCAGGTACACTAGATATTTCTCTGTCCCTGGAGATATTAAATTTAACAAAAGGTATTATCTGCCACTGTTTTGCTGACCTTTCTGTATGCTTTCAGGCAATTAAGAACTCAGGCTTGGCCCCGCCCACTTTATCCTCCCCAAACAGCTGAGCCACCGACCGCCTATGGTTAAATGGCTGTTCTCTCAGTGGGGGAAGGTGAATACTGGAGTGCCCCAGGGATCTGTATTGAGACCTGTGATTTTTAACATATTTATAAATGATCTGGAAATGGGAAGGATGAGTGAGGTGATTAAATTTGCAGATTACACATAAATATTCAAAGTTGTAAAATTGAATGTGGATTTGAGAAATTGCAGAAGGACCTTAGGAAATTGGAAGACTAAGAATCCAAATGGCAGATGAAATTTAATGTGGACAAGTGCAATGTGATGCACATCAGGGAGAATAATCCAGATCATAGCTACTCGATTTTAGGTTCTAAATTAGGAATCGCACAAGAAAGAAATCTAGGTGTCATCGTGGATAATATGCTGTAATCTTTTGCTCAGATTGTGATGACAGCCAAAAAAGCAAAATGAATGTTAGGAATTATTAGGAAAGGAATAGAACACAAGTTAAAGAACATTATAATGCCTCTGTATCACTCCATGGTGCGACCTCGCCCTGAGTATTGTGTGCAATTCTGGTTGCTGTATCTCAAAAAAGATATAGTGGAATTAGAAAAGGTTCAAAGAAGGACGACTAAAATGATTAAAGGGATGGAATTCCTCCCATATGAGGGAAAGCTTAAGAGGTTAGCGCTCTTCAGCTTGGAGAAGAGATGGCTGAGGGGAAATATGATAGAGGTCTAAAAGATCCTGAGTGGAATAGAACTGGTAAACATGATTTTTTTTTACTCTTTCAAAAAGTACAAAGAAAAGGGGATACTTCATGCAGTTATATGGTAATACTTTTAAAACATTTTTTCACTCAATGAATAGACAAGCTCTGGAACCTGTTGCCGCAGGATGTGGTAAAAGCAGTTAGCATATCTGGGTTTAAAAAGGCTTGGACAAGCTCCTGGAGGAAAAGTACACAAACGTCTATGGGGAAAGCCACTACTTAACCACAGAAGTTGATAGCATGGAATCTTACTACTCTTTGGGATTCTGCCAGGTACTTGTGACCTGGATTGGCCACTGTCAGAAGCAGACTACTGGACTAGATGGACCATCGGACTGACCCAGTATGGCAATGCTTATGTTCTTAACAGATGTGTGCAAATTACCTCATTATTACTGCATATAAATTGAATAATACTGCTTGCATTGAAATCTGCAAGCTGCTGTGCTCTTGTGAGTGTTTCTGGATCCGGGGCCCACATGGCAGGAGTCCTCCTTTGGCAGACTCTGTTGGCTGTTGATTGGCACCTGGTGCCTCCACCTGGGAAAGAAAAGTGTTAGCGGGTGCAATTTCCCTCCTTTTTCCCCTGGAAAAACTCCAAAAGACAACTATGAACAATGCTGGCTGAATGGTTAAACAATTTAATTTATTTACAATTTGTATTATATAGAAACAGTAAGACATTTATTTATGAGAAGTATTTTGATAAGCAACTTACTAAGCATTCAGGGTGAATGGTGGTCAATAAGCAACCTACTAACCAATTTCTAAACAGTACTCTTACCAATGTAGCAGCCTCGAGCATATCTCCCTTTCCTTCATGAAATTATTTTATCAGAGTAGCTCCTTCTCCTGTCCATCCTCACCATATCCCCCAGATCTCACCCTCTAGTTGCTGCTGGTGGGAGAAAGAAAATGAGAGAGAAAGGAACCACTAACAGGAAATATCATAGATCCTGAAGGGAAATAAAATATAAAGAGAAAAGAGAATAGTTATAAAGAAATAGTTCTTACCCGAAACAAGCTGAAACAAAGGAAAATAATATATTTCCTGGAGAATAGCCAATTAGCAATGATATCAGGACAGAAAACTCTCTTGCAAAAAGGCTCATTCTAAGGATTTCTTTGTCTGCAGGTATTTTTATAGTAATAATGATGTCGTCACCTCTCCATTCCCCTACACCAACCAAAGTTTGCATAGGTGTCCTGCAGATACACCTCTTTTTCGGGTTCTTAACCCACCCCGTCTTCAAGGTGTTCCAGACCCCTGTGTTTTCCATTCTTTTCTCTCTCCTATATCTCACTTCCATTCTCCTCATCCTTGTCCTTTACCAAGATATCCACACCTTGTGCCTTATCACGATCGCTTTCCTACTTTCCGTACCTTTCACTATCCCCTTGTTGGTCATTATTGGATTTGTGACAGTCTCCTTTACCTGACTTTACCTTCCATTTATTCATTTTGTATACTCTCTACACTCAATTATTTTTCTGTTATTGTTCCTCTTAATACTTCTTTCTCCTTCCCCACTCATTCTAAACGTTCCCTCTCTGTCCCCTCTGCTGTAGCCCCTGAGCATGAAGCTATTCAAAAATCTTTGGAATATATTAATTCTACTTATCCCTTAACTCAAGTTAGATTTGATGCTCTCTCTGCTACTTCTTGGATTCCAATTTTTGCTGCTTCTGCTTCCACTGCTGAATTAGGAATGCCTATTAGACGACTTCAAGCTGTCTTACATGTATTGACTCATGAACTGAATATTGCCTTTAAGGCTGTACAAGACCAAATTGATGAACTTAAAATTTTTACTCGCTGTAATTGAATGGGTTTAGATTACTTGCTTGCAGTACAAGGTGGCTTATGTACTGTTTTAAATAGTTCTGACTGTTGTACTGTAGTTGTTAATCGCTCACATATTAGAAATGCTATGGAAAAATTGTTAATTTGGCTAAAATTTCAATTTCTGATTACTTTTCTCCTCTTGATGCCTCTTCTTGGTGGTCTTCTATCACGTCTTGGTTTTCTAATCTTGGAATTCAAACATCAATTGTATTCCCAGGGGCCTTTGCCTCCATTAGACCCCGAGTGCTGATTGCACTCCCAGCGGCCTCAGCTAGTGGCCACTGCTGGGCTCCGAGCACCAGTTGTGCTCCTAGGAGTCTTTCTGCTGCTGGGCCTTCAGCACCAAGTGTGCTTCTGAAGGCATTTTGCATCAGTGAGTTAGGTGAAAGGTGAACAGCAGAGTGGCTTGGATATGTAAATTGCTTACAGTAAGAAAATGCAAACTAATGATCAACATTACACACTATGAAGATGATTATTTATTAAAGTTGGTGAATAAAGTTGGGGTTCATAAAGCACACACTCTAAATGAAGGTAACTGAAGCCTGTTGGGGGAGGGAGGTCAGAGAAAACTCCTCACCTGAATCTAATTGGGGCTGGAATCAGAGAGAGCTAGACTTTCAAATGAGCTAAGAGCTATGAACCTTGCAGGGAATGGACCCCAGGAGGTACATCCTGAAGACAGCAGACTTGCCCACCAGGAAGAAGAGGGAGCCCACTGGCAGAACATGGTCACTGGGGGATTAAGGGGAGGTCATGCCTTAAACTCTCCAGTGGTCATCTGGTCATTTAGGGAACCTTTTTGTAATTTAACCGTGTTTGACACAGGTCTAGCCAGACATTTTGGTTTTGTTCCATTACGGCAGAAGAACATCTAACTTTTGGGAATGCCCAAGTCCTGTCCAAACCCCCCCCCCCCCCCCCCCCCCCCCCCGAAAAAAATAAAATAAAATGCCCCCTTGAAATTTGGACAACTGTGGAAAAAACCTTCTCAAATTGGAGTTTCGAAAATCGCAACTTACATGTTTTTGTGAGAAAAACATCCTTCTGCCATTGCAAAAGCTTCTTGAAATGAGCTCAACATTTCAAAAACATTATGTAGTCAGGCAGCAGTAAGATGTAAATAAGCAGTTGGAAAAATCACATTCAGAGGACACAATGAGAAGCAAAGTGTATTATTACCCCTGAGAAAAATTACATGAATCACTGCCTCGAAAATACTGGTGGTTATTTTGAGAATGTACAGAGGTAGTCATTACACTGCAGATGTGCTCACCATCTACTTGGAACCGATGCTGTAGATTTTTCTTTTTTGGGGGAGAGGATGAATTATTAAAACTTTGAAATGAAAGGAAAAGAGTAAAACTCTCTAAAAGGTCTAGTAAAATAATCAAAATGAGCTCAATTACAATGGGATTGAACTTAATGTATTAATTTATTTTTATTTATTAGGATTTATTTACCGCCTTTTTGAAAGAATTCAATCAAGGTGGTGTACAGTAAGAATAAATCAAACAGGAGCAATAGACACAGCAGCAAAAATATTCAAATAGCAATACAAAGTATGGCATAGAGGGGCATAATCAAACGACCCTCCCAAGTTTTCCTGAGGACGTCCTTGCAGGATGTCCCGGCGAAGGGGCAGGGAAACCTGTATTATCAAAACAAGATGGGCGTCCATCTTTCATTTCGATAATACAGTCGGGGACGTCCAAATCTCAACATTTAGGACGACCTTAGAGATGGTCGCCCTTAGAGATGGTTGTCCCCGGTTTTTGGCGATAATGGAAACTGAGGATGCCCATCTCAGAAATGACCAAATGCAAGCCCTTTGGTCGTGGGAGGAGCCAGCATTCATAGTGCACTGGTCCCCCTGACATTGTAGGGGTATTTACCTGAGATCTCACCTTTGCTGGTCTTGGCCTATATAACAATATGGATTTTAGCCTGTGCCTGTAACCATCAGAAACCAGCTTGGTTACAAAGGAACATTAGTGCTGAGCATTGCAAGATTATTTCATCCAAAGACATATTTCGTGGGCTAGTCTGCTATCTCCTGGGAAGATTGGAGGAGAGAGTCACCCATGGCTCCAGGAGTATCTGAGCAGACAGGGAGGTTTGCTTGCCGTCAATAGTAGAACAAAGGCTCACTTCTTGACCATGAAGCTGGCTGGACATTATGTCACCATATGTGATTGGTCCACAGGTATCATCTGACCCTTGCATACCAGAAGTTTGGACTGAAGAGAGAGGAAGAAAGGAGACGACCAGAGGATTTTTCAGGTGAATGGAACGCTTGAAAGAGCCAGAGACTGATTTTCCTAACACCAGTGAACTGCATGCGTTGTAACCAACTGACAAGGCGTGCTCAGCTACAGTATCAGGCCTTATCTAAGACTGTACCATTTGCATCCAGAATTCAAATCTTGGACCTTATTCCTGGACTGAGAGACTCGCTGAGAATTCAGCTCGAGTCTAGAGGAGAAATCCGCTTCGGAACCATTGGAAGTCTGCCATAGACTGCAGGGTGAGATCAGGATTTATTCCTATGGCCAGGAGGATAATTAATCCTTGTCTTTATTCTGTGAGAGATGGGTTATATCATTACTTATGGTCTGTGAATTTAGCTGCTACGGTATTTTGCATAAGATGTGTGGTATAACTTCTGATGCTAATCATTAAGATTTCAGTGCTGTAATTGGTTGTGTAATCACTCATTTAGTTAGTCCATTAGGATAATCATATGTCATTACCTATATTTTGGTTATAATCTCTTTGTATAGCAAGTTATTGTATTTTGCTTGACATTTTCCTGCAGAACTATTTTTATACATATATTTTTCTTTACATAATAAATAATATATATATATATATTCCTTCTTTGGCATGGTTCCTTTTTCCAGCACAGCTAGCTTGTCATTGGGATAAAGGGGTACACTCCCCTAGACATGAGTCGAGGATATTGCTATTTAGTAGTGTTCTGTCAGCTAAGTACCTCTTGCATAGAACATACCTTACATATTGGGGTCTCGTCTCGGTCCCAATTCTTACAACATGCTAGGACACCAACTGGGCACCCTAGGGGGGCACTGCAGTGGACTTCACAAATTGCTCCCAGGTGCATAGCTCCCTTACCTTGGGTGCTGAGTACCCCAAAACCCACTACCCACAATTGTACACCACTACCATAGCCCTAAGGGGTGAAGGGGGCACCTACATGTGGGTACAGTGGGTTTCTGGTGGATTTTGAAGGGCTCACATTTACCACCACAAGTGTAACAGATAGGGGGGGATGGGCCTGGGTCCGCCTGCCTGAAGTGCACTGCACCCACTAAAACTGCTCCAGGGACCTGTATACTGCTGTCAGGGAGCTGGGTATGACATTTGAGGCTGGCATAGAGACTGGTAAAAAATATTTAAAAATTTTGTTTAGGGTGGAAAGGGGTTAGTGACCACTGGGGGAGTAAGGGGAGGTCATCCCCGATTCACTCCGGTGGTCATCTGGTCAGTTTGGGCACCTTTTTGAGGCTTGGTCGCAAGAAAAAATGGACCAAGTAAAGTCGGCCAAGTGCTCATCAGGGATGCCCTTCTTTTTTCCATTATTGGCCGAGGACGCCCATGTGTTAAGCACGCCCTAGTCCCACCTTCGCTATGCTTCTGACATGCCCTTGGGAACTTTGGTCGGCCCCGCGATGGAAAACAGTTGAGGGCGCCCAAAATCGGCTTTCGATTATGCCAATTTGGGCGACCCTGGGAGGACACCCATCTCCCGATTTGTGTCGAAAGATGGGCACCCTTCTCTTTCGAAAATAAGCCTGATAGTATACTACTTACAATGTCAACACAATACGTAATAGAACATTTTAATAGACAGTGTAGGGTATAAGCAAAGATGGTTAACATATAGATAGGTAAGAGAGTAAGAGGAGTTAGAAAATAAGGTGACTAATTTAAAGAAAGTTGCACATGAGGTCAGAGAGGTGATTAAATGTTATCTCAGCTAGGGTAGGAGTGAATAAACATGTCCTGCTGCAGTATGTGCAGCCTATGTCACTCCTTGTGTGTGTGTGTGTGTATGTATGTGTGTGTGAGACTAAGAAGTTAGTTACTTCTTCCATTAAAGGCCTGGTTTGAAGATCCAAGCTTTCACCTGCTTCCTGAAGTAGAGATAGTCTTGTGCTAAGTGGAGCTTTTCAGAGAGTGCATTCCAGAGCATGGGGGCTACTCCAGAGAAGGCTTGCTTGTGAGTATTGTAAGGTACTTTTATAGCAGGTAATTACCACAAAAGCAATTATTCTGGATTAATTTGCTCAGGGGAATGACTACCTAACTGGCCCTTGGCTAGCTAGCTGTTCCAATGAAAGGAACAATGCCACAGATGGAATAAATTATTTTATTAGATATATAAAAATATGTGGCCAATTACAAAGCAGCTTACAAAAATACACTTGTATTACAAAAATAGATTATCACCAAGATATATACAAGGAAATATGATTAGCCAAAGAAACTATCTAAATAAGTGATCACACAACTAATCACAATACTGATATCCTAATTATGAAAACTTACACTACTAATATGTCTTGTACGAAATACACTTAGCAGCTAATAATTCACTGACCATCAGTCCTGGAAACCAATCTATTACAGATAAAACCGTGGAATAACTATCCCCTGACCATAGGTAGTATATCCTACATATCTCTTACCCCGTAGTCCGTGTGGCAGACTTCCAATAGTAAAGAATCAGATTCCTCCTCTGAGCCTCAAGCTGAAACTCCAGTGAGTCTCTCAGTCCAGGAATAAAGTCCAGGGTCTGTATTCTGGATACAGATGGCACAGTCTTTCGGATGAGGCCATGTATTGTAGCTGAGCTAACCTTGTCAGTTTGTTACAAGGTATGCAGTGTTTAGAAAATCAGTCTCTTGCTCTCTCTCAGCGCCATCTAATCCCCAACAAGTCTTCTGGTGTTCTCCTTTCTCTTCAGTCCAACATTGACATCTTTCTGGGACAGATGATACCTATGGACCAGTCACATATGGTGCAATAATGTCCAGCCAAATTCATAGTCATGAAGAGAGCTTTGTTATAGCAAAGAAACTGTTATCAGACAGCATGCAAACCTCCCTGACGGATCTCATACTCCTGGAGCCATCTGTGTCTGTTACTCTTCTCTGTTCTTTTCAGGAGATAACCGGAGGCTAGTTTGCAACAAATGTCCTTGGATGAAGTCATCATGATATGCCCAGCAATAATGTTCCTCTGTAGAAAAGCTGGTTTCTGGTTGTTACAGATATATTCAGGCTACAGGCTGTAGAATCCATATTGGTATAAGAGAATGGTTCAGGCTTCTATAGGCCCCAGACCAGCAAAGGTGAGATAGCAGGTAAATATTCCTACAGTATCATGTCATGTAATATCTTTTAGAGAGGGTGTGGTTAGAGATACCCCTTGGAGGACCTTAGTGACTTTGGAAGTGTGTAGAGGGTCATCCTTTTCTTCAAGTACTTGGGGCCATTTCCTTTAAGGGCCTTGAAGATCAGACATAGAGTTTTAAATTTAGCCCTGTAATGTACTGGTAGCCAATGAAGTTTTTGCAAAAATGGTGTGCTTGCAACCTTTTATGAGTCTGGCTACAGCATTTTGAATCAATTGGAGCTGGTGCAGACCCTTTGTAGTCAGACCATTGTAGAGTGCATTACAGTAATCCAGTCTTGATATTAACATGGCATGCACAACTGGGATAAGATTTTCCTTTTCCATGAAAGGAGAGAAGCAGCATAGTTGTCGCAAATAGTAGAAGCAGCTGTTGAAAGTTGAATGGATTTGGGAAATCAGAATAAGTGTTGAATCTAACTGTATTCCAGGGTTCCTGACTTGTAATTTTGATGTCAGGTATGTGTCCACTTGTGTTAGGCATCCAGAGCAGCTCAGTTTTACTTGGGTTCAGGCAAAGTTTGTTGTGCTTAGCCCATTTTTGAATTGATGTTAGACAGGTAATCAGTTTATTCAGGGCTGTAGGTAAGTCAGGTTCAATGTATGAGTAGCTGCACATCATCCACGCAGATGTAGAACTGAGTGTCCATTGACCGAATCAACTTGGCCAGTGACTTGAGGTAGATATTGACCAGAATTGGTGACAGTATCAATCCTTGTGATACCACGCTGGTCAGTGCCCATGGTGGCGATGAGGTGCTGCCAAATATTATGGATTGCTGTCTGTCTGACAGATAGGATCTGAACCACGCAAGTACTGTTTCATTGATACGTGTTTCTGCCAGTCGTGCTAGCATGATATCATGATCCACAAGGTCAAAAGCTGCTGAGAAATCTAGCAGTACTAACACCGAGGCAAATCCCCTGTCTCGGTTTCTGTGAATATCATCTAGTAGGTATACAAGGACCATTTCTGTTCCATAACCGGGTTTGAATCCAGATTGACATAGATCTAGCGGGAATGGGATGTTGTATACTGGCCGGTAACTTTCAAGTTTGTCAAGGTCAAGGTTATTATTCTTTAGCAAAGGGTGAACCACTGCCCTTTTCAATACTGTTGGTAGTTGCCCTTTAGAAAGAAAGGAGTTCACAATTTTAATTGTCATGTGTGGTGTTTAGTTATTAATGTACTATAAGGAAACAGCACTCAGAACAAGAAATATAACTTTTCACCTCTCATCCAGTACTGACAACAACAATGATATTACTGTTAGAAGGAGGGTATCATAAAACACTCTTAATTGTGGCCTGTTGCCTGCGAGTTTACTTCTCCATCAGTATATGTTTCTCTATAACAGTGGTTCTCAAACTTTCTTCTGTTGTGACACATCTGACAATGTTCATGTGGGTGACACACTGAACACTAAAATTCACAGCTAAATATTTGATTGTTAAAATTTATGGGCCCTGTTTATGAAGCAGTGCTATAGGCATGCTAGTGTTTTTACCATGCGCTAAAAATGCTAGTGCACCTTAGTAAACAGGGCCCTATGAAAGGCAAATATAAATATAAAATATTCTTAAACAGAATTTAATAACAGTTTATAAAACAAAGAGTTATTACATTTCTTTGATCTTTACCTTTTCAATGAGAAATTTTGGACTGATGAGTTGCATGCAGTTTTTCCATATGGGATTGTATAGTAAGCAACTTCATAATAATCTTACTGTCAAGAAACTTTTATCCATTCTTGAGTCTATATAGCTTATCATACAAAACAAATGTTTTTTTTTTCAAATTCTGATGTCACCTCAGTAACAGCAACATAAGATCCCTCTACTGCCAGATATTGTGAAGTAACATAAGACCCTGCAAATACTCAGAAACTATGTAGCAAACAGAACATACGGAAAGCAGACCTGCAGCATTTGTATTTGGGACTGATGGCAGCATGGTAGTCAAGAAGCAGAAATAGAGACCAGTTATGGATATTTCAAGGAACACACCTCCCACTTCTTGAGGACACACCAGTGTGTCCCGACACACTGGTCGAGAGCCACTGCTCTATGATACCATGTCTGATAACTGGTACTATACTCATAGATGTTGAAGATGCTTGCATGGCTAGAGGTACAGTGTATAGCATTATGGACCTTAATCTATTGTTTCAGCTTTAGGTGTCAGGTTCCTGGCCAGGTTCTCTCGGATCAACTGAATTAAATTCCAAGAACAGACAAGCATGGACTGTTAACTCCAGGCATACAATTGGCAGGTAGTTTCAGGGCACTGAACCCCCACCACCGCCCCCCCCCCCCTCTAGAAACCAGAATGCCAGAAGTTAGTATTAAAGTTTAGCCTTGTAGCAGAAATACTGAAGTGTACTAACAGTTTTAGAATGCTGTAGTTGTGTGGGCTAGGCACTTCGTGGTTAAACAGTGTGCCTTTATGCTTGTTCCCAGTGTGAAATGCTGCATGTAATTTTACATTTTTAACTTTGGATTATGATTTTATGTGTGGTATGAGCTGTTAATCTGTGTCTGTTTTTATTTATAGATGTGTGCTTGAAGATATATGTTAATTAAATAAGTATCTGCTCTTTGTTTTTGCATATACCAATTTACTTATTGATAACAGTTGTGTGGTTAGTTGGTTAAGCCACTTTTGTATTTGCTTTGCATTTATAAACCATCTGTTGTATGGATTGTATTGTTTTTTTCTGTTTACATTTGGCATATCATTTTAAAAGATGAATTTACTTGTGGCATAAGCATAAATATTTTCCATGCATTATACTATGCAAAGCATGACACACATTGTTGCTAAATGTTTCACATCCAGCTGCTGCAGAAAAAACAATTTGGATCAGCTTCTTCACAAGATGCTTCAACATTCTTAATTAAGTCAAGCTATTCAGAGATGACATATGCAAATTTAGTGTCAGTGTAAGGCTAAAAGATTTGAATAAGATTACAGTAAATGAATGAGAAACTTGATTTGCTGTCCTTAATTTTTGTTCTCTAGTGTTTATGTAACGGTTGGTGCAGATGCTTCTTTCTCTTCATGCTTACGGGAAGTGAAGAATCCTCAAAACCAGTTACGGTGCAGCCAAGAGATGGAACCCCTCATCAGCTGTGATAAAAAATTTCGTGCTCAGTTCCATATAGATTGGTGCAAAATTTCTTTGGTGAGTGTTTTCATGTTTGCCAAAGGCCCGTGGGATGCTGTGCTCATGTGTGAAGATCATGAGATAATTAAGAGACAAATCAGGTACTTTGAGGCATGCTTACTAAAGTGTGGTAAGTTTTGCATTAAGGGCCAGATTCAGTAAATGGCGCTGATGATTCATAGCAGTTAATTTCATGGTACTACCTCAAGGGGCAGCCTTTTATTTTATATGGAAGGGTGCCCCCCTAGTGGTAGTACTAATAGACTACCACTAGGGGTTGTCAGCACCATTTTAGACCCAGTGTAGTCCTAGAGTGGGAGTGACGGGGAAGAACTCCAACCCTGGGCTACTGAACTACCATGGAGACCTCAGGGTGGGGTCAGCCTCTGGGGAGAGCTGGGCTTGTTTTTTTTGAGGTGGTGTTTTTTGATGGGCAGGGGAGATTGGATGAGGGTGGGGTTTGATGATGGGGGGATCAGAACAGGGGATTCCAGGGGGGGATTTTGACACTTGAAATAGGATCAGAATGGGGAAGATGTCTGTAGGGAGGTACGCACCGTGGCACTTCTTCTTTCAAATATGACCGGGTACCACACTGCTGTTAGCCACTTCTTTGCAGTCATGGCAGTTAGAATGCAGCACTGATCTGCATGCTAGCTGTCACGCCTCTGCTCCACCCTTGTCGCACCCACACACTGCACACTGGCTCTTACAATGTATGTTAGCTGTTAGCAGGGCCGCCGGGGGGGGGGGCAAGATTCCCAGGGCCCAGCCTCCAAGAAGAGCCTGGCACTGGCCATAGAAACTGAGGTGTTGCTAAGGGGTGGCAAGTGCCACCCCAAACAAATGGCTTGCCACCCTGGTTTTGGTAGATGTGATCAGCATTTTTTCACTCTTCCTCCTGCCCTGCGCAGTCCAGTATCACTCTAATCTTCCCTCCTCCCCTTTGGTGGTCTTACACCATTTCTGCAGGCTGCCAGCAGCATCAATAAGGAGAGCAAGCTGCCTCCAGCTGGTCCTGGAGGCATTCCATCTGTTGTGTCTCACCTCCTCTGACATAACTTCCTGTGTCCGCATAGGTGAAATACAGCAGAGGAATTGCTTTCAGGGCCAGTTGGAGACAGCTTGCTCTCCTTCTTAATGCTGCTGGTAGCCCACAGAAATGCTGGAGGACCGCCAAGGGGTTGAGAGAAGGACAAAAGCGATACTGGACCGCGAGGGGGGCAGGAAGAAGGGTAAAAGAGATGCCAGCCTGTATACAAGGGAAGGGAGGGAGAGAGATGTCAAAAAGCAGGAAAGGGGGAGAGGGACATATGGCTGACCGTGGGAGTGTACATCAGCGACAGCAGGGGCAGAGGGGAAGCCCTTAAGATTGTTTGCCCTGGGCCCGGCTTTGTCTGTCGGTGGCTCTGGCTGTTAGCACGAATCCATGCTAATGCATGGTAAAAGCTGTGCTAGCTGCTTAACTAGCTTAGTAAACATGCCCCCTAGTCAGTACAAGGATTCCACTGACAACAATAGGCTTGCAATAAATAGTATGCATTAATAGTAACATAGTAGATGAGGGCAGAAAAAGACCTGCACGGTCCATCCAGTCTGCCCAAGAAGATAAATTCCTATGTGCTACTTTTTTATTTGTACTGTCCTCTTTAGGGCACAGACCGTATAAGTCTGGCCAGCCCTATCCCCGCCTCCCAACCACCAACCCCCGCCTCCCTCCACCAGCTCTGGCACAGACTGTATAAGTCTGCCCAGCACTATCCTTGCCTCCCAACCACCAGCCCCGGCACAGACTGTATAAGTCTGCCCAGCACTAGCCCCGCCTCCCAACCACCAGCTCTGCCACCCATTTTAGGCTAAGCTCCTGAGGATCCCTTCCTTCTGCACAGGATTCCTTTATGTTTATCCTACGCATGTTTGAATTCCGTTACCGTTTTCATCTCCACCACCTCCCGTGGGAGGGCATTCCAAGCATCCACCACCCTCTCCGTGAAAAAATACTTCCTGACATTCTCCTTGAGTCTGCCCCCCTTCAATCTCATTTCATGTCCTCTCGTTCTACCGCCTTCCCATCTCCGGAAAAGGTTTGTTTGCGGATTAATACCTTTCAAATATTTGAACGTCTGTATCATATCACCCCTGTTTCTCCTTTCCTCCAGGGTATACATGTTCAGGTCCGCAAGTCTCTCCTCATACGTCTTGTAACGCAAATCCCATACCATCGTCGTAGCTTTTCTTTGCACCGCTTCAATTCTTTTTACATCCTTAGCAAGGTACGGCCTCCAAAACTGAACACAATACTCCAGGTGGGGCCTCACCAACGACTTGTACAGGGGCATCAACACCTCTTTTCTTCTGCTGGGCACACCTCTCTCTATACAGCCTAGTAACCTTCTAGCCACGGCCACCGCCTTGTCACACTGTTTCATCGCCTTCAGATCCTCAGATACTATCACCCCAAGATCCCTCTCCCCATCCGTACCTAGCAGACTCTCACTGCCTAACACATACGCCTCTCTTGGATTTGTACTCCCTAAGTGCATCACTTTGCATTTCTTCACATTGAATTTTAATTGCCAAACCTTAGACCATTCTGCTAGCTTTTTCAGATCCTTTTTCATGTTTTCCACTCCCTCCGGGGTGTCCACTGTGTTACAAATCTTAGTATCATCCGCAAATAGGCAAACTTTACCTTCTAACCCTTCGGCAATGTCACTCACAAATATATTGAACAGAATTGGCCCCAGCACCGATCCCTGAGGCACTCCACTACTCACCTTTCCCTCCTCCGAACGAACTCCATTCACCACCACCCTCTGGCGCCTGTCCGTCAACCAGTTCCTAATCCAGTTCACCACTTTGGGTCCTATCTTCAGCCCATCCAGTTTATTTAAGAGCCTCCTGTGGGGAACCATGTCAAAAGCCTTGCTGAAATCTAAGTAGATTACGTCTATAGCACGTCCACGGTTCAATTCTCCGGTCACCCAATCAAAGAATTCAATGAGATTCATTTGGTAAAACCATGTTGTCTCGGATCTTGCAACTCATTTTCTTCCAGGAAATTCACTATCCTTTCCTTCAGCATCGCTTCCATTACTTTTCCAATAATCGAAGTCAGGCTTACCGGCCTGTAGTTTCCAGCTTCTTCCCTATCACCACTTTTGTGAAGAGGGACCACCTCCGCCATCCTCCAATCCCTCGGAACCTCTCCCATTTCTAAGGATTTATTAAACAAATGTTTAAGAGGACCCGCCAGAACCTCTCTGAGCTCCCTCAATATCCTGGGATGGATCCCATCCGGTCCCATGGCTTTGTCCACCTTTAGTTTTTCTAGTTGTTGATACACACTCTCTTCCGTGAACGGTGCTATATCCACTCCATTCTCAAATGAACTTTTGCCAGTCCATCATGGTCCTTCTCCCGGATTTTCTTCAGTAAAAACAGAACAAAAGTATCTATTTAGCAAATTTGCCTTTTCTTCATCATTATCTACATAGCGGTTTGCAGGATCTTTTAGTCTCACAATTCCCTTTTTAGTCATTCTCCTTTCACTAATATACCTGAAGAAATTTTTGTCACCCCTCCTTACGTTTCTAGCCATTTGTTCTTCCGTTTGTGCTTTCGCCAGACGTATCTCTCTCTTGGCTTCTTTCAGTTTCCTCCGGTGTTCCTCACCGTGTTCCTCATCTTGAGTTTTTCTGTATTTCTGGAACGCCAACTCTTTAGCCTTTATTTTCTCAGCCATTTGCTTGGAGAACCATAGCTGTTTCCTTTTTCTCTTGCTTTTATTTACTTTCCTTACATAAAGTTTTGTGGTCTTATTTATAGCTTCTTTCAGCCTGGACCACTGTCCTTCCACTTCTCGTACATCCTCCCAACCCATCAGCTCCTTCCTTAGGTATTCTCCCATTTTACTAAAGTCAGCATGCTTGAAATCCAGTTAGTAAGTCTAAATTTACTGTACACCGCCTTGAGTGAATTCTTTCAAATAGGCGGTACATAAATCGTAATAACTAAATAAATAACCTAAATGCATCAGTAGTATATGTCTATAACTTACGTCAAATGTGACAGGTGCCCACGCCCACTTCCTGTTTTCAGCCAATCAGAAGTGAGGACATGCCCAAGTCACACCCACTTCCCGCCCCCAGGTATGATATCACTGGATATGAAGTATTGAACCTGTCCAAACTTTGCGCATTTGTATAACCATGCCCCTTGTTCTGCCTTATTTGCATAACCCCTCCCCCAACCCCACCCTCTTTTGCACAGTCCCACACCAACCCTTCCGCTTTGGGGGATGTCACAGGAAGTGTCATAGCCACACCCCCTTTCCCAAGATGGTGGCCACCACTGTATGCATCATGTCACTTCCTGTTTCCACTACTAGCTGCCATCTTGAATGGGGTCATGTGATATGAAGTGACATTAAAAAAATCCTGACACTACCAGCTCATCTCTTACAAAAACAGACCCCCTGGCATTTTTTCTGCCTGACTTCAGCGTTTTAGGACATGATCTCTCTTGAAAACAGGAGGGGGGCCTCCTCTTGCATTCGTATGTGAGCTAAAAGCAAAGAGGAGGCGGACGATTGGTATATTCTTTTTGTTTTAAAACCTAAAACGGCTGTCATTTAGTAAAAACAGCTTTAAAAGTAAGCACAATCATTTTTGAAATTAAAAAAATAAGAAAAACGAAACAAAAATGTCTATTTTCTTTCCTGTGAGGAAAAAAAGGTTAAGGTGTGCATGCGTGACTAAATTCTGCTGGTGCTGTAGGGAGCAGTGTCGGGGTTTTTTTGACATCACTTCCTATCACATTACCCCATTTAAGATGGTGGCTAGTAGTGGAAACTGGAAGTGATGTGATGCATACAGTGGCGGCCGCCATCTTGAAGATGTGCAGCTATGATGTCACTTCCTGTGACATCATCAAAAGGAGTGAGTTTGAGGAGGGGCTATGCAAATAAGGTAGGGCAAAGGGTGTGGTTATGCAAAAGTGTTGTGTTTGGGGTGGGGGGGTCAAGACATCATATTCAGTAACATTACCCCTGGGGGTGGTGCTTGGGTGTGGTTTGGTTGGTGACATCATCAAAAGGGGCATAGGTGAGCATGGCTTAGGCGTGTCCTCATTTCTGGGTGTGGCACCTGTCAAATTTGACAAATGCTATGGACATACTACTTGTATCTAATCTAGATAACAAGGAGATAGATTACCCTCTCAGGATTCATCAACGTACACTGCTCTGTGCAGTATACACATCTTTTCCTGATAATAGTGCAGAGGCTTAGATGCAGCCTTGTGTAAAATATGTTGAAGTACAGAAAATAATCTGAATAACAGAGACAGCCTTCTGCTTTTGTCATAAAAACATAGCTAGAAAAATGTAGACAAATAAAGACCCTATGGCCTATCCATACCATCCACCATCCCTTCCTCTTCCTCAGAGATCCTATGTACTTGTCCCAAGCTCTCTTGAATTCAGATACTGTTTTCATCTCTACTGTGAGGCCATTCCATGACTTCACCACCCTTTCTGTGAAGAAGTATTTCCTCAGATTACTTCTGAGTGTGTCCCCTTCCACCTTCATTGTATGCCCCCCTTGTTCCTAAAAATTCGGCACTGAAATGAAATTCGCCTAAGTGCATTCTATAAAGTATTCCTTAATTTAGGCAAACTTTATAGAATAAGCCTAAATTACTGTGCAGTTTATAGAATATGCTGAGTGCCAGTCCGCACGACTACATTTAGTTGTTGGCAGTTACGCCAAGTAAAAACTGGTGTAAATGCTGACTCTTAAATTAGGTGTGAACTAGGTATATTCTATAACAATATGCATAGTTGTAGAAATGCCCAAGACCTACCCATTCCACGCCCACTTTTCAACTATGAGACTTAGAATATGCTTAGACAGTTCTGTGCGTAAAATCTAATTAGTCAATTAGTGTCAATGATTGCTTGCTAATTAACCTTGTTAACCAATTGGGTTACATGCATTATTATGGAATACACTTCAATTTCCACGTGGACACCTTGGCGCGATATATAGAATCTGGGGTATTATGAATAAATTGCTTTCTTGTCAAAGATTTTTTTTAATAGCACCTGCATATATCAAATTGCAATAATTCAACTGTGAAATCATTTCTGCTTGTAATATGCACAAATTTTATTCTGATACATGTGCTTTAATCTGTCTAAATTGATCTTAGTTGCCACAATGAGTTACCATAGATAAATGTGAATCAATTATCACTCCAGGGCTACAAAGATATGAAGATAAGAGGATTGGCATACTCCCCAGAAAAGGAACATTATCAGGGATATTTTGTTCACTTCCTGACACATGCAAAGGCATGGTGAGTCACCAAGGATGGATAGCGTCTAAAATTTATTAACGGACTCTTTTCAATAAATTTTAGGTGCTGTCCATCCTTGGAGGCTCATTGTGTTTTTTGCACGTGTCTGATTCTTGTACTTTGGATTCCCTGCTTGTTCACTTCCTGCCAATGGTAACTCTTTTCTTCTGAGCTGCACTTTCAGCAATTGCCAGCCTACACCTCTGTCCGCACTGTTTGTGGTTCTTTTTCCCAAGCTGTACTTTTGACAACCCACACTTCCTTTCATGCGGCGTGTTCACAGCAGACTTGTTCAGCACAGAGCGCTCACTTTTTTTTGTTTGTTTTTTCATCATCATTTTCTGCTGGAACTGAGTGTTTTCATCCTCAATACACCTTCTATTTTGGATTGCCTTTTATTTTCTGTTACATCCACAATTCAGCAGGATCTGTTTTGTATTGCTTGTTACTTTTTTGTCACTACTTTTTTCATTATCTTTTATTATGTATTTAAGGAGAATGTTTTATCTGCAACATACAAGCACTTTCAGTCGCCTTTCTCTTTTTGCATCACAATATTAGGGGCTTGTCTTTTGTTCCAGTTGTTTTCTTTTTTTTTTTAAAATTGATTCAGGGCCAAATCTGTCATTTGTTCTTTTCAACTAAAGAAGTATTAGGTGTGAACTGCCATACATTTTTCTATACTGCATTGGTCATGCATGCACAGTCTTTTTAAAGGTATGCCTACTCTAAAATTTTCATATATGCACTAAGGGCCCTGTTTACTAAGGTGCGTTAGTGTTTTTAGTGTGCCTACACTTGGAGCGCGCACTAACCATGTAGGCGCCTATAGGGATATTGTAGTCACATATATGGTTAACACACATTAAAAATGTTAACACGCCTATAAAACTGCTTAGTAAATAGGGCCCTAAGATAGCTTTATTAATACACTTCCTGAGATATTTTGGCTCAGATTCACATTTTGTATGTGCATCACTTCAGTACTGCCCATTTCACCATTATATCTATATAACCCTTTTTTCCCCATCATTTTTGGTAGACCACTTCATTATTTTCATTCAACTGCATAATCTCATTTTTATTTCCGCACCATTAGTTCAGTTTTTTTAATTGTACATTTGCAGCATGGCTTCACTAGTGGCAGGTCGTGTCAGACAAATCTGACTGTCTTCTTCGACTGAGTGACCAAACAGGTGGATGTGGGAGGGGCGCTTGATGTGGTATACTTGGATTTCAGCAAAGCCTTTGACACGGTTCCGCACAGGCGACTGATAAATAAATTGAGTGCCCTCGGTATGGGACCTAGAGTAACGGATTGGGTTAACAATTGGTTGACTGGTAGGAGACAGAAGGTAGTGGTAAATGGAGCTTGCTCTGAAGAAAAGGATGTCATCAGTGGAGTACTGCAGGAATCGGTCCTAGGGCCGGCTCTTTTTAACGTCTTTGTCAGCGATACTGCGGAGGGGCTGTCTGGTAAGGTTTGTCTCTTTGCGGATGATACTAAACTCGGCAACAGGGTGGACACCCTGGAGGATGTGAATGACATGAGGAAGGACCTAGCGAAGCTAGAGAAATGGACCGATATTTGGCAACTAAGGTTTAATCCCAAAAAATGCAGGGTGATGCACTTGGGTCGCAAAAATCCGAGGGAACGGTACAGTATAGGGGGAGTAGTGCTTCAGTGTGCGAAGGAAGAGCGGGACTTGGGGGTGATTGTGTCTGATGACCTTAAAGCTTTCAAACAGGTAAAACCAACGCAATCTTTTTTTCACATTGTAAATTTTTTTTTAGGTTTATTAAAAGCAAGAAGCCTGCAAAAGAATCAGTTGGACCACTAGATGGCTGAGGGGTAAAAAGGGCAGGGAAGACAAAGCCATAGCGGAGAGATTAAATTAATTCTTTGATTCGGTATTCACCAAGGAAGATTTGGGAGATACCAGTGCCAGAAATGGTATTCAAAGCTGACACTTGCCTCACCAATCTATTACATTTCTTTGAAGGGGTGAACAAACATGTGGATAAATGTGGGCCGGTCAATATTGTGTATCTGGATTTTCAAAATGTGTTTGACAAAATACCTCATGAAAGACTCCAGAGGAAATTGGAGAGTCATGGGTAGGAGGTAGTGTCCTATTGTGGATTAAAAACTGGTTGAAGGATAGAAAACAGAGAGTAGGGTTAAATGGTCAGTATTCTCAATGGAGAAGGGTAGATAGTGGGGTTCCCCAGGGGTCTGTGCTGGGACTGCTGCTTTTTAACATATTTATAAATGATCTAGAGATGGGAGTAACTAGTGAGGTAATTAAATTTGCTGATGACACAAAGTTATTCAAAGTTGTTAAATCGCAAAGGGATTGTGAAAAATTACAAGAGGACCTTACAAAACTGGGAGACTGGGCAACTAAATGGCAGATGACATTTAATGTGAGCAAGTGCAAAGTGATGCATGTGGGAAAGAGGAACCCTAATTATAGTATGTAATGCAAGGTTCTACATTAGGTACAGAGAAGGGCGAAAAAAATGATAAAGGGGATGGGACAACTTCCCTATGAGGAAAGGCTAAAGTGGCAAGGGCTCTTCAGCCTGGAGAAGACGGCTGAGGGGACATATGACAGAGGTCTATAAAATAGTGAGTGGAGTGGAATGGGTAGACGTGAATTGATTGTTTACTCTTTCCAGAAATACTGGGACTAGGGGGCACACAATGAGACTACAAAGTAGTAAATTTAAAACGAATCGGAGAAAATGTTTCTTCACTCAACGCGTAATGTAAAGGGGTCCGCTTCCTCCACTCTGGGTTGGGGCCGGCAGCCCGGTTAGGCTCACAGGTTTCCAGAAAAGAACCAGACTGCCATACGGACTTAGGACTAAAGTGCTTTATTCTCAATTCAGTTCCACTCTCAAAATTGAAATGCAGTTCACAAACAGGGTTCAGGCTGGGTCCACAATTCCAGCCAACATTCAGTTCCTTAACAGGTCAGGCCCACTTCCTTTGACTACCTCCCCTCTCCCTCAGAAGAGCTCAGTCAAAGTTCAGCCTGCTGTTCTATACATCCCAATAATTCAACCCTTTCACAAACAGTCTCTTCAAAGGAAACCACTACTTAATGCCCCTGTCCTCTTCACAGCACCCTGGAGGACCCTGTACCAAACAGGGCTGGCAGCTTTCCTCCTACCTCACAGTACCACACCCCTGTGGCCTCTCACACTGCTTTCATGTGCTGGTCAGGGTTACATCTACATTCTCACCCTCCATGGCAGCTTACTCTCTCCCCCCACCCCAGGGAAGCTCCAGTGGCAGGCCTTTTCTGTCCTCCACCTACTCCATGGCAGCTTCTCTCTCACTCAGTTTCCTCTCCCTCCTGGTGGCTGGGAACCACCCAGAAATCTCTCCCCCCTCACAGCTGGAGGGAATTATATACCAGCGATGCAGCTAAGGGACTGAGCTTCACCTCCCCTTCTCCCTCTAGTGGGGCAGGGAGTAACTGGCTCCCCTAGCACTGAGCCACTGCTCCCCCTGCTGGGGTTGGAAATCCGTTCCACCCTTTTGGGGCTACCCTCCTCTCTCCTGCTTGCAAGGGCTTCTGGGAACCGTAGTTCAGGGATTAGCTGCTTCTCTGTGGGGCCCCGCGTGCTAGCTTTGTCACAGTAATTAAACTCTGAAATTCATCGCCAGAGAATTTAGTAAAAGCAGTTAGCTTAGTGGGGTTTTTAAAAGGTTTGAATGGCTTCCTAAAGGAAACTTCCATAGACCATTATTAAAATGGACTTGGAGAAAATCCACTGCTTTTTTCTAGGATAAGCAGCATAAAATGTATTGTACTTTTTTGAGATCTTGCCAGGTACTTGTGACCTGGATTGGCCACTGTTGGAAACAGGATGCTGGGGTTGATGGACCTTCAGTCTGTCCCAGTATGGCAATACTTATGTAAATCAGAATAAGGGTAGGGTAGTGCTTAGCAAATGAGACAAAGAGGCACATTTTCAAAGCACTTAGGCTTACAAAGTTACGTGGAGGGGCATTTTCGAAGAAATGTCTAAGTCAGAATTTGGACATTTTACAAAGACGTCCAAATTCCGAAGCGGAGAAAAAGTTATTTTCGAAAAAGATGGACGTCCATCTTTTGTGTTTGAAAATACCATGGACATCCTATGATTTGTTCGTTTTGTGATTTGGACGTCTTTGATTTTCAGCCATTATAGAAAAAAAAAATGTCCAAGTCTAAAACGTCCAAAGTCAAGCCACTGGGACGTTGGACGAGCCAGCATTTTTAGTAGACTGGTCCCCCTGACATCCCAGGACAGCAGTCGGGCACCCTAGGGGGCACTGTAGTGGACTTCATAAAATGCTCCCAGGTACACAGCTCCCTTACCTTGTGTGCTGAGCCCCCCAAAACCCACTACCCCCAACTGTACTCCACTACCATAGCTCTTATGGGTGAAGGGGTCACCTATATGTGGGTACGGTGGGTTTTGGAGGGCTCACAGTTTCCTGCACAAGTGTAACAGGTAATGGGGGTATGGTCCTGGGTCCACCTGTCTGAAGTCCACTAAACTACTCTAGGGACCTGCATGCTGCTGAGTGTGACATCTGAGGCTGGCATAAAGGCTGGCAAATAATGTTCTTCAACACACTTTTTTGGGGTGGGAGGGGATTAGTGACCACTGGGGGAGTAAGGGGAGGTCATTCCTGATTCCCTCCAGTGGTCGTCTGGTCATTCGGGGCAACTTTTTGTGCTGTATTTGTAATAAAAACAGGTCTAGCTCAAAACGTCTTAAGTTTTAGTCCTGGACGTTTTTCTTTGTTCCATTATGGCTGAAAGATGTCCAGGTCTTAGGATCGCCCAAGTCCCGCCTTGAAGACGCCCCTGATATGCCCCTGATATGCCCCCTTGTGATTTGGACATGCTTCCGATGGACTTTGGAGAAAGACATCCAAAATGAGGTTTCGATTATACCGATTTGGACGTTTCTGTGAGATGGACGTCCAAATGCCGATTTATGTCACTTTTTGGACGTCTATCTCTTTCGAAAATGAGCCTGATAGTAACCTATGGAACTTCGTAAATCTAAATGCTTTGAAAATGAGCCTCAACGTGGAAGAACAAAAGGAGAACACGAGGGAGGATGATTGCAAACTATGTAGCAAGGAAAGGAGCAAAAGGAGGAGGAGAAAACATGAGGCAGCAGGCTGTTTATTGCAGACTAAGCATCGGCTCTGCAGAAGATATTATATCAAGCTTGCGGAAGGGCCTAAATAAAGGCTCTTGTGAGGTTGCTTTTAAAATTCTAAAAAGAGAATGTAGTCCTGAAGGACAATGGTTGACGATTCCAGAGTGATGACGCCGAAGCAAGTATTTCTGATAACATCAAGCCAAATATGATGATGAGAAGGTATAGTTAGGAGATGCTGTTGGGAAGAGCGAAGGGTCCGCTGTGGAGCATGTGGAATTAGGAAATTAGAAAGAAAACTTGGAGACTAGAGTGTAGGACCTGATGAACTGTGGTCAAAGTATTAAAAGTGGATTCAATTAGCCTGACTCGTATGTTTCATTGTGTCTATGTTCTATGATGCAGATGCTGACACATCTTCTTCCATATAAATGCACTAGGCCATTTTCTGGGGACTTTATTTTTCTGGAACCCTCAGTTCAATCTGGCCCATTTTTTTTAACTCAATGTGTCTTCTCTTTGGTTTTCCCCAATCTTTATTTGGTTCTGTTCTATTAAACTTTTAGAGTTATTTTGCCTCAAGATAGACAGACAGATATTCTCAGTTTCTTATGTTTGATTTCATTCCAACAAACTGTTAGGTTGGAAAGAATACAACTATAGACTGAATAGGGTTAGTCAAGAGAAGATCTACCAGAATGGTTCAGGGTGTATACCCTAAGCCCTATGAATTGAGAATCAGCATCTCAAATACCTGGGATGGGAGGTGGGGGAGAAAGAGACTTTCAAATACATCAATGGAATAAATAATGCATATACAGGAAGCAAGGTTCAGTGGAAAGGAAGTCCTTGGTCATGATATCAAAGATGGTAGAATGAGAAGTAATGTGAGGAAGTATTTCACACTTAGACGGTTGGCTGCATAGAACACCATTTCAGGAAGAACAAAACAGTAAGAGTTCAAGAAAACAAGAGGTTTGAAAGGAAGTGAAGGTAAAGCCAGAGATCAAATAGACAGTTGCTACGGGAAAGGATAATGGACTGAACAAAAAGGTCTAGTGGTCTTAATCCACTGTCATATTCTGTTTCTATTTCCTTTCAATGTCAGAGGATACCTCCTTACTTTATCACTGTGGTAAGACATTGCCTGTTGATTGTAAATATATTGTTCCTTGCACAAAGTTTCTTGGAAGAACATAGCCGCAGAATCATTGTTGTTGATCAGTATATCTTCTAGACTATATATATACAGCATCATCGTTTCATTGAGTCACCTTCGCTTTTTCCTTGTGTTATAATATTTTAGTATACACGAGCTCTTTAATTCCCTTTTTTGGCTTAGTGACCTATGTTATATATATTTTTATATCTGGACACCCAAAACTGACCAAATGTGGCCTTCTGAGGAACTTTTATAGTGGAAGGATTATGTTCATACTCCTTTTCCTCTCCTGTTTTAAAATTAAATTCTCCGAGGACAAGCAGGCCTATTTATTCTCACAAGTGTGTGACGCCAACCCACGTCACCCAGTCCATGACTTATGACTAGCATAAGTACAGCTTTGTGGAGCGTGAGACAAGCTTCACCTTGAATGTGCAAGTGCCTTGCCGCCTGCAGTGAGAGCACGGTCACCTCAGTTCTTTTTCTACTTCAGTGAGGAGAGGGTGTGGTTTTTTTTACTGTCTCCTCAGTTTGCTTGGTCCAAAGAGCTTTGTTTGTGCCTTTTGGTGAATTTTTTCATCCTTTGTGTTCTTGCTTTTGGAACCCCCAGTTTTGCCCAGTTTTAAGTTTCCTTTCTTTTCTGTTGTCATCCAGCTGTTTCTAGGCCTTGATTTTGGCTGGGTTTTTCCCTTCCTTTTTTCGGTGCCTTGCTTCTTTTTCAGGCAGCACCATCGCTTAAATTAATTTAGCCAAGAAGTTTTTCCTTCCATGCCCGTGAAGGTTTCCAGTGGCTTTAATTGCTGTATCTGGTGCAATCGGACGATTGGAACCCAGTTCGGTTCCTCGACATTGGCATCAGCATCAAGGTCAGAGGTGTCGGCATCAATGTCGAGCATCGCACCAGCATTGGGAGCTTCAGTAAGCAAAGCTACTGCTAGACCCTGGGATACTGGGAGCAGTTTGTATATAGTTTCAGGTTAATCTGAGTTATGTCCTCACCATTGCAAGGCCCAATTCACCAATGTTTGTTGTTTTCGGTGAGCCTGGATGCTAGGGATTCCCCACTTGTGAGAATAAATAGGCCTGCTTGTCCTCAGAGAAAGCGAAGATACTTACCTGTAGCAGGTATTCTCTGAGAACAGCAGGCCTTATATTCTCACAATCCCTCCCATCTCCCCTTGGAGTTGTCTCTTTTCTTATTTTTACCTTTCTGCTGTATTATATAACTGAGGAGACTGCGCTCTCACTGCAGGTGAGAAGGTGCTTGCGCTTGAGCGGTGCAGCCTGTCTCACGCTCCACAAAGCTGTACTTATGCTACTCATAAGTCCCAGACTGGGCATTGCAGGTCGGCATCACTCACTTGTGAGAATATACCAAGTGAAATCAAATTCAAATATCATCACCGTGAAAAGCAGACTGCGGAGTACCTCAAGGATCACCATTATCACCGATCCTTTTCAACCTAATGATGACTCCACTAGCCAAGTCCTTATCCAACCAAGGTCTCAACCCATTCTTCTAATCAGTCGATGTTACAATATATATTCCTTACAAACATGACCTGACAGAAATCACCAATGAAATCAAACTCAGCTTGAACATCATGGACTCATGGGCAAATGCATTTCAACTAAAACTCAATACAGAAAAAACACACTGTCTTATCCTCTCATCCCAATACAATACGTACATATCCACAAATATAAACACCCCGGACTACACCCTCCCCAACTCAGATAGCCTGAAAATCCTCGGCGTTACAATCGACCATAACCTTACACTTGAGAGCCAAGTGAAATCTACAACTAAGAAAATGTTCCACTCAGTGTGGAAACTCAAACACATGAAACCATTCTTCCCAAGGGAAACATTTCGTAACTTGATACAATCAATGGTACTAAGCCATGTAGACTACTGCAATGGAATCTATGCGGGATGCAAAGAACAAATCATAAAGAAACTTCAGACCGCTCAAAACACGGAAGCCAGGCTCATATTTGGAAAAACGCGATTCAAAAGCGCCAAACCCCTCCGAGAAAAATTGCACTGGCTCCCAATCAAGGAACGTACTGTTTTCAAAATCTGCACCCTGGTTCATAAAATTATCTACGGCAAAGCCCTGGGATACATGACCGACCTCATAGATCTACCATCCAGAAATACAATCGGATCAACATGAACATACCTAAATCTCCACTACCCAAACTGCAAAGGTCTCAAATACAAATCAACTTATGCATCCAGCTTCTCCTACATAAGCACACAACTGTGGAACACACTACCAAAAGCCGTGAAAATAACGTATGACCACCTAAACTTCCGGAAATGACTAAAAACCAACCTGTTCAAAAAGGCACACCCTACTGATCCAACATAAATGCCTGAACCCTGCAACACAACGAAACCAAAGCTTATAATGGTCACTACCTAACTCTTTCTCTCTATGATTCCCTAACGTGTCTGTAACACATGAACCTTATTCGACCACAACATCATTTTGTATTTGTTTCTCTACCAGAGTTGGCATACGCCTCACGGTACTATGTAAGCCACATTGAACCTGCAAATAGATGGGAAAATGTGGGATACAAATGTAACAAATAAGACCTGCTATAGGTAAGTATCTTTGCTGTTTGGATCCTTTCATATCTTTTGGTTGTGAAATACCAGAAAGCATTGATGTCCGAAACGTTTGTGCCTGGATCCTTTAATGATTGTCAAACCTGGAGTTGAGATCACTGGACTAGTTACAATGAGAACAAAGGTTACAGTATCACAGTTTCAGCATAAGAGCTGCAAAGAACTCTGCATATGGATTTGAGATCATTTCATATTGTGCGGGGTTCCATGATGATTTTGTTGAGGCTTGGAATCCTGAATGGAAAAGTATGAATCATATGATGTGTACATTTAAAGTTATAGAATCCAAGGACAGTAGTAAATGTTCACTAAACTGTACTGAAAATCTAAGTAGCAAGTTAAGTCAGCTGATTAACATAATCTTATTGTGCTTTTTTTTTAAAAAGCAAATGTAAAATATCATATGTGCAGTTTATCAGTTAACTTCTTTAATTAGCTGTCTTCCCTTTCATTTTTTCAGGTTGATAAAACAAAGGAGGTCTCCGTCTCCCCAAAAGTGATGCCCAGAGAGGGGATCTTACCTGATGGTGGAGAGTACAAGCCCCCTTCTGACACAGTGAAAAGCAGAGATTATTACTCCGACTTCCTGCTCACCCTGGCAGTGCCCTCTGCAGTGGCACTGGTGCTTTTTATAATTCTTGGTTACATCATGTGCTGCCGAAGGGAAGGAATGTGAGTACCTTTGAACACTGAGAAATGACTGGAGCATTTCCATGGGCCACAGCACTCAGGAACACATTAAAACCATACACATGCTAAAGGCAGGGATCATTAGAAGTCTTCCCTCAGGGAGAAATTTTACTAAACCCTTATTAAAAATGGCAACTAGACTTTGAATAAAAGAATTATGCTACCTAGGTGTATTCTTTAAATATGGGGTAAATGTCTGTAAGAGAAAAAAATAAGTAAATTAGGAAGAAAATGTGGGAGGTTCATTGTAAGTGAAATGGATTATAGTTGGAATGGATTATAGTTGCTAATGGCTATCTGCATGAGTGGGAAAGCTGGTCTTCCGGGCCATGAAACTTGAGGAACTCTTTTGATATTTTAGTGGAAATAATAAAAAATTGAATTTGTCATAACAAGATAAGAATTACATGTAAAATAAAGAACAACAAAATCTCTTAAATTTCAATTTAAACAAGACCCAGTCAAGACATTAAATTAGTATATCTTGGCAAGACGCTAGCAGTAGAGTCAAGGCTATGGATGGGTTGAAAGCAGCACACAACAATTCCATCTTTTACATGGATCCTGATTTCATTGTTCCATAGACTTTATTTTAGCCTGAAGCTTGCTTATTAATGTGCATTTCCATTTTCTATGTCTTATCTCTTGTCATCCACCTCATCTCTCTCTTTATGCACTCTCATCTGGGCCTTGCCATGAACCATCATGGTAAGAGCAGCCGTCCTGCATTTACTGTTAATAGTGACAGCATTCTCACAGACTTCGGTTCACCACCTAGCTTTAATGTTCCAAGCTGTCAATGCTATTAATTCATAAATTTTGTTTTATTTCTAGGGAAAAGAGAAACATGCAAACATCAGAGTAAGTGTCTCCTCTCCTGTTATTTTCATCATCATTTTAATTTTCTGTCTTGTTTCTTTTTTATTTTTTTGCTTAATAACTTGCCATGCTTCATACACATGTCTCCTGCTCTTTTTCATTCATCTCAGTTCATGGTTTAATTTATGTACATGACAGCTGCTGCTAGTGTAAGGAGGTTTAACCCAGGTAGCAAATTTAAATAATAAGGGTTTAAAAGAAAGGCCAAGTGTAGGGCAGTCTATGAGCATTAAGCCATGTCCCAGTCTCCACATGACTATAAATGACCTCTTCTGGCCCATCTGCTTGCTTAGGAGATCATTTACTAATAGTACATGGAAATGCTGTTAATGTGTATTATTTGCTGCAGGGCCAATTGTATAAAAATGGGCCCTGAGGCAAATTGCACACGTTACTCTTAATTTTTTAATTTAAGAAGGAACTTCAATGAGCTGATAACTACCTTGCAACTGAATCACATAAACTGACAATCCACCCTGTCTCTCATTAGTACATAAATACAGGACAAGGACAGCATTAGTTGGGTAGACACGTAGCAGAGTACACCTCAACTCAGAGCTGGTAATTTCTAGTGATTTGTTTCCCAAATGGAATGACTTTAATATATATCACCCTCATTGCACTAGTTCAAAGGTTCAACCAGTTTTCCTTGTATATGCACCAATGACAGATTTTTGTTGTTGTATTTTTTGAAGGAAATCTGTTTTTTATTTTATTTAAATTTTTTTTAATAATAGCATTATAGTGGGTAGGAAAGAGGGTGTATATTTCAGCCTCTACATTTCCATTTGAATGTAGCATCCAGCTAGTGCACCACAGCGCTATTCAGAAATCTACCAAAGATCTCCGTGACATGTCTAAGAACCGAGAAATAGCTTGGCCGCTCTCCACCCTGCCCGTGTTTCACCCTGTGACTGGTGAGATTGTAACGCCACTTCACCCCGACAGCTATGACAATACCAGCATGCCGTTAATGCAGACACAGCAGTGAGTATCTTCTTCGATTCTGTATATGTGCTGGCACAATCATAACTGCATAAGGTAGCTTACCCTGCAGTCTGTGCTAATTTACCTTAGCTGGTTCATTGTTCCACACAGTGTGAAGGGCCCAATTGTTGACAGAAAATATTTAGCATAATTATTATTGTATCTGTTTATTTTTAATAAAAATATATTGTCCACTTTTTAAAAGAGAGTTTATCCAAGGCAGGATACAATGTTGTAAATGAAACAGAACATCAGAAAAGTCTATACAGTCCCTGCCTCTTGTTTTTTCTTTCTCTTTTTAACATGTTATAAACTGCTGTGCTATGTACAGTATATAAGCTAATGACAGTATATCAAGCTCATGTAATACATAAATATAGGATAAAACAGGGCTCGACAAAGTTTCTTAGGATCTAGAAGCCAGACTTGAACAACTAGAATTTTTATTTATGCACATTTATAAATTGCTCAGCAAGTTATTTATAAAACTGGTACTCCTGGGGGAATTATGCATTATTGTGCCATGCAGATTTTACGCAGAATTCCCAACCTCCACAAACTGCGCAGAATTCCATGTAGTCTGCTGCTGCAATGCCTCGCGGCACAGATACTTTGTTTCTGGCTGTATCCCTCCCTCCCTGCACACATATCACTTCAGCAAGTTAAGAAGAGCTGCCCAGCTGCACATTGGGCTACTTCCACCTTCTCTGCCACTTTGTTGCCTGGCAACTCCTTCTTGCACTGGAATGTTATGTATGTAGGGAGGGGGGGGGTGTATGCCATGGGGGGGGGGGGCAGCAAGGTGGATGGTGTAGTCTGTGCTAAGGGAGGAGGATGGCTCGGGGTTGGAAGAAATTGGATGTGTGTGTCATGAGTGGGGGGATTGGAGGAAGGGTGTGTGTGTGTGTCATGAGTGGGGGGATTGGAGGAAGGGTGTGTGTGTGTGTCATGAGTGGGGGGATTGGAGGAAGGGTGTGTGTGTGTGTCATGAGTGGGGGGATTGGAGGAAGGGTGTGTGTGTGTGTCATGAGTGGGGGGATTGGAGGAAGGGGGTGTGTGTGTGTCATGAGTGGGGGGATTGGAGGAAGGGTGTGTGTGTGTGTGTGTGTGTGTGTGTGTGTGTGTCCGTGTCCTTGGTGGCAAGGGGGCTAGAGAAAAGTGGATGGTGTGTGTGTCTTTCTTTCTCCTCACCGCCCCTTCATGACCAGCTATCCCTACCACCCTATCCCCTGAGGCTGGCCTTCAGCTTGCTGCTCCCATTTCCATGACACATTCACCCCTTTGCCCCCAATCCCTCCATGGCACATGATTCACCCCCTTTAGTCTGCCTAAGCATATTCTATAAGTGGCATCTAGATTTAGGCGTGGTATATAGAATACGCTTAGTCAGTATCTCCAATTACCTGTTACTGGCCAAATCTAAAGGTCTCTACTCTATTCTCATCCTCCTTGACCTATCTGCTGCTTTTGATACTGTTGATCACACCTTACTCCTTGATACATTATCCTCTCTTGGATTCCGGGGCCCTGTTCTTTCCTGGTTCTCTTCCTATCTCTCCCAACGTACTCTTAGCATATACTCTGGTGGTTCCTCCTCCACATCTATCCCGCTAACAGTCGGTGTACCCCAAGGATCTGTCCTAGGATCTCTCCTCTTCTCCATCTATACCTCTTCCCTTGGTGCTCTGATCTCATCCCAAGGCTTTCAATACCACCTTTACGCTGATGATACCCAGATCTACCTCTCTGCACCGGATATCTCAGCTGAAATCCAGACCAAAGTATCGGCCTGCCTGTCTGACATCGTTGCCTGGATGTCTCGCCGCCACCTGAAACTAAACATGACCAAAACCGAGCTTCTCCTCTTTCCCCCTAAACCTGCCTCTCCTCTCCCCCTGTTCTCTATTTCGGTAGATAACACTCTCATCCTCCCTGTCCCGTCTGCGCGCAACCTTGGAGTCATCTTTGACTCCGCTCTCTCCTTCTCTGCTCATATTCAGCAGATTGCCAAAACCTGTCGTTTCTTTCTCTATAATATTAACAAAATTCGCCCTTTCCTCTCCGAGGACGCTACCAAAACCCTTACCCACACCCTTATCACCTCTCGCCTAGACTACTGCAATTTGCTTCTCGCTGGTCTCCTGCTCAGCCATCTATCTCCTCTTCAATCTGTCCAAAACTCTGCTGCGTGTCTTATATTCCACCAGAGTCACTATACTCATGTTAGCCCTCTCCACGTTAGCTTCACTGGCTCCCTATCCGCTTCCGCATATGGTTCAAACTTCTCCTTTTGACCTACAAGTGCATCCACTCCGCAGCTCCTCAGTACCCTTCCGCTCTCATCTCTCCCTACACTCCTCCCCCGTGAACTCCGTTCGCTGGGTAAATGTCTCCTGTCGTCCCCCTTCTCCCCACTTCTAACTCCCGGCTCCGTTCCTTCTATCTCGCTGCTCCCTATGCCTGGAATAGACTCCCTGAGCCAGTACATCAGGCTCAGTCTCTGGCTGTCTTCAAGTCTAGGCTTGAAGCCCACCTCTTTGCTACTGCTTTCGACTCCTAACCATGACTTTCTTACTAAACACCCTCACTTATCACCCCCACCACTGCAGTTTCCCCACCCCTAGCTGTCTGTTCGTTTGTCCAATTTAGATTGTAAGCTCTGTTGAGCAGGGACTGTCTTTTCATGTTAATTTGTACAGCGCTGCGTAAGTCTAGTAGCGCTATAGAAATGTTTAATAGTAGTAGTAGTATCCTAGCGCCTAAAACTATGCATATTTATTTATTTATTTACACCAATGAAAACGTGGCATAAATCCCAGCAGGTAGATTTAGGCACAGAGGGCCATATTTTATAACAATGCATGCAAATTTGGAATGCCCATGAAACACCCATTTCCATGCCCATAACCATGCACCTTTTTGCCTGCGTGCATTAAAATTTAAGACGCAGTGATTTACAGAATACGCTTAGTGAATATGCATGTACATTCTAATTATTGCCAATTCTCATTATTGCTAGTTAAGTCCTGTTAATAACACTGATTGTCTTGTTAAGACAATTAAGTTACGCACATTGTTATAGAATATGCTTGGATTTCGGCGCAGAACGCTAGGCGCGCTATATAGAATCTGGAGGAAAGGGTGTAATTTTATAAAAGGATGACTAGGTGAAAAGTCCAGAAAGTGGCCTATTATAAGCCTGTTTTGTAAAGGCAACATAGGTACCTGTTTGCCTTTATAACATAATCTCCCAGATCAAGACCCTGTAGCACAGTGTTTCTCAACTTCTTCAAGTCAGATGCCCCTTAAGTCAAACATAAAACATAAGAGTAACCATACTGGATCATACCAATGGTCCATTTAGCCCAGTATCCTGTTCTCCAAACAGTGGCCAAGCCAGATCACAAGTACCTGGTAGAAACCCAATTAGCAGCAACATTCCATGCTACCAATTCTGGGGCAAGCAGTTGCTTCCCCATATCTGTTTCAATAGCAGAATATGGACTTTTCCTCCAGGAATTTGTCCAAACCTTTTTTTAAACCCAGATATGCTAAC
Organism: Microcaecilia unicolor; assembly: GCF_901765095.1. Classification (NCBI taxonomy): domain Eukaryota; kingdom Metazoa; phylum Chordata; class Amphibia; order Gymnophiona; family Siphonopidae; genus Microcaecilia; species Microcaecilia unicolor. The sequence continues at coordinate 135,537,055 of NC_044031.1, read as the reverse complement.
TGCTGCTACCACATCCTCTGGCAGAGTTCCAGAGCTTAACTATTTGTTGAATGAAAAAATATTTCCTCCTATTTGTTTTAAAAGTATTTCCATGCAACTTCCTTGAGTGTCCCCTAGTCTTTGTACTTTTGAAACAAGTAAAAAATTGATTCACTTCTACACCACTCAGGATTTTGTAGACTTCATATCTCCCCTCATCAGTCTTTTTTCCAAGCTAAAAAGCCTTAACCTCTGTAGCCTTTCCTCATACGAGAGGAGTTCCATCCCTTTTATCATTTTGGTCACTCTGCTTTGAAGCTTTTCTAATTCTGCTATATCTTTTTTGAGATACAGCGACCAGAACTGAACACAATACTCAAGGTACGGTCGCACCATGGAGTAATACTAAGGCATTATAGTATTTTCGGTCTTATTCACCATCCCTTTCCTAATAATTCCTAGCATCCTGTTTACTCTTTTGGCCGCTGCACATTGAGAGAAGATTTCAATTATCTACAACACCTTGATCTTTTTCTTGAGTGCTGACCCCCAAGGTGGACCCTAGCATCAGGTAACTATGATTTGGATTATCCTTTCCAATGTACATCATCTTGCATTTTTCCTCATTAAATTTCTTCAGCCATTTGGATACCCAGTCTTCCTGCAGTATTTCACAGTCTGCACCTTGAATAGTTTTGTATCATCTGCAAATTTAATCACCTCACTCGTCATTCCAATTTCCATATCATTTATAAATGTTAAGTAGCACCGGTCCCAATACAGATCCCTGTGGCACTCCACTGTTCACCCTCCTCCATTGACAGAAATGACCATTTAACCCTACCTTCTGTCCAATAACCAATTCCTAATCCACAACAGAAACAAATTTCAACCAAATACCCATCAGAGTGGACTAACACGGCTACCACACTCCTCTACTAACCAAATACCCATAAGCTTTGATCAGCAGAGATTTTGAAATGGACATTGCAGAAACTGACATAATCACAAAATAGATAATAAATTTATTTTTTCTTGGTTTGTTGCTTTGTTGTTTCTTGCTTTGTTGTCATTTTAGTTTTCTAATTGCTTTGGTCTGAGCTAGAGGTCAACTGAAACGGCTTTTATCAGTGTAATTCGAATCTGAAACTGTCAGAAGCTTTTTAAGAGAAACAGAAAATGTAGCAGAAACTCATCACCTATTGTTTGGTTGTGTGAATATGAACCAGTGAGGGCCACTAGAGATTGTCAGAGCATGCAGTATGCATCCCTCTGCTATACCCCCAGTATCCAAGCCAGAATATAGATAATTTAAATAATGAAAGACCGTATTTCACCTCCAAGCGAAATAGCCTCCGCACATATGTCTGTTCATAGGCCCTGCCTCCCTCCCCCCTTCTATATGGTCTTCCAGTTTAGACTGGAAACCATGCAGATTTTGGGGGTCTGTAAGCAAACGTAGACATACAGGTCCTGTGCTGCTACTGTTGCCACCAGTACTGCTGCCTTCATATTTAGACAAGTGGGGAAGGAATAAGTAGTTGAGAGAGAGAAGGGGAGGGGAGTGCAGGCTTCCTAGTTTGGTTTCATCATCCTCCAGGGTCACATGAATTTTTAAGTGTTGAAATGGGGTCTTACTAGATAAAAGTTTGGAAAGCCCTGCTTTAACTGATAAACCAAGCCACTAATAAGCATATCTTACAAAGGATACCTGGTCAAAATAGCCCCTAAACAAAATAGCCTGACAATAAAGCCCCAAACAAAAATGCTCCTGACATAATAGCCCCCAACATAACAGCCACTGTCAAAATGGCCTGTCCACAATGTAGCCCCTGCCAGAATATGGCCTCTGACAAAGTAACCCGAACAGTACCAGACAGGTGGAGAACTTACCTTTTGACACACTGCAAGAAGATCTGCCTGAATTTACTTGTAGAGGATCCCTGTATTTGAGGAGAATTGATCACCAGCCAACCCCAGAAGTCTTGTGTCTGTATTGTCTCTGCAACGTCCCGCCTATGTGGTAACAGGAAGTAGCAATACAGATAAGAGTTCTGGGTTCAGCTGGTGATAAGTTTTCCTCAAATACAGGAAGTCTGCTGAAGTCTTTGCTTTGAGCTAAAGTTTTTAATATTAAATTTTTAGGTAATAACGATAAAGCTAGTTTTACATTAAGAGTTCTAACAGTCTATTGGGTAAATGCCTTTGTTAAGATAAACAGACTGTGTTGGAACTCTTAACTAATACTAGTTTTATTGCTATTACCTACAATACCGACAAGCTCATTGTCTGTAGCCACAGTTGTCTGAGGAAATAAAACCTTAGAAAGTGAACTAAGCATTGTGGTTGCATATGTGAGCAATAAGGCTTACATTTTCAGTAGTGTAATTAAATATCAGAACTATATTTCTCATGATATCATCCTTGATTAATACAATTTCCTCGCTACTGATTTCCCTCACATTTGTTGGGGTCAATTGTGTTTTCCTGGTGTGTTCGTACATCGCTTTGGCTCTACAGATCAAGGCAATTGATAAGCTTAAAAAAAATTCATAGATGCTAATTTGTAGGTTAACACATGTTAAGTTGATTTGGCGTGCACTACATTTAAGGAGCTTTAAAAAAAAAACTGAATGCGCACTAATAAATACACATCTCTGGTACACCCCAATCTGTGAACCTATCCAACCAGAAGCCTTGGTTTAATCTGATTGCCTACCATTCAACTATCAGTCTTCAAAGCAGCGTACTATAAAATATATATTCCTTTTAAAAACAGTGCTATAATGATAAAGAATTTAAAACAATTGTATTATAACTCATCATAATAATTGAATCCCAACAAACCCCAAAATAAACACTTTTTTTTGCTAATAATCTTACCTTGCCAAACATGATAAGGTTGGCGAGACTATGAAAATGATGACACTATTGATTTTTTTTAAATTAGCATAAGTACATAAGTAATGCCACACAGGGAAAAGACCAAGGGTCCATCGAGCCCAGCATCCTCTCCACGACAGCAGCCAATCCAGGCCAAGGGCACCTGGCAAGCTTCCCAAACGTACAAACATTCTATACATGTTATTCCTGGAATTGTGGATTTTTCCCAAGTCCATTTAGTAGCGGTTTATGGACTTGTCCTTTAGGAAACTGTCTAACCCCTTTTTAAATTCTGCCAAGCTAACCGCCTTCACCACGTTCTCCGGCAACAAATTCCAGAGTTTAATTACGCGTTGGGTGAAGAAAACTTTTCTCCGATTTGTTTTAAATTTACTACACTGTAGTTTCATCGCATGCCCCCTAGTCCTAGTATTTTTGGAAAGCGTGAACAGACGCTTCACATTCAACTGTTCCACTCCACTCATTATTTTATATACCTCTATCATGTCTCCCCTCAGCCGTCTCTTCTCCAAGCTGAAAAGCCCTAGCCTCCTTAGTCTTTCTTCATAGGGAAGTCGTCCCATCCCTGCTATCATTTTAGTCGCCCTTCGCTGCACCTTTTCCAATTCCACTATATCTTTCTTGAGATGCGGTGACCAGAATCAAACACAATACTCAGGTGCGGTCGCACCATGGAGCGATATAACGGCATTATAACATCCTCACACCTGTTTTCCATACCTTTCCTAATAATACCCAACATTCTATTCGCTTTCCTAGCCGAAGCAGCACACTGAGCAGAAGGTTTCAGTGTATTATCGACGACGACACCCAGATCACTTTCTTGGTCCGTAACTTCTAATGTGGAACCTTACATGACGTAGCTATAATTCAGGTTCTTTTTTCCCACATGCATCACCTTGCACTTGCTCACATTAAACGTCATCTGCCATCTATCCGCCCAGTCTCCCAGTCTCTTAAGGTCCTTCTGTTAATTTTCACAATCCTGTCACGAGTTAACGACTTCGAATAACTTTGTGTCATCAGCAAATTTAATTACCTCGCTAGTTACTCCCATCTCTAAATCATTTATATATATATTAAAAAGCAGCGGTCCTAGCACAGACCCCTGAGGAACCCCACTAACTACCCTTCTCCATTGTGAATACTGCCCATTTAACCCCACTCTCTGTTTCCTATCCTTCAACCAGGTTTTAATCCACAATAGGACTTTTCCTCCTATCCCATGACTCTCCAATTTCCTCTGTAGCCTTTCATGAGGTACCTTGTCAAACGCCTTTTGAAAATCCAGATATACAATATCAACTGGCTCCCCTTTGTCCACATGTTTGTTTACTCCTTCAAAGAATTGAAGTAAATTGGTCAGGCAAGATTTCCCCACACAAAAGCCGTGCTGACTCGGTCTTAGTAATCCATGTCCTCGGATGTGCTCTGTAATTTTGTTTTTAATAATAGCCTCTACCATTTTCCCCGGCACTGATGTCAGACTCACCGGTCTATAATTTCCTGGATCTCCCCTGGAATCTTTTTTAAAAATGGGCGTTACATTGGCCACCTTCCAATCTTCCGATACCACGCTCGATTTTAAGGATAAATTGCATATCACTAGCAGTAGCTCCGCAAGCTCATTTTAAAGTTCTATCAGTACTCTAGGATGAATACCATCCGGTCCAGGAGATTTGCTACTCTTCAGTTTGCTGAACTGCCCCATTACGTCCTCCAGGTTTACTGTGAAGTCAGTAAGTTTCTCCGACTCGTCCGCTTGAAGTATCATTTCCGACACCGGTATCCCACCCAAATTTTCCTCGGTGAAGACCGAAGCAAGGAATTCATTCAATCTCTCCGCTACGTCTTTGTCTTCCTTGATCGCCCCCTTTTACCCCTTGGTCATCCAGAGGCCCAACCGATTCTTTTGCCAGCTTCCTGCTTTTAATATACCGAAAAAATTTTTTACTACGTTTTTTGCCTCTAATGCTATCTTTTTTTCATAATCTCTCTTGGCCTTCTTTATCTGCGCCTTGCATGTTGATGGAAGAATAGTTTCCTTAAACAGCAGAACAGATCATGAATACCAGTTGGTAGCTATAGAAGTTTATTTATATACTAATAAATAAGGCCCGTTTCTGACACAAATGAAACGGGCACTAGCAAGGTTTTCCTCGGAGTGTGTATGTTTGAGAGACTGTGTGTGAGAGTGACTGTGGGAGAGAGAATGAATGTGCGAGTGTGTGTGTGTGACAGAGAGAGAGTGAGACTGGGTGCGAGTGTGTCTGTGAGAGAGAGACTGTGTGTGTGAGAATGAGAGTGTGTGCCATGGGCCCCCCTCCCAGTTCCAGGGTCCCCCCTCCCTCCCTCCGAGTTCCAGGGCCGTCCCCCTCCCTTCCAGTTCCAGGGTCGTCCCCTCCCTCCAAGTTCCAGGGTCGTCCTCCCCTCCCTCCCTCTGAGCTCCATGGTCATCCCCTCCCTCCCTCTCTCCGAGTTCCAGGGTCATCCCCTCCCTCCGAATTCCAGGGTTGTCCCCTCCCTCTGAGTTCCAGGGGACTGAGTTTCAGGGTCCCCCTCCCTCCCTCCCAGTTCCAGGGTCGTTGTCCCTCCCTTCCTCACTACCTCCCTTCCAGTTCCAGCACCCCTCTCTCCGAATTTTAGAAGTCATCTTCACTTATCAAGTCGGGGTTACGGCGGCCATCAGCAGCGGTAAAAGGCGTGCAGGCTCGGCCCTTCTCTCTCTCTTGGCTGTGGTCCCGCCCTCATTTCTTGTTTCCGCAAGGCTGATCAGCCAATCAGAGTTTTGCTTTCATCAGTCAAGACCATGTTATAACCTATATTATCATTTTACAGGAATTTACCACACCAGACTAGGATTCCACAACAGCAAACTACAGGTCAGTATAATTGCAAAAGGGCAAAATCCATTAATATTGTATTTGTTAAAGAGACCACAATTAATTTAATTAGGAATTATTATGCCACTTTTACAAGGTGCCAGCCCAAAGTTAAAGTATTGCATATATAATAAAAAATCGTGAATATAAATCATAACAGATAATACCACACAAATAACTAATGCAAACTATATAAAACATAATTTGCAGTTAAAAGTAGCATAACCTTGATCATAAGATCCAAATATTGCCTAAATAGAGCAATAAAGTCTTTAAAGTCTAGCATCTTTTATTGCATGAAATATAAGTAAATTTAGGGGTCCTTTTACTAAACTGTGTAAGCATTAATGCATGCTTACTGCAGCAAAAAAAAAAATGCCTTACCTCAAGGCACGCTCAGGTGTCTCGCAGTAATTTTTGCATGTGTGCGTTACCCATGTGCTAAAAAATGAAATGTATTTTTTTAGTGCTGGAGGTGGGTCTGAGGGCAGAGAGTGGTTCTGTGCTAATTGGTTAGCACAGCTACATTGCCGCATGCTAACCGATTAGCGCGTGAGCCCATACTGCCTATATAATGGGTGGTGGTAGGGGCTCATGCGTAAATGGCCATGTGCTAATGGAAAAATTAGTATGTGGCCATTAAAAGCAAAAATGGTAAAAATGGCCTTAGCATGCAAGAATGACTCGAATGAGGATGTGTTATGGCCACTTTTTACCGCAGTTTGGTAAGAGAGCCCCTTAATGTTATAAATTGCCAGACAATATGTAAAAGATTTTCTTGCTCTGCTCAGACAATTCAAGGGACCATTACCATGATGTGATCCCAAACTAGGGGTCCTTTTACTAAGCTACGGTAAAAAGTGGCCTGCAGTAGTGTGGGCGTGTGTTTTTAGTGCGTGCTGGGTGATTTTTTACCGAGGCTGGGAAAAAAAGGCTTTTTTTTTTTAATGGGGCAGTAAATTGTCATGCGCTAAAATTAAAAATAGTGCGTGACTCTTTACTGCCTGAGCCATTACCGCCACCCATTGACCTAGTGGTAAGGGCTCATGTGCTACACATGTGGTACTCAAGCAGCACACGCCAATGTGGACGTGCTGCCAGTTACCTGTGGGAACACCCCCCTCCCCCTTTGGAACAAAATAAAAAAATATTTTCTACTGTGGGAAATAGCGTGCGGCAACTTTGAAATTACCACTGGGTGGCTGCGCTGCCTGGGCAGTAGTGTCGATTTGGCATGCCCTACCGCCTCTTTGTAAAAAGGCCCCTAGGTTACCCAGCTTGGAAACAAAAATGCTACTCATTAAAGAAGGTTTACGCTGGCTTGGAGCTTACATTAGACATATGTTTGGTGTTTTTCATTCAAAATTCTTCCTCTTTATTATTGCTTTCGGGAACTAAAGGAGAATTTCGTATGACAACATTTCAGAGATTTGAGGCAAGTATAAAGTAGTTGGTTTGTGTATTGTGATTGTGGAAGGACCAAACAGCATTACATTTGTGGAGTAAGAAAAACTGGTTTATGTGCTTACACTTTTGGACTTTATGAGGTCTGCAGGCACAGTCGGTAAGCATAAACTTGTAATCCATATAGGGACATCAGAATCTAAAGTCAGATAGAAAAAAAAAATATTCAGCTACTGTCTAGGAAAATTGAGTTTCAAGCTGTCTGCACTGACACAACCACATTTCTGCAGTCTGCAGTAATGCAGTTCAAGGAGAACTTAAATATATGTTTACAACAATGAAGTCTAATTCTCAACTCAGAAAGCTTCTGTCCTGCTCTCATTACTCAGATTCTCCAAATCAATGATGTGCTAGATGGGGCTTCTAGGAACCCCTTGATTTAAAAAAAAAAAAAAAAAAAAAAGGTTATGAAAACGTATGACATTGGGTGATTGGAACACAACTAGAGAAAACTCCTTGATAAGTTTTTGACAGTGGCGTAGCCAGACATGACATTTTGGGTGGGCCCAGAGCTAATATGGGTGGGCACCATGGGGTTGATATTCAACTGCTGGCAGGCTATGCAGTTAAAGCCTGCTTCCAGTGCTGAACCAGGAAATTCAATGTTGCGCCCTATCCGGCAATCGGCATTGAATTTCTGGTTTTATTTTTGGCCGCTGGAACTTAAAATGGTTATTCAGCGCTAAATGGTTAAGGTCCTATCTTTAGATAGGACTGCTATTTATGCAGTACTATTTAACTGCTTAACTCAGCACTGACCATCAGCACTAACTGGCTATAACAGGCGACATAGCCAGTTAGCCGCTATGTGCTAGCCGCAAATATTTAGCGGAGATTACTGGCTTTCTTCCGCTGAATATTCGCGGTTAGCCAGTTAAATGATATTTAAGTGGTCAGTGGATGTTGCTGACTAGTTAAATAGCACTGAATATTGGGGGGTATGTATATATAAATTGGGGGGGGGGGGGGGTGGTATGTATATATAAATAATGCCTTAGAATGCTCTTGATGGTTATCTAAGTAAACAGTCTGCCCAACAGCTGTCCTGCATCAACATAAATAGAGAAGAACAACAACCAAGGAGAAGTGCCAACCAAGGGATATTTATGAAAAATATCAAAAACAAAGGTCAACTAAAATGATATTTATTTATTTATTGCATTTGTATCCCACATTTTCCCACCTTTTTGCAGGCTCAATGTGGCTTACAATGTATTGTTCTTGGTGGTATATAGATTAGAAAATAGACACTTGGTGTTACATAGAGACCTTGAGTATCATAGTAGAAGTTTAAAACAAGCTGTCTCGTTCTTGGTGGTGTATATAGATTAGAAAATAGACATTTAGTGTTACATAAAGACCTTGAGTATCATAGTAGAAGTTTAAAACAAGCAGATATTATGAAAACAATTCTGAATATGAGTAGGAGGAGATGTGTACAATTACATTTGTTGATCTTTGTGGTATGCCTTGTTAAAGCGATGGGTCTTCAGAAATTTACGAAAGTTAGTTAGTTCGTATATCGTTTTTAGGTTGCGCGGCCATGCGTTCCATAGCTGGGTACTCAGGTAGGAAAAGTTTGCTGCATGCATTGTCTTGTATTTTAGACCTTTACAGCTGGGGAAATGAAGATTAAGGAATATGTGGGATGATCTTTTGGCATTCCTGGTCGGTAAGTCTATAAGGTCTGGCATGTAGGCTGGGGCATCTCCGTGGATGATTTTATGAACTAAGGTACATATCTTGAACGTGATGCATTCTTTAAGTGGGAGCCAATGTAACTTTTCACATATTTTGTTTTACCGAATATGAGTCTGACTGCGGTGTTCTGGTCTGTCTGAAGTTTCTTGATTATTTGCTCTTTACAGCCAGCATAGAGTGCGTTGCAGTAATCTAGGTGACTGAGCACCATTGATTGTACCAGGTTGCTGAAAATGGTTCTTGGGAAGAAAGTTCTTACTCTTTTTAATTTCCACATTGAATGGAACATCTTCTTGGTTGTGTTTTTCGCGTGGTTCTCCAGTGTTAGATGTCGATCAATAGTAACTCCAAGAATTTTCAGGGTGTCCGAAATTGGAAGGGACAGGTTTGTTGTGTTTATGGTGGTGAATATACAGTCCATAGGATCTATTTAAAAAAAAAAAAGTATCAAGACTCGATGCAGTCCTGTGTTTTGGTGCATGGGGCATCTGCCTCAGGAGTCTCAACTTCAGTCGGACGTGTAAGTCCTTTGTACTGTTAAAGGGCAGATATGAATACAACACAATCAAACAGCCACCCACACTATTAGGCTGTGATAGCAACATGACAACAGCTACAGCTGAGGACCTGACCTCTTGATACCATTTTTATAGATCCTTATAAACTGTGTGTCATTTTAGTTAACCTTTGTTTTTGATATTTTTAATAAAAATCCCTTGGTTGGCACTTCCTTGGTTGTTCCCCTTTTTGTTTTGTTGTTCTTCTCTATTTGGTTTTGCAAAAGGGTTATGTTGGCTTTTTATTGTTTTGTTTTTTCTGCATCAGCATAAACCACATACTGTCACACTGTCAACAGCAAGATTTTTTTCCCACCTACTGTGGAATCTGTAGGATACAGAACATAGTACAGCTTTCCATAGAAAAGGTTTATTCAAATCTGGTAGCACCTCAATAATAGCAGCACAAAATCCCTTCATTGCTAGATACTTTGGAGGTCTTTTACTAACAACTAGCTCATGTTATTTGCCATAGAACTAATTTTATTCCTATGAGCCCTGCAGCAGAAAACATGAGCTATTAGTAAAAGATCCGCTTTGTGAAGTTACGCTAAATCCTGTGAAGAAGCTTCTCAGAGCCTATGCTGCAAACCTTAACACCATCAATTCTGAACACTCAATACCCAAAGCAATAGCTTTATAAAGGAAGTAATGAATATATACATAAGAACAATATGCATCCCATTGGAAAAGCCAGATCATTCAGACTGATATAGATCCCCACACAAACCACATGCCAGAAGAATCTCTGACCTTGGTAGCATGAAGAACACTGACAACACTCGCCAGTTACAGAATAAATGACCAAAAATTAGAAATTGACCTGTAGCCTGGCATAAACAGTAGCCTTCCCTTCCCTACTCCCCCATCCCTCCCTATAACCCAACATCAACACTGCCCTTCCCTACTCCCCCATCCCTCCCTGTAGCCCAACATCAGTACTACCATTTCCTACCCCACACCACTCCCTGTAGTCCAGCATCAGCCGTGCCCTTTCCAATCTCCCACCCCCAACCAGAAACACATCAGCATGAAATATAAAACTTTTTTTTTACCTGAGGATTGCAGAGTCCAAACCCACCAAATTGAAATTATAAAACTTTTTTTTTAAATCAGCATTATACATACAACTGTTTTGTGTAACCTGACCAGTGCAGAGCCCTCCCCAACCAATCCCCCCCCCAGCAATCCAACTTTACACAGAAACTTTTTTTTTTTTTTTTTACCTGCGTAGCACTTCGCTCCAGAGTCTAATGCAGTACCCCCGATGAGGCCCTGAAGCAGTGTGCTGAAGAGGAGGCCACGGGGGAGAGTAGGCATGACTGGGGGTGGGGGTGGGGTGGGGAATGCCGCACTTCTAGCCTCTGCTCCTGCCCCCACGCACTGTGTACAGCACTGCTTCCACTCTGCAGCAAAATCGGCCCAGGAAGTTGTTTATTTGGAGCTCCGGCGCTGCTTGTTTTTAACTTAGCTTCTGCCCCCCCCCCCCCCCCCCCAGTACTGTGCCATGCTGCTGGAGAAATATGGACTCTCGTCAGCCCCAGACGCTGAACCCGGCGTCTGGGGCTGATGAGTGTCCAAATTTCTTCAGCGGCATGGCACAGCATGAGGAGAGAGGGGGGGGAGCTAAGTTTTAAAAAGCAGCACCAGAGCTCTGTTGCACGGGGGCAGGAGCAGAGGCTAGAAGTGCTGCGTGCAATAGAGCAGCAGCCTCCATGGGGAACTTTAAGCAGAGCAGACTTGGCATAGGTAAGTTTGTAGTGAAGGGTCCTCCCCCTTCTGAATCCCAGCTCGACTTCAGGGCAGCCCAAACAGCAGCAAAAAAGTAGTTCTGCGTATGTGTGTGTGTGCAGGGTAACCAGTTTATAAATCAGCTGATTGGTGCAGAGGCTGAGATAGGGTGGGCCTGAGCTGAGATTGGGTGGGCCTAGGCCCACCCAGGCTTACCCATAGCTACGCCCCTGGATGAGACGACTTCCCTATGAGGAAAGGCTAAAGCGGCTGGGGTTTCTTCAGCTTGGAGAAAAGATGGCTGAGGGGAGATATGATAGAGCTCTATAAAATAATGAGTGGAGTGGAACAGGTAGACGTGAAGTGTCTGTTTACTCTTTCCAAAAATACTAGGACTTGGGGGCATGCGATGAAGCTACAAAGTAGTAAATTTAAAATGAATCGGAGAAAAATTTTCTCCGAGGACAAGCAGGCTGGACATCACGCATGGGTCATCGTCCGCGATGGCCCAGGAGACTGGAAGTCAAACAAAAAAGCTTTCAAAAGTTCTAGAAGCGGCGTGGCGTGCACGGGGACAACGCACCGCGCATGTGTGAGTGACTTCCCACCCGCGACGCCCGTGCGCTTCCCTCAGTTTTTTTCTCTGCGACTGCGAAGGGGTGGTGTTTTTTCACTGCTGCTCGTCGCTTTTGCCCAGATCATTTTTTCGCGTGTATCGCGTCCTTTTTTCTATTCTTTTTCTAATAGTTACTTCAAATTTTTTTTTAAAAGTTGTTTTTTCCCTTTATTTTTAGATTTTTTTCTCATTTTTTAAAAGTTTCCTTTCTTTTTCATTGCGGCCGCCTTTAGGCCGCGTCTTTTTTCCCTCTTTTGTGCCTTTTTAAGTGGCACCATCGAGCCATTTGATTTCGCGGACGCTATTTTCCCGCCCATGTCAACGAGGACTCCCAGCGGCTTCAAGCGCAGTACTCGCTGCAACCGGACCATCTCGTCTACCGACCCTCACGTATGATGTCACCAGTGCCTCGTGGCCGATCATCTTCCAGCTACTTGCAAGCTGTGTAAATTAATGAAGAAAAGGACCCAGGTGGCTCGAGAGGCTCAACGCGAGAGACTTTTTTCGGATCAGTCCGGACCTTTGACGTCGGCATCGGAATTGGTACCGAGGTCGGTGGCGTCGATGTCGAGGGAAGCAGCACCGAGAGTCCAGGTAATGGCTGCCGAGAGACCACTTCGAGCTGGGAGCAGCAAGGCATCGAGTGGGACTCCACCCATCTCGAGGCTTACTGCTATGCAGGCTCCCCGGGACCGACCTGAGTCAGACCCGGCCCCGAGGAGGCGTGAGGATTCCATGTCCTCCTCATCGGTACCGAGGAGTGTTGATGATGGGCGTCGGGCGAAGGCTAAGAAGCATCTTCATCGATCTCCTTCCAGACACTGTACCGAGAGCTCCGGGGAGCCGAGGGAGTCGGCACCCGAGAAGCATCGGCGCCGGGAGGACCGCTCACCCTCCATTCAGGAGGTGCCGATGCATCGGTCGTCCGGCAGCCTGGTACCGGCTCTCGAGCCCCCTCAGATTCAGGTACCGACTCCTGCACCGGCCCCACAGTCTTTTCCGATGGCAGCTCTCGATGAGCGTCTCCTGGCCATTCTTCCAGGAATTCTGGAAGGACTGCTTCGTCCATCTGCCTCGGTACCGGAGGTGCTTGCGCCTCCTGTGCCTACTGCTGAGACGACGTCTGGTCCAACTCCTGTGAGGAGGTCCCCGCCCTCGGTACCGCTTGCGGTACCAGAGCCGGTTGCCACCCGGGTCGACTCTCCCTCGACGTTGGTGGAGGAAGCTTCGCTGGAGTCCAAGCAGGGATCGACTTCTCGACATCCCCCACGAGGATGTCGATCCTCGAAGTCGAGACAGGCTCGGGTTCGGGCTGCTCTTCGAGAGCTTCTGTCCGATACCGAAGAGGAGAAGAGGAAGACCCCAGTTATTTTTCGGAGGAAGACTCCTGTGGGCTTCCTTCTGATCCTACTCCACCTATTGAAGTCAGACAGTCTCTACCTGAGTGTCTTACTTTTTCATCTTTTGTGCGGGAAATGTCTAAGGACATTCCATTTCCCATGGAGGTTGTGGACGAGCCCAGGGCTGAGATGCTCGAGGTCCTGGATTATCCTTCTCCACCTGCAGAGGTTGCAACGGCCCCCCTGCACAATACGCTCAGGGAAGCGATGTTGCGGAATTGGTCTTGCCCTCTCTCTAATTCAGTTGTCAACAAGAAGTCTGAGTCCCAGTACAGAGTCCATGGTGAGCCTGTGATGGTGAAGGCCCAACTTCCTCACGATTCTATGGTGGTGGACTCTGCTCTCAGAAGAGCCAAGAGTACTAGAGACTATGCCTCAGCGCCCCCTGGCAGAGAGTCTAGGACCTTGGATTCTTTTGGAAGGCATATGTATCAGGCTGGAATGCTCGCCGCAAAGATCCAAACATACCAGCTGTACACGAGCATTCACTTACGGAACTCGGTGAGGCAACTGTCCAGTTTAGTTGAAGCTCTCCCTCCGGAGTTTGCTGAACCTTTTCACCAGGTGGTCAGGCAGCAGAAGGCGTATCGCAAATTCCTGGCCAGGGGGGCTTACAACTCTTTTGATGCCGCATCCCGAGTAGCTGCTCAGGGTATCGTGATGCGCAGACTCTCATGGCTGCATGTCTCGGACCTGGATCAGAAGACCCAGCAGCGAATATCGGATGTTCCTTCCCGGGGGGATAATCTTTTTGGAGAGAAGGTTGAGGATATGGTCGATACCCTCAAGAAGCATCATGATGCAATGGATTCTCTCTCTCGTCGGACGCCTTCTGCTACTACCTCCTCCACTAGGGAAATCAGTACTTTCAGTACTGTGTACTACCCTTCGGTCTAGCATCTGCGCCCAGGGTCTTTACAAAGTGCTTGGCAGTTGTCGCAGCATCGCTACGTAGACTGGGAGTGCATGTGTTCCCTTATCTCGATGATTGGCTGGTGAAGAACACCTCGGAGGCAGGAGTTCTACGATCCATGCAGATTACTATTCAACTGCTCGAGCTGCTGGGGTTTGTCATAAATTATCCAAAGTCCCAACTGAGTCCAGTACAGAAGTTGGAATTCATAGGAGCTCTGTTGAACACACGGATGTCTCGAGCTTATCTCCCCCAGGCAAGGGCAGACAATCTTCTGGCCTTAGTGTCCTCAGCGCGAACATCTCAACAGATCACAGCTCGGCAGATGTTGAGGCTTCTGGGCCACATGGCCTCCACAGTTCATGTGACTCCCATGGAATGTCTACATAAGAGATCAGCTCAATGGACCCTAGGTTCCGCGTGGTGTCAGGCTACAGGGGATCTAGAGGATGTCATCCGTTTTTCCACCGATTTTTGCAATTCCCTACAGTGGTGGACCATTCGCTCCAATCTGACCTTGGGACATCCATTCCAAATTCCTCAGCCACAAAAAGTGCTGACGACGGATGCATCCCTCCTGGGGTGGGGAGCTCATGTAGATGGACTTCGTACTCAAGGAGTTTGGTCTTTTCAGGAAACAGGTCTTCAGATCAACCTCCTGGAATTACGAGCAATCTGGAATGCTCTAAAGGCTTTCAGAGACCGGCAGTCCAATCAAATTATCCTAATTCAGACAGACAATCAGGTTGCAATGTACTACACCAACAAGCAGAGGGGCACCGGATCTCGCCCTCTGTGTCAGGAAGCCATCCAGATGTGGCTGTGGGCTCGCCGTCACGGCATGTTTCTCCAAGCCACTTATCTGGCAGGCATAAACAACAGTCTGGCCGACAGGTTGAGCAGGATAATGCAGTCTCACGAGTGGTCACTGAACATGGACGTTGTCCGCAAGATCTTCCGAGCGTGGGGCACCCCCTCGGTGGATCTTTTTGCCACTCAGACCAATCACAAGGTTCCTCAATTCTGTTCCAGGCTTCAGGCCCATGACAGACTAGCGTCAGATGCCTTTCTCCTACATTGGGGGGGGGACAGGCCTTCTATATGTGTATCCTCCCATACCTTTAGTAGGGAAGACTCTGCTGAAACTCAGGCAAGACCGCGGAACCATGATTCTGATAGCACCTTTTTGCCCCGTCAGATCTGGTTTCCTCTTCTTCTGGACTTGTCCTCCGAAGAACAGTGAAGATTGGACTGTTTTCCGACCCTCATTACCCAGAACGAGGGGCCGCTTCTACTTCCCAACCTCCAGTCTCTGGCTCTCACGGCCTGGATGTTGAGAACCTAGAAGTTGCCTCTTTAGGCCTTTCAGAGGCTGTCTCCCGAGTCCTGCTTGCTTCCAGGAAAGATTCCACAAAAAAAAGAGTTATTCTTTTAAATGGAGGAGGTTTGCCGTCTGGTGTGACAGCACTACTACTACTATTTAGCAAGGCCCTAGATCCTTTTTCTTGACCTACACGGACCCTGCTTGAATACCTTCTACACTTATCAGAGTCTGGTCTTAAGACTAACTTAGTAAGAGTTCATCTTAGTGCAATCAGTGCTTACCATCAACGTGTAAAAGGTCAGCCTATCTCTGGACAGCCTTTAGTTGTTCGCTTCATGAGATGTTTGCTTTTGTCAAAGCCCCCTGTCAAACCTCCACCGGTGTCATGGGATCTCAATGTCGTTCTCACCTAGCTGATGAAACCTCCTTTTGAGCTACTGAATTCCTGCCATCTGAAGTACTTGACCTGGAAGGTCATTTTCTTGGTGGCTGTTACTTCAGCTCGTAGAGTCAGTGAGCTTCAAGCCCTGGTACTCCATGCTCCTTATATTAAATTTCATCATAACAGAGTAGTCCGCCGCACTCATCCTAAGTTCTTGCCGAAGGTGGTGTCGGAGTTCCATCTGAACCAGTCAATTGTCTTGCCAACATTTTTTCCCCGTCCACACACCCACCCTGGTGAAGACAAGTTGCACACCTTGGACTGTAAGAGACCATTGGCCTTTTACGTGGAGCGGAAAAAAAACCCCTATTGACAGTCTGCCCAGCTGTTCGTTTCTTTTAATCCCAACAGGATGGGAGTTGCCATTGGAAAACGCACCATCTCCAATTGGCTAACAGATTGCATTTCCTTCACTTATGCCAAGCTGGGCTGACTTTAGAGGGCCATGTCATGGCTCACAATGTTAGAGCCATTGCTGAGTCAGTGGCTCACTTAAAGTCAGCCTCCATTGAAGAGATTTGCAAGGCTGCAACGTGGTCATCAGTCCACACATTCACATCTCACTACTGCCTTCAGCAGGATTCCCGACGCGACAGTCGGTTTGGGCAGTCAGTGCTGCAGACTCTGTTTGGGGTTTAGAATCCAACTCCACCCTCCTAGGCCCTTTGCTATTCTGTTCCAGGCTGCACTCTCACTTAGTTGTGTTTATTTTCAGGTCAATCTCAGTTATGTCCTCGCCATTGCGAGGCCCAATTGACCCATGTTCATTGTTTTGAGTGAGCCTGGGTGCTAGGGATACCCCATGCGTGATGATGTCCAGCCTGCTTGTCCTTGGAGAAAATGAAGATGCATATCTGTAGCAGGTATTCTCCAAGGACAGCAGGCTGGACATCATCACAACCCACCCTCCTCCTCTCTGGAGTTGTTGTTCTTCTAGTTTGCTTTTCATATAACTGAGGGAAGCGCACGGGTGTCGCGGGCGTGAAGTCACTCACGCATGCATGGTGCGTTGTCCCCGTGCGCGCCACACCGCTTCTAGAACTTTTGAACATTTTTTTGTTTGACTTCCGGTCTCCTGGGCCGTCGCAGACGACGACCCATGCGCCATGATGTCCATGCCTCATGATGTCCAGCCTGCTGTCCTCGAATACCTGCTACAGGTATGCATCTTCATTTTCTTCACTCAACGTGTAATTCAACTCTGGAATTCGTTGCCAGAAAATGTGGTAAAGGCGGTTAGCTTAGCAGAGTTTAAAAAAAGGTTTGGACAGCTTCTTAAAGGAAAAGTCCATAGACCATTATTAAATTGGAGTCGGGGAAAAAATCCAGTATTTCTGGGATAAGCAGCATAAAATATTTTGTAGATTTTTTGTGGATCTTGCCAGGTATTTGTGTCCTGGATTGGCCACTGTTGGAAACAGGATGCTGGGCTTGATGGACCTTTGATCTGTCCCAGTATGGCAATACTTATGTAGGGTGAAAGAAAGAGAGAATGCGCGTAAAATCAAATGGGCTGATATAAACACAGGGAAGATAAAAGTGGGAAAAAAACATAAAAAGAAAGATCAGTTCCAGACAAATGTAGAGAAAGAAAGGAAGAAGACAAGAGGAGAGCGATGGAAAGGCCAACGTGATAAAGAATTTAGGAGAAGAATAACCCAAAGAAAGTGGAAAACAGAGTTCGACCAGCCATTTATACAAATAAAATGCCTGGACAAAATGTCAGTTTTACAAGAAATTTACACTGATTTCTTTATATTTTGCAGAATTGAGGGTGCTTCTATTTCTCTAGTGTTGCACTGTGTGGCTTCTTGGGGCTTATATTTATTTTTTGTCTACATATTCATATTTTAAGGTTGTGATCACTTATTCTGTACATGGCAAGGGTCAATTGGTGTTCAATATTTGTGCCTTAGGCCAGGCAATGCATGGAGTTTCTATTTAAGCATCTGTAATATTTCAGCTTGTTCAGTTTCCCAACAGGCATATTGATGTTCTAGGTCCCATGGCAATATTTTGTGTTGAGTGTTCCTAGGTAGAGTCCTTGTTGTATTACTTCTGTAACTTAGTTAAGTCCTGCATAATTTGTATAGATTTTGTATTACATGTACTTCATAATAAGCTTGGAACTGGAGAGGGCCTATATTTTATTGATTTGTCACCAAAATCAGAATTTTTCTTTTTGTATGGTGAGTTCCTGGGGAAATGCCCAAGTTCTGCTTTATATAAGAACACTAGTAAAAAAAAGGCCCGTTTCTGAGAGCAATGAAACGGGCGCTAGCAAGGTTTTCATCAAAGTGTGTATGTTTGAGAGTGAGTGTGTGAGAGACAGAGTGAATGTGCGAGTGTGTGTGTGTGTGTGAGAGACTGTGTGTTCGAGAAAGAGAGTGTGCCGCAGGGGTCCCCCCTCCGTGTGTTGGCGTCCTTCCCGCTCCCCCCTTGTTTCCTTTTCCCATTTCCTTCTCGTCCCCCTCCACCCTCCCAGCCTCAGGGTCGTGGCCCCCCCCCCCCCCCCCGGCCTCCAGGATCGTGGGCCCTCCGTCTGGCAGCGTTTTTCTGCATCGTAGTGTGTATGTTTGAGAGAGTGTGTGTGAGAGAGAGCGAGTGAATGTGTGAGTGTGTGTGTGACAGAGTGAGTGTGTGTGGAGTGTGTGTGAGAGGGAATCCCAGCTTCAGGGTGTTGGCCCCCCTCCCTTGGCCTTTCAGGATGGTGGTCCCTCCGTCGCCCTGCGTTTTCCCCCCTCCCCCCCTCGCAGCTTCAGGTTCGAGTGCCCCCTTCCTGCGCCTTTCAGGGTCGTGACCCTCCCTCCGGACTGTGACGTTGAAGGTGGCTCCCTTCCTGGCACGTTCAGGCAGGCAGGGTGGCTCCCTGCGTCTGTCCGACATTCAGGCTGCCTGCCTGCATCGCTTCCTCCGTGTCTCCCAGTTTGTGCGGGGCGATGGGAGTCCTGCAGAGTTGGAAAATGGCCGCCGAGGATCAGGGGGAGATGGCGTTTGGCCGAGTGTCATTGCGCCGCCCTTGACGTCATGACGTTATGACGCGAGGGCGGGCCAGACACTCCTGGCCAAACCGTACCGGATATCTCTGGCGCCTCAAGTTTCCGGCTTAAGGCTTCATGGAACGTTGGAGGTGCCTTTTATTATATAGAGATAAGAAAAGCCATAGTTGGGCAGACCAATTGTCCAGTCTACCCAATATCCTGCTTCCAGCAATGGCAGAATCCCGAGTAACAAGATTCCATGCTGTCAACCCCAAAGATAAGTAGTGGCTTTCCCCATGTCCACTTTAATAGCAGTTTATGGAACTTTCCTTAAGGAACTTGTCAAAAGCTTTTTAAAATCCACATCCTCCAGCAATGGGTTCCAGAGCTTAATGATTCATTGAGTGAAAAAATATTTTATTCTATTAATTGTAAAAGTATTACCATGTAACTTCATTGTACTTTTTTGAAATAAATAATTCACGTTTACCCATTCTACACCACTTTTGTAGACCTCAATCATATCCCCCCTCAGCCATCTCTTTTCCAAGCTGAAGAGACCTAACTTCTTAAGTCTTCCTCATATGAGAAGAGTTCCTTCTCCTTAATCATGTTGGTCGCCTTTCTTTGAACCTTTTTTTTTTTTTTTAATTTTGTTGTATCATTCTTAGAGGAGGGGCTGTAGGGGTTTCTTTAGATGCAAAATAAACATATGTTTAAGTTAACTGCATGATGTTCCAGTGTGCAGTGTCAGGGGTGAGTATTTTTTTATATTAGATTTTTCAGGCTACATAATTAAACTGCCACTTCAAAGGTTTACCTGTTTTATTAAGAGCTTTATAAAAAATTTATATTTGTTATCGGGACGGACAGACCATTTGGGCAACAGGGCAGTGTCCGGGGTCTCCGAGGCTCTCCCAGCCTCGGCGGGCCCTCTCAGGTCCTACCTTGAAGGGCCCTGGTGGTCTAGTGGCCTCTGTGGGGGCAGGAAAGAATCCCACTCTTTCTTCCCCGCTGCTGCTACTCTGCTTAGCGGCGCCAATGTGTTTTAAAAATGGCTGCCGAGACTTCCTGGGGCAGTCTTGTGAGACTGCCGAGACCAGAAACTCTACTGTGGGATGTCTCGGCATCCATTTTGAAAACACAGTGGTGCCAGGCACAGTAGCAATAGAGGGCAGGAAAGAGTGGGGCTCTTTCTTACCCCTGAAGAAGCCACTAGACTACCAAGGCCCTTCAATATAGGACTGGGGAGGGCCCACTTTGTCTCAGGGATCTTTAGTGTGTGGGAGGGGGAGGCTGTAGTGTGCGGGAGGGGGACAGCGGTGGGGTGGTGAGCAGTGGCCAAAGAGGGGGCCCCGACCACTGTCAGTCTGCCCCTGTTCGTTATAAAGCAAAGTTGAAGCATATGTGTGTGCCACTGTGGTAATTTGTATTGCAGGATACTATGATGTGTGTTGAGATGTTGACCAGACACAAGTCTACTATAATGGCAAAGTTTAAGTTATGGGATAATGCAACTATATTTAAAAATGTCAGTATTTCCATAAGTGTGTATGGGGTTTATGTTGATGCAGGACAGACTGTTTACTAGAAATCCATCAAGTGCACTCAGTGTCATTATTTACTCACACCTATATGCCTAGTCAGGTCTGGCTACACCACTGTACTGCCCGACTTGAAACTACCACAGCTGCCCCTCCCCCACAATATGATTCCCTATAAACTAACCCACTGTTCCACAATTGCCTCACCCCAAAACTAGTTCCCCAAACTACCCCTTCCCCCTTAAATTTGCTGCCCCACAAGTGCCCCCAACCCCACCTACCTCTCCTACAAATAACACATACCCATCACGAACAGTATGGAACATAAAGATTAAGCCAGTGGTTCCCAAACCTGATCCTGGAGGCATTTCAGCCAGTTGGGTTTTCAGGATATCCACAATGAATAGTCACGAGACAGACTTATATGGTCTGTGCCAGAGCCGGTGGTTCGGAGGCAGGGATTGTGCTGGGCAGACCTATACGGTCTGTGCCCTGAAGAGCACAGGTACAAATCAAAGTAGGGCATACACAAAAAGTAGCACATATGAGTTATCTTGTTGGGCAGACTGGATGGACCGTGCAGGTCTTTTTCTGCCGTCATCTACTATGTTACTATGTATGCAGTGGAACTAGTATATGCAAATCTCTCTTGGATATTCATTGTAGATATCCTGAAAACCTGACTGGCTGGGGTGCCTCCAGGACCAGGTGTGGGAACCCCTGGCGTAAGCCATTGGCTAACTTGGCACATACTTTGAATCTGGACATTTTTTTCTGAGTTTAAAACCTCTAAAGCTACAGTTCTCTAGTTCCCTCTGCCCCCTGCCTCTCCCATCCTTGAGTGAGCCTTCCCTGCCTGCTTCCATTGTAACTAGTAGCAGAGGCTGTAGGTAGGATCCAGCCAATGAGAAGACAGTGGCGGCAGAGGACTAGAAGGCAGTTCTAGCCACAGAAAAGGAGGAGGTGATCTGAAGGAAGTTTTTGTGCAATGGAAGTGAATTTCTACATCAGGCGGGAGATAAATTAACACTCTCCAAAAAATGTCACAGTACTTTTCTATAAGAGAAGCAGCTCCAACAGCTGCAGCATAGAAACAGTACTTCACTGTAACATTGTGATTAAAGGAATTTCACCTTTCACCCTGCCTTCCTCTCTCATGTCCTCTTGATCACAGACATACAGAAAGCAGACAATATATACCAACACCCAAATCTGTACCCCCTCCCTGACATACACACCTATGCACTTACATGGAGAGAGGTTGAAAAGAATTCCATGAGCCTTGCTATGTATGCTTTTCCCACTTGTTTGTTTAGCAATATTGCTAGAGTGCCTTCCCAATGAAAAGAAACATTTCCAAAATGGTTTACAAATCAACACAATAGAATGACACAAGAATGAGAATTTATGGTACTTACTTTTACATTTAATAAAACTAGATTTTGCCTTGTATTATCATTAAAATTGTATAACATAGTGAAAGATGGAAAGCAGAATCAAACTAAAATCTCCAGGTTTCCCAGCTCAGTCTAATTGCTCCATGACCCTTCCTGGTCCCTAGTAAGAGGGCCAGTTAAAGATGCCTCTTCTATAGCACTGCTGCTGCTAATGCTGAAGCGTAAGCATGCTTTTGTGAATGAGTTGTTTCTACACCTATGTATATACTATGAATCTACAGTAAAGTAAATGTCAAATTTGTACTTGTTCACAGGTAAATGGTATCCCTGAAGAAAGAAAATTGACAGAAGCAATGAATTTGTAATTAAATGATGTGGTCTTATTTAACAAACTAATGCATGGGGTTTTTTGGGGTTTGTTTTTTTTTAACAGCACAGTATATAATGTGCATGCCAGTATTGCAGCATTAACTATTTCACTGCCAAACACAGTCTACAATTTCTAATACACTAGTGTGCTGCATTTTTTTGTATTTTGAACATATACCATTTATAAACAAAATTAATAATAAAATACCTTCCTGGTTAACTTTATACATTTATTATATTGTGGTCTTTCAGAATAAATATCTTATTAAACAATTAAATATGTGCTCATAGATCTTATAGAATCTTCTGTGTATTGGAATACTGAATGAGAGCCTTCTCATGCCATAACACATCTTATAAAGAGTTATATGCATTTTCTTCAACCTGTTTCCTGATCAGATAGTATTTATTTATTTGTTGCATTTGTATCCCACATTTTCCCACCTATTTGCAGGTTCAATGTGGCTTACATTATTCCGTAATGGTGATCGCCATTTCCGGAATGAGAAATACAAAGAGGTATTGCATTAAAGTTCATAAGTGACAGAGTAAGATAAGTGTAGAGAATTCATGTTCGGAATGAGAAATAGAGTGGTATTGCATTAAAATTCATTAGTGACAAAGTAACTGAAGTAGTCAAGTATAGAGAGTTCTGTTTTGTCCATTTCTGGTATGTTTCGTTGTCTGGTGTTTAGGGTAGATTATTGTGGTATGCCTTATTGAACAGGTTGATTTTTAGTGATTTTTGGAAGTTAGGTCGTGCATTGTTTTTATGGCGTTTGGTAGTGCATTCCATAGTTGCGACCCTCAGGGGGAGGAATGCTGGCTTCGGCCTAACCCCTGGTAAGCCTTTCCTCAGCTGAGAGGTGCCCAGCTCTACCACCGGCTGCCTTTCAGGTGCTATGGAGGACTTGCAGCTCATCTGCATATCCTTACAGCCTTCTCCGGGGTGACACCCAGGTCCACTCCGATCCACTCAGGGCCTCCGCTCTAGGTGCCCAGCGCTCCCACCAGGTGCTGTGGAGGACTTGCAGCCCTTCTGCATTTCCTCACAGCTGTATCCGGGGTGACTCCAGTTCCACCCCGATCTTCCCAGGGCCTTCGCTCCAAGTGCACAGAGTTTCCAGGTGCTTTTTGGCTAGGATCAGGCGACCCTCAGGGGGAGGAATGCTGGCTTCAGCCTAACCCCTGGTAAGCCTTTCCTCAGCTGAGAGGTGCCCAGCTCTACCACTAGCTGCCTTTCAGGTGCTGTGGAGGACTTGCAGCTCATCTGCATATCCTTACAGCCTTCTCTGGGGTGACACCCAGGTCCACTCCGATCCACTCAGGGCCTCTAGGTGCTGCGTGCCGGGGCATTTTTCTCTTTGTATCTAATCTTTTTCCAGTTGCTAAAGTACCTTAATCGTTCATGGCCCCTATTCACATTCTCTTCTTAGCTCTGTCCCTTCCTAATCTTTTCCTTCACCCCCTACCTCTCTCCGCTACAGGAACTCACTTGCCATCCATTGACTTCATCACCTCACCTTCTCTCCTACCCTCTTCCTCCCTCTTGGCTTTTAATCTCCGTCTCTTTCTTCCCTCCATTTTGCCTTCCCCATTCCACCTAAATACCTCTCGCCTTCGACGCCTTAGTGGCCACACCTCTCCTACTCTCCTCCGCTCTCTTTTACTCCTTCTCTTACTCTCAGCTGGTGACATCAATCCCAATCCTGGCCCTCCTCACCAACTATTATCCAAACTCTACAGATCTCACCGTGACCTCTTTAACCTCATCTCTATTCCTCTACTCCCCTCCTCTTCTCTGCCCTTCTCTTGCGCCCTATGGAATGCCCGCTCTATCTGTAACAAACTCCCCTATATCCAGGACCTCTTTATCTCACGTCACCTCCATCTGCTCGCCATAACAGAAACCTGGCTCTGCCCTGATGACTCTGCTTCAGTCGCAGCCCTGTGCCATGGCGGTTATCTATTTTCACATACTCCTCGCCCTGCTGGCCGTGGGGGCGGTGTTGGAGTACTTCTCTCTCCCTCCTCCAGATTTCAACCCCTTCTTCCACCTCAATCTCACTGTTTTTCTTCCTTTGAAGTCCACTCTATCCGCCTTTTCTCTCCTCAGCCTCTTCGAATAGCGGTCATTTATCGTCCCCCTGATAAGTCCCTTTCATCCTCTCTCAGTGACTTTGATGCCTGGCTTGCCTTCTTCCATGATCCTTCCTCCCCCTCTCTCATCCTTGGTGACTTTAATATTCCTGCTAATGATCCTTCCAACTCTTATATTTCCAAGTTACTCGCTTTAACGTCCTCCTTTAATCTCCAACTATGCACCACCTCCCCCACTCATCAAAATGGTCACTGTCTTGATCTCATCTTCTCCTCCAACTGTTCACCTTCTAGTTTTCTTGCCTCTGATCTTTCCTCCTCTGATCACCATCTTATAACTTTCACACTTAAATCTCCCCCCTCCCAGTCCCGTCCTATCTTATCTAATTTATCTAGGAATCTTCACGATATTGACCCTTCATCTCTATCCTCCCATGTTTCAAACCTCCTCTCTACTGTGGCACCATCCACGTCTGTCAACGAGGCTGTTTCTTCTTACAACAATACTCTATCCTCTGCCTTAGACGCTCTTGCACCTTTGATGACCCGCCCTGTAAGGCGTACAAAACCCCAACCTTGGCTGACTTCTAATATCCGCTACCTACGTTCCTGTACCCGCTCCGCCGAACGCCTCTGGTGGAAATCTCGGGCCCTTGCTGATTTCTTACACTTTAAGTTCATGCTGACCTCCTTCCAATCTGCTCTTTTACGTGCCAAACAGGACTATTACATCCAACTGACCAACTCTCTTGGCTCTAATCCTCGACTTCTCTTCACCACATTGAACTCTCTCCTCAAGGTGCCCCCTCCCCCAACTCCCCCTTCATTATCTCCTCAGACCCTTGCTGAATTCTTTCACAACAAGGTTCAAAAGATAAACCTTGCTTTCTCTACCTCACCACCTCTCCCTCCACTAGTCCGTTCCCCTCTCTCCTTCCCCTCATTCCCTTTCCTCCTTTCCTGAACTTACTATTGAGGAAACTACACTTCTCCTTTCTTCCTCAAAATGTACCACCTGTTCCTCTGATCCCATTCCCACCCACCTTCTTAATGCCATCTCTCCTGCTCTTATTCCTTTTATCTGTCACATTCTCAACCTCTCACTTTCCACTGCGACTGTCCCTGCTGCCTTTAAACATGCTGTGGTCACACCTTTCCTTAAGAAGCCTTCACTCGACCCTACTTGTCCCTCTAATTACCGACCCATCTCCCTCCTTCCTTTTCTCTCCAAATTACTGGAGCGTGCTGTTCACCACCGCTGCCTTGATTTTCTCTCCTCACATGCTATTCTTGACCCACTACAATCTGGTTTTCGCCCTCTCCACTCAACCGAAACTGCGCTTACTAAATTCTCCAATGACCTATTACTGGCTAAATCCAGAGGTCAATATTCCATCCTCATTCTTCTTGATCTTTCCGCTGCTTTTGACACTGTCGATCACAGCATACTTCTCGATACCCTGTCCTCACTTGGATTCCAGGGCTCTGTCCTTTCCTGGTTCTCTTCCTACCTCTCCCTCCGCACCTTTAGTGTTCACTCTGGTGGATCCTCTTCTACTTCTATCCCTCTGCCTGTCGGCGTACCTCAGGGTTCTGTTCTTGGTCCCCTCCTCTTTTCTATCTACACTTCTTCCCTTGGTTTATTAATCTCATCCCATGGCTTTTCCTACCATCTCTATGCTGATGACTCCCAAATCTACCTTTCTACCCCTGATATCTCACCTTGCATCCAAACCAAAGTTTCAGCGTGCTTGTCTGACATTGCTGTCTGGATGTCTCAACGCCACCTGAAATTAAATACAGTGGTGGAAATAAGTATTTGATCCCTTGCTGATTTTGTAAGTTTGCCCACTGACAAAGACATGAGCAGCCCATAATTGAAGGGTAGGTTATTGGTAACAGTGAGAGATAGCACATCACAAATTAAATCCGGAAAATCACATTGTGGAAAGTATATGAATTTATTTGCATTCTGCAGAGGGAAATAAGTATTTAATCCCTCTGGCAAACAAGACCTAATACTTGGTGGCAAAACCCTTGTTGGCAAGCACAGCGGTCAGACGTCTTCTGTAGTTGATGATGAGGTTTGCACACATGTCAGGAGGAATTTTGGTCCACTCCTCTTTGCAGATCATCTCTAAATCATTAAGAGTTCTGGGCTGTCGCTTGGCAACTCGCAGCTTCAGCTCCCTCCATAAGTTTTCAATGGGATTAAGGTCTGGTGACTGGCTAGGCCACTCCATGACCCTAATGTGCTTCTTCCTGAGCCACTCCTTTGTTGCCTTGGCTGTATGTTTTGGGTCATTGTCGTGCTGGAAGACCCAGCCACGACCCATTTTTAAGGCCCTGGCGGAGGGAAGGAGGTTGTCACTCAGAATTGTACGGTACATGGCCCCATCCATTCTCCCATTGATGCGGTGAAGTAGTCCTGTGCCCTTAGCAGAGAAACACCCCCAAAACATAACATTTCCACCTCCATGCTTGACAGTGGGGACGGTGTTCTTTGGGTCATAGGCAGCATTTCTCTTCCTCCAAACACGGCGAGTTGAGTTCATGCCAAAGAGCTCAATTTTTGTCTCATCTGACCACAGCACCTTCTCCCAATCACTCTCGGCATCATCCAGGTGTTCACTGGCAAACTTCAGACGGGCCGTCACATGTGCCTTCCGGAGCAGGGGGACCTTGCGGGTACTGCAGGATTGCAATCCGTTATGTCGTAATGTGTTACCAATGGTTTTCGTGGTGACAGTGGTCCCAGCTGCCTTGAGATCATTGACAAGTTCCCCCCTTGTAGTTGTAGGCTGATTTCTAACCTTCCTCATGATCAAGGATACCCCACGAGGTGAGATTTTGCGTGGAGCCCCAGATCTTTGTCGATTGACAGTCATTTTGTACTTCTTCCATTTTCTTACTATGGCACCAACAGTTGTCTCCTTCTCGCCCAACATCTTACTGATGGTTTTGTAGCCCATTCCAGCCTTGTGCAGGTGTATGATCTTGTCCCTGACATCCTTAGACAGCTCCTTGCTCTTGGCCATTTTGTAGAGGTTAGAGTCTGACTGATTCACTGAGTCTGTGGACAGGTGTCTTTCATACAGGTGACCATTGCCGACAGCTGTCTGTCATGCAGGTAACGAGTTGATTTGGAGCATCTACCTGGTCTGTAGGGGCCAGATCTCTTACTGGTTGGTGGGGGATCAAATACTTATTTCCCTCTGCAGAATGCAAATAAATTCATATACTTTCCACAATGTGATTTTCCGGATTTAATTTGTGATGTGCTATCTCTCACTGTTACCAATAACCTACCCTTCAATTATGGGCTGCTCATGTCTTTGTCAGTGGGCAAACTTACAAAATCAGCAAGGGATCAAATACTTATTTCCACCACTGTATGACCAAAACCGAGCTTCTCATTTTCCCCCCAAACCCACCTCCCCGCTCCCCCTGTTTTCTATTTCTGTTGATGGCTCTCTCATTCTCCCTGTCTCCTCAGCTCGAAACCTTGGGGTCATCTTTGACTCTTCTCTCTCCTTCTCTGCTCATATCCAGCAGATTGCCAAGACCTGTCGTTTCTTTCTTTACAACATCCGTAAAATCCGCCCCTTTCTTTCCGAGCACTCTACCAAAACCCTCATCCACACCCTTGTCACCTCTCGTTTAGACTACTGCAATCTGCTTCTTGCTGGCCTCCCACTTAGTCACCTCTCCCCTCTCCAGTCGGTTTAAAACTCTGCTGCCCGTCTCATCTTCTGCCAGGGTCGCTTTACTCATACTACCCCTCTCCTCAAGACCCTTCACTGGCTCCCTATCTGTTTTCGCATCCTGTTCAAACTTCTTCTACTAACCTATAAATGTACTCACTCTGCTGCTCCCCAGTATCTCTCCACACTCGTCCTTCCCTACACCCCTTCCCGTGCACTCCGCTCCATGGATAAATCCTTCTTATCTGTTCCCTTCTCCACTACTGCCAACTCCAGACTTCGTACCTTCTGTCTCGCTGCACCCTACGCCTGGAATAAACTTCCTGAGCCCCTACGTCTTGCCCCATCCTTGGCCACCTTTAAATCTAGACTGAAAGCCCATCTCTTTAACATTGCTTTTGACTCGTAACCACTTGTAACAACTCGCCTCCACCTACCCTCCTCTCCTCCTTCCTGTACACATTAATTGATTTGATTACTTTATTTTTTGTCTATTGGATTGTAAGCTCTTTGAGCAGGGACTGTCTTTCTTCTATGTTTGTGCAGCGCTGCGTACGCCTTGTAGCGCTATAGAAATGCTAAATAGTAGTAGTAGTAGTTGCGTGCTTATGTAGGAGAAGCTGGATGCATATGTTAATTTATATTTTAGTCCTTTGCAGCTGGGGTACTGGAGATTCAAGAATGTGCGTGCTGACCTTTTTGTGTTCCTGGTTGGTAAGTCTGTGTTAGGCTTCTCTTGGAAGCACTGGGTTGTGAGCCCTTGGACCACTGCTGTGGAGCGGAAGTGGCAGGCAAAATCACCTCCAAACCAGGGACAAGGCAAAACAGGACTGGAACCCCGGACTGGAGTTGCAGCAGAGGCAACAGCTGGAACAGGCAGAGCAGAAACAGCTAGACTTCACCTGCGCTTGACCGCCGTTCCCGAGGAGTTGAACCCCTGGGTGCAGGTGGCCGGGAGGATTTTCAGGACAGGGCAGGAACTGGATACCAACAGGAAACACATGGGATCTAGAATACCCAAGGGAGGCTAGGCAGAATATTAGACTAGGACCCTCAAACAAATACCACACTAGGTAGAAAGCAGACAGGGTTGAAATCAAGACAGGGGTTCAGGGCTATGGCTGGAGCTCCAGTAACGGAGAAGTACAGGCAGAGAACAGGACTATGGCTGAAGCTCCAGTAGCTAGAAATACTGGCAGGGAGCAGGGTTATGGCTCTCTTTGTCAGGAAAACAATAATGGGGAGGTGAGCGATGGAATCTGTGGGATTCTTTGAAAGTGGTTCTCCATGGCGCGCTCATTAAATGGGGGACTCGGAAGAAACAGCGGAGGGGCAAGCATTCCCCGTTTTTGCACCAGTGATTGTTAGATTTGGAAACCAGACATAAATGCACGCAGGACACGCAGGTCTTATCTGAATTGCATCAGGTGCGGTTGGAACTGCATGACATTCAAATGGCGGATGTCAATTTTTATAGGACTCAACTTTAACGGTTTTTTGAGTTTGGGAATGTCAGGTGCTATGCTGGCTTGTTACCTGCGGGCCCTGCTTGCAGAAGCAAATATTCAGAAGATAAAAGTGAGGGGAGGAGAGTGGTGTTATACAGATCAAGCTATCTAATCCTGTTTTCTTCAGTATTATAAGGAGCTGTATCAGAGGGAGATTGGAGAACAGCCCATAGATATAGCCAGGTACTTAGATTCAGTAAATCTTTCCCATCTTTCTGCAGCTGATCAGAGCCAATTAGATGAACCCATTACACTGGGGGAAGTAATAAGGGTTATTTGTGCTCTTAAACTGGTGAAAGTCCCAGGGCTGGATGGTTATATGGGACAGTTTTATAAACCTTTGCTGGGGAATTTGGGGGGGGGGGGGGGCTCTTAGTGAGAGTTGGTAATGGGGTTTTGGAAGGGACTCCCCTGCTACAGTCTTGGTCAGAGGCAGGGGTGACAGTATTATTAAAATTGGGGAAAGATCCTTGGCAGCGCATGTGTTCTGAGGTAAAAATAAAAAAGGCTTCTGTGGATGTGCCTATAAAGTTCTTGTTCAGTGGTATTATACCTCGGTTCAGATGTGTTGTATAGACCTATTTCGCTTCTGAATGTGGATGCAAAAATACTAGCTAAAGTTCTGGCCATTAGTTTGGCTCGGTTTCTGCCAGGCCATTTTCCATGTTGACCAATCAGTTTAGCTCGGGTTCTGCTAGGCCATTTTCCATGTTGACCAATCAGGCTTCACTGCTCGTAGACAGGTGGGGGATAATATTCCCCGCACTCTGCATTTGCTCTGGGAGGCTCAGCGATCCTGGGAGAAAGTAGCCTTGTTGGCTATAGATGCAGAGAAGGCTTTTCACCAGGTGAGTCTGATATTCGCTACCTAGGGATTCAGTTGCCTAGCGATTTGTCCCAGTTTTATGACCTTAATTACTTGGGAATTGTTCACCAGATTTGAGGGGTCTTGGGGCGGTGGCATGGCTTATGGTTATCTTGGTGGGGTAAAATTGTAGTTATTAAGATAAACATTCTTCCCAAACTTTTGTACCATTTCCAGACTCTTCCTTTAAGTACACCTAAGAAGGTATTCCAGCAGTTATGTTTTTTTTTTTCATGTTATCTGGAATGGAAAGTTCCCATGTTTGGCTAAAAAGGTACTTTGGAGAGAACAAGATTGAGGACGGAGGGCTGTTCCCAATTTTTTGTGGTATTATTTAGCTGCACAGTTGCAAATGCTATTAGACTGGTCAATGGGGTGATTGAAACTGGCGGTACAGATGAAGCAGGGCTATTTTATTCCACTTCCACTCCAGCACCTGCTCTGGATGTTGTTGGTACCTAAATAGTCTTGTCACATCATGCCCAATCCATTTGTGTGGCATTTATTAGCAGTGTGGGGGGATTGGGGGGACAAATGGGGAGGATATCCACCTTGGTGCCCATGAGTTTGGAGCCTCAATTTTTAATGGGGACCTTTAGGAAGGCACTTGGGCACTGGGAGAAGTTGGTATTGGGACTCTTTAGAGATGTGCTTGGGGGGGGGGGGGGGGGGGGGGGGGGGGGGGGGGGGGGGGGGAGCTGGTCCTGTTCGGGGAGTTGCAAAAGCACCATGGTTACCATCTGGAGACTTTCTCTCTCTCGCATGCAATTGCAACATTTTATGGCGTCCCTGGGGGGGGGGGGGGGGGGGGGGGGGGGTAGGGAGAATCCAATGGGAAGGGAACATTTTGGAAAATTTATGGTTTACACCACGGAAGATCCCTCAACCAATATCTGTGTTATACTGGTACCTCGGGGGGGGGGGGGGGGGGGGGGATAAGGGGAAACTTACATTTATGACTCTGTAAAAACAGCCCAAATCCTCTTCACACTGAGTTGGAATGGCAGCGCATGTGTTCTGAGGTTAAAAAAAAAGGCCTCTGTGTATGTGCCTACAAAGTTCTTGTTCGGTGGTATTATACCTCGGTTCAGATGGACCACTCAGGTCTTTTATTTGCTGTCACTTACAATGTTATGTTATTTACATAAAATGTTTTCTACTGTATCTGATCGATGTTGGTTTACTAGTGGGGACTTTTCTGCATATTTGGTGGCACTGTGGTTTTGATTCATTCTTTTTGGATAAGGATAATGCAGGCTTTATCTGGGGCTCTTCAGGAGGACTTACGGGTTACCCCTCAATGTTGCTTACTGGGGCTTTCTAATGACTGGATCTATCGTTGGGAAAGTAAACTATTCTGCTTGGGACTGGCGGTATCTCATTGGAAATGGAGAAGTACCCCTCTTTTGTCTGACTGGACACAGTATTTATGTACCCTGATCAAGCTGGAAGGTCTCATGGACAAAAGAAGGGGATGTTATGCATGGCATCATCCGGACTTTTTAAGGATTCAAGAGTGGATCTCCAATTTCTGGGGTTGAGGGATGGGGGGGGGGGGGGGGGAGATTAATGCTGAAAGTACCTTGAAGGAACAAGGTGCTCTAGTCGAATGTGGGGGACTTTTTGAGGCTAGGGAGGGTAAGGGAGAGCAAGGTTGTGGGCTTTATGTACAGTTTGACATGATAACTATAGAGTTTGGTGTGGGTGGGATTGCTTCTAATTGGGTTGATTGGGTCAACTGTTAGAGTATGGCATTTACATTTTATTATATGTTTTCATTTGTTGTGGTGAGTGTTGGAGTTCTAATAAAAATGTATTGATTTGAAAAAAAATTCCCTTAGTGACCCTAGTTCCTGCAGCAGACCAGACGGGCTCTCCCTGCTGGTTGAGTATCCCTGAGATTAGAGATGGAATCTAAAGGCTCCATAGCTAGAAGCTAGTACATCGACCATTACCAAAGGTCAGCAGGCACTGGGAGGCAGTTGAGCAGAATTGACTCTGGATCGGGCATCTGCAAATGCATCTTGCCAGAACACACCTGAAGGGTAGTCATTGGCTCATCACGGCACTGGGAACTGAAGTTACTAATTGGGTTTACAACTCATGCAGGATGCTGAACCTGGTGTAGTAATAAAAAGGGCACCTAGGGTTTGAACAGTCGAGAAAAAAACAAAAAGGCAAATCCCAACAAATGTGCACAAGCTGGAGTTGGAATCGAAGTCAACAGCTGTATGGTAACAATCACTTTATTAGGAAAAAAAGAACGTAACCCTACAAGTCCACTTTTCAGCTAACGCGCCAATAGTTTATCATCGGTGACAGCAGGTGGGTGGGAGGAAGGGAGATGGAGAAATCCCAAATCGGGAAGCCACATATTTTCCAAAACGAATTCATTTGAATCGTGAATTGGACAGCACTAGTTGTGACCATCCGCCAGCACGTGGAGATAGAGAGCTCTGAGTTATGCCTCATAAGCTCCTGTGCTTAGCAGTTTTGGAGGCCGTATCTTGCTAAGGATGTAAAAAGAATTGAAGCAGTGCAAAGAAAAGCTACGAGAATGGTATGGGATTGTGTTACAAGATGTATGAGGAGAGACTTGCAGACCTGAACATGTATACCCTGGAGGAAAGGAGAAACAGGGGTGATATGATACAGACATTCAAATATTTGAAAGGTATTAATCTGCAAACGAACCTTTTCCGGAGATGGGAAGGCAGTAGAACTAGAGGAAATGAAATTAGATTGAAGGGGCGGCAGACTCAAGAAAAATGTCAGGAAGTATTTTTTCACGGAGAGAGTGGTGGAGATGAAAACGGTAACGGAATTCAAACACGTGTGGGATAAACATAAAGGAATCCTGTTCAGAAGGAATGGATCCTCAGCTTACCCAGGATTGGGTGGCAGAGCCGGTGGTGGGAGGCGGGGGCTGGTGCTGGGCAGTCTTCTACGGTCTGTGCCATGAAAATGGCAGATACAAATCAAGGTAAGGTATACACAAAAAGTAGCACATATGAGTTTACCTTGTTGGGCAGACCTGACGGACCATGCAGGTCTTTTTCTGCTGTCATCTACTATGTTACTATCCAGCTTATTTTCGATGGAGAAGGGCAGCCATCTTCCGACACAAATCGGGAGATGGGTGCCCTTCTACTAAGGGCGGCCAAATCAGTATAATCGAAAGCAGATTTTGGCCATCCTTAACTGCTTTCCGCCGTAGGGACGGCCAAAGTTCAAGGGGGCGCGTCGGCAGTGTACCGAAGGCGGGATGGGGGCGTGGTTAAGAGATGGCCGTCGGCTGATAATGGAAAAAAGAAGGGCGGCCCTGACGAGCATTTGGCCGACTTTACTTGGTCCCTTTTTGTTCACGACTAAGCCTTGAAAAGGTGCCCGAACTGACCAGATGACCATCGGAGGGAATCGGGGATTCCTCCCCTTACTCCCCCAGTGGTCACCAACCCCCTCCTACTCAAAAAAATTTTTAAAACATTTTTTGCCAGCCTATATGCCAGCCTCAAATGTCATACCCAGCTCCATCACAGCACT
Source organism: Microcaecilia unicolor (assembly GCF_901765095.1). Classification (NCBI taxonomy): domain Eukaryota; kingdom Metazoa; phylum Chordata; class Amphibia; order Gymnophiona; family Siphonopidae; genus Microcaecilia; species Microcaecilia unicolor. The sequence continues at coordinate 135,503,131 of NC_044031.1, read as the reverse complement.
ATGCAGGTCCCTGGAGCAGTTTTTAGTGGGTACTGCAGTGCACTTCAGGCAGGCAGACCCAGGCCCATCCGCCCCTGCCTGTTACACTTGTGGTGGTAAATGGGAGCCCCTCCAAAACACACCAGAAACCCACTGTACCCACATGTAGGTGCCCCCCTTTACCCTTTAAGGGCTATGGTACTGTTGTACAGTTGTGGGGAGTGGGTTTTGGGGGGGGGGGGTTTGGGGTGCTCAGCACCCAAGGTAAGGGAGCTATGCACCTGGGAGCAATTTGTGAAATCCACTGCGGTGCCCGGTTGTTGTCCTGACATGTGAGGGGGGATCAGTGTAATAGGAATGCTGGCTCCTCCCACGACCAAATGGCTTGGATTTGGTCATTTTTGAGATGGCCGGCCTCGGTTTCCATTATCGGCGAAAACCGAAGCCGGCCATCTCTAAGTTCGGCAATCTCAACATTTCGGTCGACCTAAATGTTGAGATTTGGCCGGACCCGACCGTATTATGAAAACGGAAGATGGACACCCATCTTGTTCGATAATACGGTTGGCTCCGCCCCTTTTCAGGGCCGTCCCCAGAGATGGGCGCCCCCGTTCGATTATGCCCCTCTATGTAATCAAGCCAGTATTCATTAACAAAGCAAAGAAACAGTGATTTCCAGAGAAAAAACTCCAGCCTCTAGATAGAAAAAACTATGAAATAGAGGGCAAAGCTCGTACCTTAGAAATGGAACCAGAATAATACAAACACCCGAAATTCCATAGAACATGGAGAAACCAAACAATCACAGAAGAGCGGGCTCTGGACTGGTGTTTTGGGTTTAAAGAACAGAAAATGATCAGGTAATTAACTACTTTTTCCTTCCATTACATCCCAAGGATCAGTCCAGACAAATGGGATGTACAAAAGCAATCCTTAAGAGGGGAGGGATTGCGATATCCCTACAGTGAGAACTGTGGCCCTGAAGGAAGCATCTGCTCGAGCAAACACATCCAAACAGTAATGCTTAACAAAAGAATGAGAAGACCACTACATTGCTGACCAACAGAACTCTGCCACCGAAACTGCCCTAGACTCTGCTAAAGAAGTCGTCAAAGACCAAGTAGAATGAGCCTTGATGTGCATGGGAGATCTATCCCTCAGAATGTATGTTGAAGAAACAGCCTCCTTAAGCCATCAAATCACTGTCACTTTGGAGGCCGGTAAACCCTTCCAGGGTCCCGCAAACAGGACAAAAAATTATCAGACCACCTGAAATAGTTGGTAGCGGTAAGATCGTGCTTCACATCCAACAGTTGCAGGGAAGCGCATTCTGCAGAATAGACCTCCCTGGAAAAAGAAGGAAGAAACACACAGTCTGATCGACATGAAAAGGAGATACAATCTTCGGCAAAAAGAATGGAACTGTCCGTATGGAAATTCCCAAGTCAGAAAAAAGGGATCCCTGCAAGAGAGAGCTTGAAGCTCTGAAACTCTCTGTGCTGATGAAATGGCAACTAGAAATACTGCCTGTAAAGTACGATCTTTGATAGTTGCCGAATGAAAGGGCTCAAAGGGGGCCAACTGAAGAGCCTTAAGAACCACTTGAAGACTCCACTATCGCAGAGAGGGGGATGCAGAAGAGTGACTCCCTTGAAGAATTGCACTAGAATTGCACTATGTCAGGGTGAGCAACCAATGAGACATTCTGTATCTTGCTTCTATGACACAACAACGCAGCCACCTGAACCTTGAGCGAATTGAGAACCAAGCCTTTTCTGAATCCCTCCTAAGGAAGGATAAAATTTGAGACAAGGAAGCACAAAATGGAGAAACACGATTCTGTGCAGACCAGCTCTCAAACGTTTCGGGCTTGCAGCAAGGTAGTAATAACATCATCCACGTAGCCCTTCTTCCTCAATCGTGCCTCAAGAGCCAGGCAGTAAGATCAAAGCGGATGGAATCCTCCATAAGTACTGGACCTTGGTGCAATAAGCCCGTCTGTGGAGGAACAGTCAACCGAGGAGCGATTTGAAGACAGATGAAGTCCGCATACCAAGGATGTGTGGGCCAGTCCGGAGCTACAAGAATGACCTTCCTGGGATGATGCGCAATCCTGTGCAATGTCCTTCCGACGAGAGGCCACGGAGGAAACATGTAAATGAAAAGAGCCAGTCTCTTGACCTCCAAGGCACTGAAGCCCCATAATCTTCCTACAGCACAATTGCTCTCAAAAAGAACCGCAGTTTTTTTTTTTTTTAAGATAGAGGCAACGGGGGAGCAGGGAAAGACCTAGACCACTAGGTCTAGGCACAGGTCTAATCCTGAGGCACAGGATTATTCTCAACCCCAAACTCAACTGAACCTGCAAGCAGGACGGGGGGGGGGGGGGGGGCACACAGAAGTCACAACAGCACTCAGGAGCTGCTATCTCACCTGCTGGAGATACAGAATACTGGCTTGGTTGCTAAGCGCAGGAGCTTATGAGGCACAACTCATTAGAGTTCTCTATTTCCACTTGCTGGAAAAAGATCACATGATTCTTGGGATGTAACAGAATAAGCATTTCCTGTCCAATTGGCATTCAGATACTATAAACTTTCAAAGAAAGGGAAAAATGAAACTTCATTTTTCAAATTAGTCACAAGATGGTAGTGTTGCGTAAAACATCAACGAGCAGCAGAGACTTTAGTTAAACAAAGACAAACGAGACAGAGACTGATTCAGAACAGAGAAAAGACAAAAGACAGAGAAGACAGTGAGCAGTTAAATAAGCCCAAAGAGTTATGGACAGCACACAGTTACACAGAACAAAGTGGGGAAATCCCCTCATTGAGCTAAAAAGCAAATTACAGACTGACTGACTCAGTAAAGCAATATAAAATTCTGTTCTAGCCACATACCGCAAGCTACAAAACAACTGCACTGCCTCCTGGGTACAAGCAAAGCAAAAGTAAAAGCCTAACTCAATCCAAAAGCCTAAAAAAAAAGGGATGGCAGTCAGTGCAAGTTGTCTTCTGGAGCAAAGGAATTGAGTGTATTCCTGGCCAATGCAGCAAATTGTAGATTCTGGAGAAAAAATCCTCAATGATAATGAAATAAAGAACTTTAGACTAGAAAGTCAGTCATGTAATTCTTGGACACACAGAATCTCTCTAAGTCCGATTCCATTTGAAATACAAATAGCAAAGCTCCTCTTTTTATACACAAAATATTGGCTGGCTAACTGGCTAAATTAAGATGATAAATGGCTTTAAGAAAAAGACTAGAGAATCAGGATACAGATATTCTGCTTATATCAAAGATGTCCAAACTTTAAAGATACATGATTGGCATTATAACCTTAAAGATATATCATTGGCATCACAAGGCACAAAGAAAAATACACAGCAAATTCTTCATGTACAGCGAATGTTCAAAAATGTAATCTAAACAAATGTCTGGCTGTTGCTAATTATCATATGTAGAACTATCAAGCCTTTGAAATATTTGTCAAGTTACAATGATGAATAACCTTGAGAAATAGCATTTCTAAAAAGGGACATGATATAGATGTCCCTATAATCAGATACTACAACAGCTGGGAATTCTCTGGTTGCTTCTCAGGAGGAACATCTGTATCCTTGAAACAAGCATGATGTGCAAAATAAAAACGTTTTCTGTTTCATAATATATTTATTTCCTTTTTTTTCCTGTTTAATAATTTTTTTAAATGAGATTGCATTAAATTCTTATTTCACGGCAATCTACAAAAAGTTTTTTTGGCAATACAAGTAGCTTTATTGGATTGTTTATATAAGTTTGTCATATCTCTATATAAGATTCGTCTTGATATTTTCTCCTTAACCATATTTGATGCAACCACATATTTGTATAATTAAACATGAATCTAGGTATATAAGAACTTATATTAAATTTTTTTTGTCCTATTAGTTTTTCAATATATTTATAAGCATATTAACATTTTGATGAATTTAAGATTTGTTCTAAATTTTAATAATATACATCCTTTACACATTATTAATCTAATTAATCTTTTATATATGTCATCCATATATTATTTATTGTGCTTTGCTTACCAACACCTTAAAGTTTTAGAATCATTGATGTGTTGATTTATTTTATATGTGTATATCCATATTCTACTGTTTTATGCGTTTGATAACTACAGACATCTTTTTAGAAATTTGTATCTGAAAACTCAAATTATACTGTCTGTTTACAATTTTTCAGAATCATTGATGTATTGTTTTATTCTGTATGTGTGCATACGTATTCCATTGTTTTATGTGTTTTATAACTATAGACATCTTTTAAGAAACTTGTATTTATTTTTTATTTTTGTTACATTTGTACCCCGTGCTTTCCCACTCATGGCAGGCTCAATGCGGCGTACATGGGGCAATGGAGGGTTAAGTGACTTGCCCAGAGTCACAAGGAGCTGCCTGTGCCTGAAGTGGGAATCGAACTCAGTTCCTCAGTTCCCCAGGACCAAAGTCCACCACCCTAACCACTAGGCTACTCCTCCACTCAAATTATATTTTATGTCTATGTTTATATTTATGTTTTAAATATTTTTTAGACTCCTGAGGCAGGTCTATGGCCGAAACACAGTACTGTGTCGAGTGTACAATAAAGTATACTCCTTTACACATCATCATAGTCTCAACGTCCTGAAGTCATTGGTTCACTTCCCACTTCTTTTTGTGCATCTATAATCCCGTGGGATTTAGTGTTCATCCACTCAGTGGAGAGCCTGCCCCACAATGAATATACTGCATACTGCTTCCATTGTATGCAAACCGATCTTAAGCATAGTCACTGTAGAAATTTTAAAAACTCGACTGCCCACCCCTGCTCCAGGCTTACTGAATTGTCAATAGTGTCCCCTCAGATTTAGCAACTCCGTCATGTAGTTTCCTATGTTTTCCTTTAGAATAAGTTTCTTTGAATTGTGGAATTTCGCTCCCTCCATTTTCATAGTACACTGAAAAGCACTGTCACTAGAGCATTATTTTGTCTTTTCTTACGCTATACTTTGTTTTCTTTGTGTGCTGTGCTATCCCACGTATGTTACTTGAAAAAATTCTGTTAAAAATTGGATTAAAAATAAAGGAAAAAATACCCACAGTGGAGCCTAAAGCATCTCACACATCCCCTCTGGAACAGCTTCTCAAATGCTACCATCCCTTCACTCACATTGTTGCTATTGCAAACAAAATCAATCACCCACTAATTCAAATAAGCAGGAAAATCAAGGGTCAGATGAAATGATATCAGGCTCTGTGACAGCTTGGGTGAAAAATAAGACATGTGAGTTTCCAAAACAGCAAACACAGATCTATGTGCTGGAAAACATGTATATGTTCTGAAATACCTACATACACTTCTATGTGCTGACACAGACATTTATGTAGCCATGTTCCCTCCGCTGATATTATCCACATTCATTTTTGTCTAACGGATGTTACTGCTGCACATAAGCAGTGCACACACATCCATTCCTCCATGTATTTTTAACAGGCTCTATATGTCTGTAGATCCTGTTCTAAAATACTAGCAAAACTCATGTCCCAACCTGGATGTACACATGTATTTTATAATACATCAACAACTCAGCCTCCATTCTGTCTAAAACTCCGCCCCTGTGAACACCTACACACAGGTCATGTAAACATACACACATGCATTCCATATGTATACACTTTATGGATGTGATTGCACAATTTTATAAATCTCTTTCCACATTTAAAATATGTTTTCTAAAGCTATCTCTTTAAATTTACAACTTAGAAAAAAACAACCCAACATCTAATCTAGGACAGTGGTTTTCAACCTTTCTTCTTGTTGTGACTCACTATGACAGGCCATGTTTATGTGTGTAACCCACTGAATGCTGCAAGCTACAGCTGAACAGAAGAGCCCAGATAGCATTTAATCATAGTTAAAAGTGATGCAAGGCAAATATAAACTGTTCTTAACAAAATTCACTTTATGAACTGTTATTGAATAAAAGCTATAAAATTTTATTTTTTCTCACAAAAATAATCTGATACTGATGTGCCTCATTGTTTACCATTCAATCACATATTGAAAAACTAATTCTCACTAAACTTACAGTCAACATCAAGAATACAGCATTTCCAGGCTGGGCTGGTGGCAGCAGTGATTGTGGTGGAAGCATAGCTAGGTTCTGGATGCAGTAATGATGATTGCCAGTGAGGATGAAGAGGGAATCAATCTTGAATATTTCCACCTTGGGCTGGAGGCAACAGTGGAGGAGTAGCCACGTGGTTAGTGCAGCAGACTTTGATCCTGGGGAACTGGGTTTGATTCCCACTGCAGCTCCCTGTGATTCTGAGCAAGTCACTTAACCCTCCATTGCCCCAAGTACAAATAAGTACCTGTATACACTATGTAAATCGCTTTGAATGTAGTTGCAAAAACCACAGAAAGGCGGTATATCAAGTCCCATTCGGAATGTAGAGGAAGCAGAATTAGAGAACAGTTATATGGATTTAAAATACCTAGCTGTGTGCTTTGAATTCTCCCCAGCCAGCAGGCACATTTATTTCTTAACGAAATCATGGGCTTGGTATCTATTTCAAATTTTTGGTGAAACTGCCCAGCTCTTTTGACACACTGGTACAGAATCACTGATCTAGGGCAGTGTTCCCAAGTCCTGTCCTGGAGTACCTCCTGCCAGTCAGGTTTTCAGGATATCCACAATGAATATGCATGAAAGAGATTTGCATATAATGGAGGCAGTGCCTGCAAATCAAGTTCATGCATATTCATTGTGGATATATGTGTTAATGTGTATGTGTTAATCTCTCTCATTCTGCTTAAAAACAAATAAGGCAAATCACTAACCTGTAACCTCAAGCATTTAATATGGTGTGTCTTTGTAGCTTTCCATGATTCTTTCATATGTGTGAAGAGCCTAGTGTGCTATGCACCCTCAGCCTGCCAGTGAGATTTCATTATTTTAGTTTTTTCTGTATAGCATTCTTCAGTGGGTTGTTAGACTGTAACAGAGTGGACACCCCGGAGGGAGTGGAAAACATGAAAAAGGATCTGAAAAAGCTAGAAGAATGGTCTAAGGTTTGGCAATTAAAATTCAATGCGAAGAAATGCAAAGTGATGCAATTAGGGAATAGAAATCCACGGGAGACATATGTGTTAGGCGGGGAGAGTCTGATAAGTACAGACGGGGAGAGGGATCTTGGGGTGATAGTATCTGAGGATTTGAAGGCGACGAAACAGTGTGACAAGGCGGTGGCCGTAGCTAGAAGGTTGTTAGGCTGTATAGAGAGATGTGACCAGCAGAAGAAAGGGGGTTTTGATGCCCCTGTATAAGTCGTTGGTGAGGCCCCACCCGGAGTATTGTGTTCAGTTTTGGAGGACGTATCTTGTTAAGGATGTAAAAAAAATTTAAGCAGTGCAAAGAAAAGCTACGAGAATGGTATGGGATTTGCGTTACAAGACATATGAGGAGAGACTTGCTGACCTGAACATGTATTCTCTGGAAGAAAGGAGAAACAGGGGTGATATGATACAGATGTTCAAATATTTGAAAGGTATTAATCTGCAAACGAACCTTTTCCGTAGATGGGAAGGCGGTAGAACGAGAGGACATGATATGAGATTGAAGGGAGGTAGACTCAAGAAAAATGACAGGAAGTATTTTTTCACGGAGAGAGTAGTGGATGCTTGGAATGCCCTCCCGCGGGAAGTGGTGGAAACGAAAACAGTAACGGAATTCAAACATGCGTGGGATAAATATAAAGGAATCCTGTTCAGAAGGAATGAATCCTAAGGAGCTTAGCCGAGATTGGGTGGCAGAGCCGGTGGCGGGAATGGTGCTGGGCAGACTTATACGGTCTGTGCCAGAACCGGTGGTGGGAGGCGGGGCTTGTGGTTCGGAGGCGGGATAGTGCTGGGCAGACTTATACGGTCTGTTCCCTGAAAAGGACAGGTACAAATCAAGGTAAGGTATACACAAAAAGTAGCACATATGAGTTTATCTTGTTGGGCAGACTGGATGGACCGTGCAGGTCTTTTTCTGCTGTCATCTACTATGTTACTATGATATCCTGAAAACCTGACTGGCAAGGGGTAATCCAGGACCAGACTTGGGAAACACTGATCTAGGGAGTTAGGACTGACATTTGTTTATATGGAAACCAAAAAGAAGAGACATTTTGTGAAAATTACAGCAGAAACAGACCAGGTGCTGTTAACATTTGCTCTGCTCCAAAGGTTTGTTAATTAGAAAAATAAGCATCCAGGAAACTTTTATTGGATCTTTAAATTAGATCATATTTTACATAATCATAACAAAAAATAACATATTTTACCACACATATAGTAACAGCAGAAAGGTATATTTGAAAATATTAAAAAATAAACTTCAAACAATACTTACAACAGATAAATAATATTTATAGGGTATAAGGTCCAGCAAAAAAAAAAAAAAAAAAAGAATACAAAAAACACCAAAACAAAACCATAAAACAAAATAAAAAAATCATTCACAGATACATACCCGTTCACGGAAACTCAAGCAACTAATTTGTTGCTACTAATTGGGTTTCACCAGGTAATTGTGACCTGGATTGGCTATTGTTGGAAGCAGGATACGGGCTGGATGGTCCACTGGTCTGACCCAGTATGGCTTTTCTTACATTCTTAACTCCTTATAATGCTCAGATACATAGGGGGCAATTTTATAAATAAGGCATTAACACTTTTGTACCAAATACACACAAGATTAGACTACCAGCATATAGACATGGAAATGCCAAACTTTCAGCTACAAGCTATTCTATTAAAATGTGCCTAAAGACAATGTGCTTAGTTGGAAGGCATGTACATGGGTGTAACATGGGCAGGGTGCATACTTGTTTCAGCAATTTAGGTGTGAGCATGCTGTTGCGCTGATATTTTAGAAAGAAAAGTAGGCACCTTTATAAAATAGGCGTGCTGTTATAAAATTGCCCTCACAGTGTATTATAGGGCGCTTTTACAAAGCGGCGGTAGGACTATCGTGCTTGTAGCGTGTGCCAAATTGACACTACCGCCTGGATAGCGCGCCCACCCGGTGGTAATTTTGAATTTGGCACACAGTTTCCCACAGTAGAAAATATTTTTCTATTTTCTATTGCAGGGTGCATCCCAGCAGTAATTGGTAGCACAGCCACATTGGTGCATGCTGCATAAGTACTGCGCATGCGCCCTTACCTCTAGGTCAATGGGTGGCGGTAAGGACTCAGGCAGTAAACAGTAGTGCGCTACTTTTAATTTCAACGCACAAGCATTTACTGCCCCCGTTTTAAAAAAAGCCTTTTTTCCCCGGCTGTGGTAAAAAATGGCCCAGTGTGCACCAAAAACATGCACCACACTACCGCAGGCCACTTTTTACCACAGCTTAGTAAAAGGACCTCTATGTTCTTGAGCAGATGAAGGTTTCTGATGTTCTAATGAGTTAAAGAACTTCCCAACTATTTTAGTTCACTCTGTGGTAAAACTCTGAACAAACACAGCTGATCTGCTAAGATATGTAGATTGCAATTCATACAGAAAACTTAGGGCTCCTTTTACTAAGGCGTACTAAACAATAAGACGCCCATAGGAATACAATGAGGCATATTTTCAAAGCACTTAGCCTTCCAAAGTTCCACAGAAACCTATGGAACTTTGGAAGGCTAAGTGCTTTGAAAATATGCCTCAATGGGCGTCTTATTTAGTGCTTGCTAATCATTAGCCTTAGTAAAAGGGCCCCTTAATTCTATAGCACCTCCAGAAACAGATGATTTTTCCCACTGACAAAGGTGTACTTTACTTACTTTCACTTGTGGATTCATAGCTCTGATGGGATAAGACAGAGAATTTAGGAAACAACATGATCAAGTTAGAATTTATATGGCTTTTACCATCACCCATCTGTTCAAAGAACATATGTAAAGAATTATCCAGTAACCAAAAATGACATTTACACCACAAAAAACATTAGCTAAACCAAAAATTAGTAAACATTTGTCAAGGAAACTTCTTTACGTTGTAATTCAAATCCCTAGTTTCTTTTAAAACAGGTTTGTACCCCAAAACAACTATTATGCTACAATATGGCTGAATGGGTCATTGCTGATTTTCTAAACTGGGGCTGTATATATTTCTCTGAGGCTGGTTTAAAAAGGATTTTTCCTAAGGTTACTTTACTGAAGGCTCTTATATATGAGTAAATGGTCAGGAGATGAGGATTACTAATTTTAGACTTTCTCAAATATTATACTTGGAAAATATATGACCTCTTTCACCATGCAGCAATGTAATATTTGGTTTGAGATACAAAAGACCTTGTTTTTTTCTAGCTTTTAATTCTACTCTGCCTTCTTTTTGCATCCTTCCTATTTGTTTTTCTAAACCACATTTGTCATCAACAGCTGCTAAAAAAAAAAAATCTATTTCATAAGCAAGTCTTTCTTAAGGGTTTTGCAACAATAAAAACTCCATAGGTGTTATATTGGTCTTACATTCCAAATAATCCCAGCTCAGAAACACAAATCAATAAGCAATAACTTAATAAACCTTAATTTATAAAATTACCCCAGTTACCAGTAAGATTACATTTATAACATGTACCAGAACAGATACATTACACCAATTGCACATACAGTCTCTGCAGTTGTTCTTATATGAACAAATGAACACAGTTACAAAACTGCCATACACTAGCAAATATTCACAAATGCTTTCACATAACATTAAATTCCTTATCTGTCAATGACACTGGCCAACCAACTTCAGTATTCTGTGCCTTCATAAGAGAATTACTTCTAAAGAACAGGTAAACTTGAACAGGTACCCTGTAGAAAACAAGGGCTTGCTACTCTTACCACTGTACAGAGTCATTTGTATGAATACAAATTCTCAGAAAAGGAATTACTAGATACATTATGTGTCGGGGCAATATGTACAACTTCAACAAAGATTTCATCTTGGGTTCTTCTTGTGCTGCTTTTTATTAATTATTTACCTCCAGTTCTTTTTGTCCAGTCAAATATATATTAAACTTGCAGATCATTTTTATGGCATCCTTTGAAGCTAATGTCTTAATTGCTCTTGAACTGCTGATAGTAGCAGAAGTCCAGAGAAAAATCCCACTATGCACAGCAACCTTTTCAGAAGAGTAGGATTATCCTTCGGAACCATAATTTGTGCCAGATCATTGGTGATCTGAGAAATTTCATGTGCCACACACACAAAGATAAAAGTGCTCACGATAATGTTGAGCATTGGGTTTCCGGGAATGAGCACCAAAATCCCCTTTGTATCAGCTGCCAGCCAGATGTGGTACTGGCAAATAAAGAGCTATAATAAAAAACAAAAGAAAAAAAAAGTGTATGGTTTTGTATCATGTTCTAATACTGAAATAAGACATAACAATGATTTCTGAAACAGATAGTTACTTCTTAACACAGAGACAGAAAATTACTTGAATTCCAAAAAGCTAATACAAATAAGATATTATTACTAAACTGTCATAGATTGATATCCACTTTCAGCGAAGAAACAGCATGAATGTACAAGATAAGGAGTATATATTTGCAGCTTTTTAAAAATGTCAAACCAAGAATTATAGAGTATCAATAGATATGAAATTTGCAGATTCTCTACAACAAAAGATTAATTATACAGTATAGTGCATATAATAGAGGTAATTTTATAACACAGCACCTATGTCCGAAAAGGTGTCCATTATAAAGGCAATTTAGGTGCCTATCAGGCTTATTTTCGAAAGAGAAGGGCGCCCATCTTTCGACACAAATCGGGAGACGGGAGTCCTTCTCTCAGGGTCGCTCAAATCGGCATAATCGGAAGCCGATTTTGGGCTTCCCCAACTGCTTCCCGTCGCAGGGATGACCAAAGTTCCCGGGGGCGTGTCAGAGGTGTAGCGAAGGCAGGACTGTGGTATGCCTAACAGATGGGCGTCCTCAAGTGATAATGGAAAAAAGAAGGGTGTCCCTGAAGAACACTTGGCCGACTTTACTTGGTCCTTTTTTTTTTACGACCAAGCCACAAAAATGCGCCCTAAATGACCAGATGACCACAGTGGTCACTAACCACCTTCCCACCCCGAAAACTTTAAAAACTTTTGACTTTTTTTTTTTTTTTAAAGAGTATGGGTGAAGGACCTCCTTCGCTATGCCTCCATCCCTGCGACTACAGTTGAGGACATCCTTCACTATTTATTTAGATTTTGCGCACACTTTTTTCAGTAGTAGCTCAAGGTGAGTTACACTGGATATTCCAAAATGTGGATGTTTGAGAGAAGGACGTCCATGCCTGCTATGCCTCTGACACCCCCTTTATTTATTTGGATTTTGGATCACAAGTAGCAACAGTGGGATTTGAACCGGCCACCTCTGGATTGCAAGACCAGTGGTCTAACCACTAGGCCACTCCTCCACTCCACTCCCTTGAAATTTGGCCATCCCTGTGGGGGGGGGGGGGGCACTGAGGACGTCCAAAATGTTTGAAAGAAGGATGTCCACGCCTTCGTTATGCCTCCGCTGACACATACATACCTCTCCCCCCAGGGACCTGCATACGTAAGTAACTTGCGTCAGACGAGGGTGGGCCAGGGAGGAAAGGAGGGAAGTCCGAAGGGAAGCAATCAGCTGTTGCTTGTGAGGGCCTGGCCCGGTGGCAGACGGAGGGGGGCGGGTGGAGGGGGGAGCGGTGGCGATGACCTCAGGGGGGGCGGGGCCACAGGGGTGCGGAGGATGGCAGGGAAGCCAGAGCTGCGGGAAGCTGTCATTTCAATGCAGGGGGGAGTGGCGGCAGCAACCTCGGGGGGGGGGGGGGGGGGGGGGGGGGGGGGGGGGGGGGGGGGGGGGGGGGGGGGGGGGGGGCTGAGCTAAACGCGGTGTGAGAGACTTCCAGGTCTCTCAGCTGAGTGAAGCACGTCCATAAAGGACATCCCTGACAAGCACTTTTTTCCCCGATTTTTTTTTGTAATATTTATAGAAGTTTTTCAATCCCGCGCAGCCCCAATGACAAGTACATACCTCTCGTTAGATTTTCCAGCGTTAAGGCAATCGGAAAAGGTTAGTGTATCTCATTTCAATAGAGTTTCTACACAATTTGCTCATCTGCATTCCGTTTTCGTTAGCTGCTACCATCATCGGAAAATGGCTCGGAGAAGTCTTTAGTGCATGCCAGGGTTTACTACTTGCTCGTTAATGGCTCGTTAAGTTTAGTGCATCTGGCCCTTAGTGGGCACTTATTTGTGATGAACCATATTTACAGGTAGTTTAAAGCTTAAACCAAATGCATACAGAGTATAACTACTAAGGCTGGGTCAACCCAAAACAGGTTTTACATTCTTTGGATAGACTCTATTGATGGCCACCAGCGAGAAAAGCGCTGTGGTTATCAATGATGACAGTTTCCAGATTCATGGCTTATGATTGCAGGGTTCTGGAAGGCACTCTGGCCCAAGACTGTTGTTGAAATGACCAGATTAGCTGTTTTGGGGTTAAAAAAATATTCCTAAGCAGCTACAAATGAAGGCTCAAGGTATTAGACCTTAGTCTTGGCTCTGACTGAGCTGCAAACAAAGCAGCAGGAGAAAACTGCCAGGCCAATCCCAACCCTTTCATACAAATCTACCACTTACTCTGGCTCAGCTAGATTGTCTTGACAGCACAATCTGGGATGGTAAAAAATGTTCCTATATAGTCACAAGCAAAATTTACAGGCAATGGGTTAGTCACAAGACAGCAGTAGGTGCATAATGCTGCACTGATGCCCAGATGATCAAAAGCAAATGTGGACGCTACTAGAATCTGTGTTTGCTCCCATCTGATGATCAGAGCTGGCTAGAACTAGGAGTGACCTAGTGGTTAGGGTGGTGGACTTTGGTCCTGGGGAACTGAGGAACTGAGTTTGATTCCCACTTCAGGCACAGGCAGCTTAACCCTCCATTATCCCAGGTACAAATAAGTACCTGTATACAATATGTAAGCCGCATTGAGCCTGCCATGAGTGGGGAAAGCGCGGGGTACAAATGTAATAACAAAAAACAACAAAACAACCACGAAATGCATGCTAAACAGGGAATTACCTATTCCTCCCCAATGCTCAGCAGGCAGTGTGCGAAACAAGGGCGCTGCTCCTGTGCCAAACCCTACGTCAGCTCAGGCTTCTCCATCCCAACCTGGAAAGATGACCCTCCCCTCCCCCAACACAGCACCGGACACCCCCAGCCTCCTGACAGAGCACCCAACATCCCCAGCCCCACGATACAGCACATGACACTTCCATGGTGGTCTAGTGCTCAACACCCCCCCCCCCCCCCCCGACAGAGGCAAACCGGACACCCTCCCCCGCCCCCCCCCCCGACAGAGAGGGCTCTGGGGCTAGAGGTACGGTGAACCTCCAGCCCCCCCCCCCCCCCCCGGTGGTCTAGCGCCCCTCTTAAGCCCTCCCCCCCGATATACCTCTAATGACCAGGAGGGAGTAGCACTCCCTCCCTTCCTTCAGCACCGCCCTGTTCAGTGCATCCTGGGATGTGCTGGGGCTTCCCTAACATAAGGGAGTTTCTCCCTTTTATGGTAGGAAAGGCCCGCCCAGTGCATCCCATGATGCACTGGGCAGGGCGTCACCATTTTGGAGGCAGCGTTGAAGGAATGCTACTCCCTCCTCGTCGTTAGAAGTACAATGGGGGGGGGGGGGGGGGCGCTCAGGGGTGGCGTTGGACCTCCAGCTCCCGAGCCCTCTCTGTTGGGGGGGAGGGGGTTGGGGGAGCGCTAGACCACCTGGGAAGTGTCAGGTACTTTGTCGGGGGGGGGGGGGGGGGGGGGGGTCAGACCCTGTGTCAGGGTGGGATTGGAGGTCTTCAGCCCTGTTTGACGGGTCCAGGCTTTTTTCTCACAGTCCTCCTGCAGAAGTACCCCTATGATCAGAGCTAAAAGCATACTTAAATTTGCATGCTATTAACTCTCCCTTAGACTATTGCAACTTGCTTCTCACAGGTCTCCCACTTAGCCATCTCTCTCCTCTTCAATCTGTTCAAAATTCTGCTGCACGACTAATATTCTGCCAGGGTCGTTATGCTCTTATTAGCCCTCTCCTCAAGTCACTTCACTGGCTTCCTCTCCATTTCCGCATACAGTTCAAACTCCTCTTATTGACCTATAAGTGCATTCACTCTGCAGCTCCTCAGTACCTCTCCACTCTCATCTCTCCCTACATTCCTCCCCGGGAACTCCATTCACTGGGTAAATCTCTCTTATCTGCACCCTTCTCCTCCACTGCTAACTCCAGACGCCGTTCCTTTTATCTTGCTGCATCATATGCCTGGAATAGACTTCCTGAGCCGGTACGTCAAGCTCCATCTCTGACCGTCTTCAAATCTAAGCTAAAAGCCCACCTTTTTGATGCTGCTTTTAACTCCTAACCCTTGTTCAGAACCCTTATTTTATCATCCTCACTTTAATATTCCCTTATCTCTTGTTTGTTCTGTCTGTCTGTCCTAATTCGATTGTAAGCTCTGTCGAGCAGGGACTTTCTCTTCATGTTCAAGTGTACAGCACTGCGTACATCTAGTATCGCTATAGAAATCAATGATAAGTAGTAGAAGTAGTGGCATTAATGCCTTGCGTTGTTCCAGTGCTAATTTTAGAGTGCTGTTTGGAACAGCGCGGGGCTTCTGATCATCTGCCTCTGAGATATTCCAGTGTATATTATATCAAGAACAGCTGCTAATTGCTTAATGAACTTTACTGGGCTGAAATTGAAAACAACGACACTGTATCTATCATCACTACAAGAAAAGATTAAAATAGATATTATGAATAGAACTTCTACCCCCTCTACTTTAAAAACAAATTAATTAGGTACACTTTTTTTTTCACTTCATACATACTCATATGATATTTACTTACCTCTAAAGAAATTTTTCCAAACCAAGCAAAAAAGGAGCTATATACAGAACGTGCATATCCAGGGATGTTCCTGATGAGGACAAATGCTAATATCTAAAAAGAGAAAAGAATGTTATTAAAGACAAAAGGCACCAAAGAAATCCTTACCTGGACTTAGTTAAAACTATTGATATTGTACAATTAAAGACTGATTTTGAAATTAATAAAGAGATTTAAGCATGACATTTGCAGATGCATTATGAACTGGCTGAAGAAACTACACTTCACAAATAATAAATATATATATTGTAATTAGTGGATAGGTGGGGTTTCATAAGATTCTGTGATGGGCGGTAGGGAATGACACCGGGATAAAGTTTGTCCCCGTCCCATTCCTTTGGGTTCTGGCCCTGTCCCCGCCCCATCCCCTTGAGCTCTGTTCTCATCTACAGAACCTCGAACACTTATGATTTTATATGTACATCTTTTTATTAAAGAATAAAAAGGAACAATATGCTGTGCAACTGTTGTTTATAAATCACAAACAGAAAATAATAATAAGGAATTATAATAACCCCCACTATCCTCTACCCTTCCAACCCAAAAAACAGCTGACTTCTACTACCCCAAGGAATCCTAACCACCCTGTTAAAATGTCCAGGGGTACAAAATACAACCCGTTCTGTATGCCCTAGTGGGGAAGAAATATGCCCTAAGAAGCACTGGTATGATTTTTTAATCTGTGGATGAATTAGTCATCAACAATCTCAGGATTCATTCTAGCTCTCCTGTCTTCCGTAATCCTTCCCGCAATAGAAGATGTCTTCTTAGAAGTGCTGTAGCTGGAATGTATAGGATCCCCCATGCAAACTTTGCTAATTGTGGCCAGCATATTTGCTTGTTTTTCAAAAAAAAAATCAAAATATTGTTGCCTGCGTCACTCAAACATAAGTAACAGTTCAGTTCATTAACAGGCATCAAAGTTGAAAATAACATGGGGACAAAGTTTGTCCCTGTCTCAGGCTCTGTCCCCATCCCTGCCCCGTCCCCGCAGTTACCGTGGGTCCCCGTCCACATGTCACTCTCTACTGGGCAGCATTACTCCTGAATTAAATAGGACTTCCCTATGAGAAAAGGCTAAAGTGGCTAGGGCTCTTTAGTTTGGAGAAGAGACGGTCGAGGGAAGATACGACTGAGGTTTATAAAATACTGAGTGGAGTGGAACAGGTAGATGTAAAATGGTAGTTTACTCTTTCCAAAAATACTAGGACTAAGGGTCATGTAGTGAAGCCACTAAGTAGTAAATTTAAAACAAACCAAAGAAAATATTTCTTCACTCAATGTGTAATTAAACTCTGGAATTTATTGCTAAAGAATATGGTAAAAGCAGTTCGTTTAGCAAGGTTTAATAAAAGTTTGGATAATTTCCTACAAGAAAAGTCCATAAACCATTCTCAAGATGGATGTGGGATAAGCAACATAAAATCTGTTTTACTGTTTTGGTATCTTACCAGGTATCTGTGACCTGGACTGGCCACTGTTGACAGAATACTGGGCCTGATGAACCTTGTCTGTCCCAGTATGGCAATGCTTATGTTCTTATGCATTATAACCACTCACGGTCCGATGCACAAAGATTACCGTGTTGGCAACGTTTGCTTGAGACCCGCTGTACCCAGTCTAAAGCAAATATTATTTAGCATCTAATGCACAAAAGGC
Organism: Microcaecilia unicolor; assembly: GCF_901765095.1. NCBI lineage: Eukaryota > Metazoa > Chordata > Amphibia > Gymnophiona > Siphonopidae > Microcaecilia > Microcaecilia unicolor. The sequence continues at coordinate 135,485,504 of NC_044031.1, read as the reverse complement.
TTTTGCATGGTTTTAACCGTTTTCCATAACAGATACCAAGAATCCTATGCAAATGTACTACAACAAGCTCATTAGTCTTATAATGAGCATTCGTGTGATGCACAGAAAGGAGCACCTACCTTTAACATGTTAGATTTTACTGCAGGTCAGGAGCTATTGGAAGAGCCCTGACCTATGAAGTTTCCTTCTCCCTTCAGCCTCTGCCCCGACTACCTCCCAGCCTGGTACAGGGAGCCATCTCCTCCTTCCAGTGCTCTGCAGATCTCGGGAAATGATCATTCCTTCCTTTTTTCCCCCCCACGTCAGCAAATTCTCTCCTATTGCTTGCTGCTTCATACCTGTTCTTCACCTTTTGCCTCAGTCTACCTTGGTGGCAGGGCTGAAGAAAAAGTTCCACAAGGCTAGCCAGGTAAGAGCCACTAACCTGTGGGTGACTGACTTTTTTTTTTTTGAGGCCAGATCAATGGGCACCCCGAAACCAGGAAAGATGCCCTTGATTCCCAGGAAACAATCCTGTTCTGCACATGTGCTAAGCACCCAAGTCTTAAACAGCAACCAATGCACAAAGGAATTTCCATGCATCTCATCTGAATCCCATTCCCCCCTTTGGGCATTAGTCATTGTTTGTGATTCGGTAAGTTCTCGCACGGTGTCCTTTGTGCATTGGCGCCTGAGTAAGCTACAACCATCTTGCAGTTTGAATTCTGTGGAAGAGGCAGACAGCGGACTCCTATTCAGCATATGGGGAACACTGGTTGCTGGGACCTCTATTTTGGGAAGTGATCTGAAAGTAGGAACACTGAATTGTCACAATGTAAATACCCAGGACAACTCATTGATTTTGCAGGACATATATACTTTAGGCAAATGTGTAGACAAGATTTATTGAGGTTGAGTGTATAGTTATGCATTTGGGCTACAAGAATAGGCAGATACAATTTATTTTAAATGGGGCATTACTTGCAACCACTAGCCAGGGAAAAACTCTCGGTACATTAAATTAATAATAAAACAGGGAATGAGTGTACAAAAGTTAAGCAAAACAGCAGTCAAAGCTGAATGAGTATTAGTGTGCGCAAGATAGCAGGTTAACCCAAAGCATGAACAGGTCACCCTTCCAACGTAGACAGCATTTGTCAGACATAGGGAGTAGAGTTTTGAAAGCAACTCCATAGGTAAAACAGTGCTTTACATTTTGAAATGAGCTTTTATAAAACTATCTTCCCCTATATGTGGTAAAAATTAGAGCACCATGCCATTTTGCACATGGAAGAGAAGAGTGCAGTGGGAGTAGAACTGGACCAGAGCTGGAGCATGATTAAGAGCTATATGTACAGTTTTGCATATTTTCAAAGTATGCAATATTTTTATTCTGAAAAAGCATCTGCACACTGTCAGGTACAAGATATATGCAGGTAACCTATGGGATAAATTTCAAAGTTAAAGTATGCTCTGAAAATCTTACCACCTCCATGTAGTGAAAAGTATATGAATACTTTTCAACAATATGCGCAGTTATAAAATTACCCACTTAAGAGTGCCAGGTATGTGGCTTGGAGGAGCATGCCGAACTGGCAAGCCCAACGCCACATCCCGACGGCTTCCTGACACAGGGAGCCAGCCAATCGTCGAGATATGGGAACACGTGCACTCCCAGCTTGCGTAGATACGCCGCTACCACCACGAGGCACTTTGTAAACACCCGTGGGGCAGAGGCGAGCCCAAAGGGCAGCACACAATACTGAAAGTGCCGTGCACCCAGGCGGAATCTGAGATACTGTCTGTGAGCTGGCAGTATCGGGATGTGAGTGTATGCGTCCTTTAAATCCAGGGAACATAGCCAATCGTTTTTCTGAATCATTGGCAGAAGGGTGCCCAAGGAAAGCATCCTGAACTTTTCTTTGACCAGGAATTTGTTCAGGCCTCTCAGGTCTAGGATGGGACGCATCCCCCCTGTTTTCTTTTCCACAAGGAAGTACCTGGAATAGAATCCCTGCCCGGGTGGTACGGGCTCGACCGCATTGGCGCTGAGAAGGGCGGAGAGTTCCTCTGCAAGTACCTGCTTGTGATTGGAGCTGAAGGATTGAGCTCCTGGAGGACAATTTGGTGGCAGGGAGGCCAAATTCAGGGCATATCCGCACCGCACTATTTGGAGAACCCACTGGTCGGAGGTTATTAGAGGACACCTTTGGTGAAAAAGTTTTAACCTCCCCCCGACTGGCAGATCGTCCGGCACGGACACTTTGATGGCAGCTATGTTCCCGTGGATCCAGTCAAAAACCCGTCCCTGGTTTTTGCTGTGGAGGCGCCGGGGGCTGCTTAGGCGCATGCTGTTGACGGGAACGAGCGCGCTGGGACTGTCCTTGTGCCTGACGAGGCCTTCGGGCCGGCAGGGTGTACCTACGCTTGGGAAAAGCATAGGGCGCAGACTGCCGGGCCCGGGAAAAACGTCCACCTGCTGAGGTGGATGCTGAAGGTGCCCGGTGGGAGAGCTTGTCGAGGGCAGTTTCCCGCTGATGCTGCTCGACCTTCTCACCAAAAATATTATCCCCCCGGCAAGGGACGTTGGCCAGTCTCTGCTGGGTGCGGTTGTCCAGGTCAGAGGCACGCAGCCATGAGAGCCTGCGCATCACTATACCTTGGGCCGCAGCACGAGATGCCACGTCACAGGTGTCATATATACCCCTGGACAGGAACTTTCTGCACGCCTTCAGCTGCCTGACCACCTCCTGAAAAGGCCTGGAATGCTCCGGCGGGAGCTTGTCAACCAGGTCCGCCAGTTGCTTCACATTATTCCGCATGTGGATGCTCGTGTAGAGCTGGTAAGACTGGATGCGGGTCATGAGCATGGAAGATTGGTAGGCCTTCCTCCCAAACGAGTCCAGAGTGCGAGATTCCAGCCCCGGGGGCGCCGAGGTGGTATCCCTCGAACTCCGTGCCCTCTTGAGAGCAGAGTCCACGACCGCCGAGTCATGAGGCAATTGGGGCCGCATTAACTCTGGGTCCGAGTGGATTCTGTATTGGGACTCTGCTTTCTTGGGGATGGTGGGATTAGATAATGGTCTCACCCAGTTCCGAAGCAGTGTCTCTTTGAGGACATTGTGCAACGGTACCGTGGAGGACTCTCTAGGTGGTGATGGATAATCGAGGACCTCGAGCATCTCAGCCCTCAGCTCATCCACAGAGACCACGGGGAAGGGAATGCATATAGACATGTCCCTGACAAAGGAGGCAAAGGAGAGGCTCTCAGGAGGCGAGAGCTTTCTCTCGTGAAGGCGTGGGGTCAGAGGGAAGGCCCACAGACTCCTCTGAGGAGAAATATCTGGGGTCCTCCTCCTCCCCCCACGAGGCCTCTTCCTCGGTGTCGGACATAAGCTCGTGCAGATGAGTCCTCAACCGGGCCCGGCTCGACGTCGAGGCACAGAGGCCTCGGTGTCGTCGAGCGGTGGACTCCCGCGCCGGCGGGGATGAAGCTCCCTCCATCGACGTCGACTCCACCTGCGTGGCGTCGGCGTCCTCGGCACCGGGCTAGAGCTCGCCGGCGCCACAGTCAACGGCGCCGGCGCATCAGCCCTTCCAGGATCCCGGAAGGATGGCTCGGAGGCACTCGTCCAGGCCCGCTGCCGGGAAAGACGGGGGGGCCGGTAGAGGCGTCGGTGCCGGAAGCTGCTCGGGTCCAGGAGACTGCACCGAAGTGCTGGGACCCTGATGCGGCGGTACCTCTACTACAGAGGGGGACCTCTCCTCTCGACGCTGACGCTTTCTCGGCGTCGACTCCTCTCCGGCACCGGGGGCCGGATGCATCGATGGCGACCGATGACGGTGCTTCTTTGTTTTCTTGCGATGCCCGTCATCGGCGCTAGGTGGAATGCAGGAGGAGGAGGTCGATCCCCCTCGGCCTCGAGGGACCGGGTCCCGAGGGCCCTGTGTAGAGGGAGTGACTGGGGCCGATTGCCCACGCGGCCTCTCACCCCTGCCGTCACCGGAGGACCGGCGGGCCGACGGGACCTGTGCTCCTGGGGTCGATGCCATCGGTGCCGATTTCGCGGACATCGATACCGGTACCGAAGAACCGGCCGTCGATACCGATGCCGTCGAGGTCAACGTTGAGGGGCCGGCGCAAGTTCCAAAAAGACGGTCCCGAAGAACTTGCCTCGCTACTTGAGTCCGTTTCCAGAGACCAAGACACAAAGTACACGACTTGGTATCGTGCTCCGGCCCGAGGCACTGGAGGCACCAAGCGTGAGTGTCGGTCTGCGAGATAGGCCGGCCGCACCGACCACACTTCTTAAATCCACTCGGGACCTTCGAGGACATCGACGGAAAAATCGCATCGGCGAAATCAAAGTCGTCGATGGTGGCGGTAAAATCACACCTCGAAAAGAAATCGATCGCGCCGCCACAAGGCCGCAACGCGACGCCCCCGCTAAAAGACGAGGGAAAACAAGTACAGCGCGGTTTTTTTTTTTTTTTTCAGAAAAACTAAAGAGAAAACGCGGCAACGAAAATAAACGAAAAATAAATGAAGATTCGCGAACAACGCGATCCGGTTTCCGGGGCTGACAAAGAGAGAGACGAACACGTCTCTCTCCAGGCGCGGAAAAGAAAAGACTGAGCGGGAACGGTCATGCACGGGCGGGAAGACGGCCGCGCATGCGCGGTGGGCTTGCCCTGCGTGCGGGACCGCCCGCGAAGTTTTGTTCCGGTTGGTGGGGGCTGCCGTGGACGTCACCCAGTCGTGAGAACAAGCAGCCTGCTTGTCCTCGGAGAATGTCATGTGTCTAAGAGTTTGCTGCTGTTGATAAAGAATCAAACACTGAGTTTATTGTTTTAGTATACGTTACTACTATAAAATTACTATCTCCTGGTAACAATTAAACAAAAATATCTAAAATTTAAAACATGGTCAATTACCTGCACCACAGACACAGATGGATGCAGCTCATTGCATTCAGTTTTGTTTTTACAGCTACTAGCCCAGATTGAGTATGTCTGAAAGACAAAAATGGAAGACATGGAACCCATTGTATTTGTGCCATAGATTTTTCTTTAAAGATGTTTTATACAGGGTGGGTGGCTGGCAGATATCATTTCTACAACAGCTGTTGTCACAAGGAAACACAATAGACCACTCAGTCAGTTATACTTAAGGGCTTTAGGTTTTAACCAACATCAATAAAAATCTCCTGATGCAAAAAGTTAAAATAAAAGATAAACACTGGTAAAACACTGCTTGTCCTGGTACTGTCTCATCCCTATCCTGGCTTGTCTTGCATCTTGCACCTTATCTGTGCTAATGTCAAGCAAGTGGCTCATCAACACCAGCAGTACAAAAACACTGACAACTACTGATTTTTCAGTACTCTTAATTAGCTGGAAAAATCTAAATTTACAATTTATGAACAGCTAAGAACTGAAGCCCAGTTATAATTATAACTCTAAGATATTCTATTTACTAAGAAAATCCCAACCCCAACAGCTTGGCTTTTTTGAAGACTGTGCTATTTTAACCCAAAGAGAGATGGAGGAGTGAAGAGCAGGCTTGCACGGAACTGTACGAGTTAAGGGACTCTCCTGTTAATGGTATATATTGTATGTGTGTACCCATTACAGGTTAGGGAGAAAAATCCAGGTTACTCTCTTTTTTTTGTCTAATATGCTTATACAATATTCTCCATCTCAAAATCTTCACTCCTCCCAACAGAATCTCCTGGCTATTCCTTTTCACCTCCAACTCCGCTTAGATCATACTACAAATTCACGTTCAGTGTTATGGCACCAATACTTTGGAACTGTCTGCCCTTGGGCATTTACCTGGAAACCTCTTTAAAGAAATTTAGGGGCCTTTTTACAAAGGTGTGTAATGGCCTACGCGCATCCAGCACGCACCAAATCAGTATTACTGCCCAGCAACTCCAAATGTGGCGTGCGCCAAAAACACGCAGCAGAAAATAGTTTTCTATTTTCTACCATGGGAGCGTTCCTGGCAGTAATCGGCAGTTGGCGCACGCTGGACGGTTACCGCACGGGTAACTCGTGAGCCCTTACAGCTAAGTCACTGGGTGTTGTTAAGAGCTCAGGCCATAAATAGACGTGCACTGGTTTCCATTTTGCTGCACATCCATTTCCCAGCTCAACCTCCCCTTTCTTCCCCCCCAGACGCTGTTATGACTGGAGATGTGTGAGCCCTTGTGCCCCAACTGAGCACGGCGAAGAGGAGTGACACCGCACTCGGTCAGGCAGCCAGACAACCCCTAGCTTCACCTGCACTTAGCCACTGCCCCCCAGGAGTTGAGCCCCTGGGTTCGAGTGGCCGGCAGGACTTCCGGAACCAGCGGGGTTGCACGACCACTGAACAGACAGGTGGGCAAACAAACACAGTCCAGAGCCCGTAAATGGCAGAGCAAAGAATAGTCAGTAAACAGTCCAAGGTCAAGGCAGGCAGCAACACAACGCGTGGTCAGAAAGCAATCCAAGGTCAGGAACACAGGAAAACACTGGAACAGGTGAAGACCACAACCTCTACGCGAATAGAAGCCGAAGCATGGAAGGACTGGAAACAGGGCTTTAAATAGAGCAGGAATTAGGCTCAACCATGTGCAGCTGTTCCAAGATGGCCGCCCCCATCAGAGGAGATGCCCTTCACCCAAATATGGGCTTCCTTCCTGTTCTTGTATACAAGATGGCTGCCCCCTCCTGAGCTAGCCAAGATGGCTGCTGCTGGGTTAGGAAACAGAAACCGACCCATCCTGGAGAAGTGTAGCAGAGCGTAACAGACGCGGTGGAGAAATGGTCCAGCGCACGTCCAAAAGGACCCCTTAAAGACATACTTCAGCCAGGCTGTTCCTGTATTAGCTACCAGGCCCAGCGGCTTTCACTGGGTTGTGTCCTGTGCCTGTTTCATATGTTTATTACTATAATTATTTTTGGTTTTGCTATAAAAGGCATTTATTGCACTTTTTTGTAACCTATGCCTTTTTTGTTTCATTCTGTGGTTACTCACCCTTTTCTCTTAGCTTTAGTCGTACATCACTTTAATATACTTTATTTGATATAGTAATAGACAGAACTGACATGGGAGTTTCTTGACAAGAAGTGGGGATATCAAACTGCACAAACATTTGTGCCATAATTTCCAGATTTAGGAAAAGGAACAGCAGAGGATATAAGCTGATTATCTATTAGCTAGTTACCCACACAAAGACTACATCTGCTCCACATACTGCAATGGGACTTGCTTACCACATGCACTCTAGTTGAAATCTTTGAGGGCCATTTTCAAAGCATGGGTCTGCATATATTTTCATTTTGAAAACTTTCTTAAGGCTATATGGGAAAAAGCATATGCACACTCTTCTATGTGCCCATGCAGTTTACATGCCTAACGGCTCAATGCACTGAACTCAAAAAACACTAGCTCAACAGAGTCGGAAAAACCGATCAATGCTCAACACTAACAGCATGTAAATTATATGCATGCTGTTAATTTTAAGCATTGGTTGGTAAAGGGGTCCGAACTAGAGAGTTGCACGGGGACAGAAATCCAACCCGTCCCCACCCATCCCCACTGGAATCTAACCCATCCCCATCTGTCCCCGTAGGGAATCTGACCCGTCCCCGTCCGTCCCCGCAGGGAATCTAACCCGTCCCCATCCGTCCCCGCGGGGAATCTAACCTGTCCCCACAAGAATTTAATGGTACATTAAAAAAAAAAATTCCTGTCTGCTCTCTGGGTTCGAGCCACAGCACTGCAGGCAAGGAAGGAATGGAAGTTGGAACACTGTGGTGCGCACATGTAAGACTTCTCTGATTCACTGGCACTGTTTGCTAAGAGATCGCAAAATGCACAAGCTAGTAGGTCAGGTGACATCTGATGTTCATGCCTATGTCAGAGCTGAGGTCTGCGCATCAGCCCGGGAGCAGAGAGGATTAATAGTAACATAGTAAATGACAGCAGATAAAAACCGGAACGGTCCATCCAGTCTGCCCAACAGACATAATCATTATCAATTCATGATTAAATCAACAATGAATGTGATATTATATACTTGATTATGGTCTTTCTGTGGTGTTTCTGGGACATAGACCATAGAAGTCCGCCTGGCCCTACCTTTATGTTCCAACTGCTGGAGTTGACCTCGAAGCCCACTCCAGCCTATTCATCTTCTCATTTGCTGGACACAGACCTTAGAAGTCTGTCCAGCACTGTCCTCATGTTCCAGCCACTAAAGTTGCTGTCTAAGCCCTTTCCAGTCCATCTTAAACCAGATTGCCATATATGAGACACAGACCATACAGATCTCCCAGTATCAGCCCTAGTTCATCACAGCCAGAGCCGCCATCTAAGTGTCGCTCGATACATCCACACACATGCAGCCATTTAAGTTTAGTTTTTTGTATAGCTTCCATTTTCTAATTAGAGATCCTCTATGTTTATCCCATGCCTTTTTGAATTTCATCACCATTTGTATCTCTACCACCTCCTTAATGGAGACTTTCCGCATCTGTGCTGCTAAAGCAAGGAGGAGGAGACAGAACTCACGAAGTTGGTACTCAGTAGGTAAGAGGCTGGCACAAGTGCAGCATACACTTCCACGGGAACCCTGCAGGAACTGCTTCCATCCCCACGGGAACCCCACAGGAACTGCTTCCATCCCCATGGGAACCCCGCAGGAACTGCTTCCATCCCCACGGGATCCCCGCAGAACTGCTTCCGTCCCCATGGGAATCCCGCAGAACTGCCTCCGTCCCCGTGGGAATCCCACAATCCCCGTTCTTGTGCAAGTCTCTAGTCCGAACGTTCCTGGCAAAGCTCTTTTGGGTATGTCCAGTAACAATTGGACCCCCTGCCCCTCCCAAACTTTTCAAAGCTCCCTAGTGGTCCAGCAGACCCCCTACCAACCCCTCAGACCTGTAATAGGTCCCTGGTGATTCAGCAGACCCCTCCTGATCCTCCCAAAAGTTTAACAGGTCCTTTGTTGTCCAGCAGATCCTCTCCTGACCCCCCCCCCCAAACCTTTAACAGGTTTAGTGTAATCCCCGGTGGTCTAGTGTAATCCCCTCCCAAATACCTTAGAATTGGAGGTGGGAGCAACACCTACTCCCTCCTGCCTCAGAGCCTGCCCTTGTCAAAACGGCGGCGCCCAGCCCCTGTCTCATGCATGCTGGGATACATCAGGGAAGGGCTAAGTGCCTTATAAGGAGTTTTTTCCCTGGATAACTGTAGTTGATTAAGACGCTGCCAAGGAGGAGTTTGGAAGATCTGGCCTTTAATGGCCCTGAGGAATGATCTCCGAAACAGAGTACTCTGTCAGATGCCCAAACCAGTTTTTTGTGGGTGCAGCCTATATTGAATTTTCCTTGCTAATCACAAAAATATTTTCATATCTGGTTCTTTTATAGGTAAGGATTAGTTCTTTACATTTTATGTCAGAGGCTGAATCAGAGCCAACATAAGCATAGGGATGTTAGGCTGTCTGGCCAGGAGGGCGGGGCTCAACAGTGAAGAGGAAGGAAAAGCCCTCTCGGAGAATACAGCAGAGAGGCCCTGGGAGGACAGAAGCCACCCTGCAGTGTAGCTCTCCCGTTTATTTGTAAGCTACCAGAACCTGGCTGCAGTAGGCCAAGCTTTAATTTTAGCTTTACAAGAATCCTGCTCTTGAGGTCTGGCTGGAGCCAGACCTGTATTTATACAGTTACTTGCCAGGTTGTATGTACTGTGGGTTTGAGACTCATCAGCTACAGACCTGTGTGAAATTTGCCTCTGAAATTAAAGAGATTTCCCCCCCCCCCCCCCCCAATATTCAAAAAACATTTAATCGGCCAGGAATAGCACCTGGCTGGTTAAATGGCACTAAAATGGCTATCCAGTGATATTCAGCAGGGGATAGCTGGCTTCCACTTAGTGGCTAGGAGATAACCGGCTATATTGTGAGATATAGCCAGCTATCCCTGAATATTCAGTGCATAGCTGGCTATTTTAAGCTGATACACTGGGCTGCTTAAACAGCTGGAATATCTTTGGCTAGTTTAAACTTAAACCGGATATCTCCTAATAGCAGCTTAGCCAGTTAAGTTTAAACTGACCAAAAATAAACTGGATACTCAATGCTGGTCACCGGAAATGGCCCAGCATTCAATATCCGGGCTGACCACCGACTACAGGAGTTAGCAGGGCTCCCTCCCCTATATTCTTTATTTACTGTACCTGTGAGGTAACAGGGTTCAAGCCTCCCAATCCAACCTCGCTCACACTATCACAGACCCTTAGATGTTCCGTGGGCAGGATCAGCACTTGTGTGTATTAGATAAAATACATGAATATGTGTGTTTGTACCTGCACATACACACACAAAGTTACTCCGGTCTCAAAGTTTTTGGTTATCCTATTTAACGATGGCCCACAGGGGTACTATAAATGCCTTCCCTGTATAGGCACCCACTTATAAAATTGCACTCATGGAGAATCATTTCACAACTTCGCACATAGTGGATGAGGCTGGTATGCACAGAAAAGTGGACGTTTTACAAATGGAAAATACATCAACACTTTTCTTTTAAAAATGTGCAACGCAAAACAAATGTAAAACACATATATTAGTATCTGCTCAGATCAAGCATAAATATACGCATGTACATCTGCTGGTTACATACATATTTGGTTGATATTCAAAATTATTTAACCGGCCACTGACTGGTTAAATTACTCATTCAGGACTGTCCATTAATTTTCAGCGACACTTAATTGGTTATCACCACTGAAAATTAGCGGTTAGCACCTAAGAGAAAGCTGGCTATTTTGGGGGTGTTCCAGGTAACCACATAAAACACAGTCCTATCTTTATGTGGCAACCTATGGCCACTTAAGTTCTGAATATTGACTTAACTAGCCATGTGTTAGCCAGTGTTGCATAAACTGGGTATTTAATTCCAAAGTCTGGACAAGGCCTGACAATAAATATCCAGGAATAATGCTGGCAGCGGTCTGTAAAATGTTCACTGCTGCTGGCTGAATATTTACTCCATATACTTTTACATTTTATAACTACACATTTAAACCCAACACTATGCCCTGAGAATGCCCACTTTATATACATATAAATATATGCATACAATTGTTTCCATATATACTTTTATCTGTGCATGTGGTGGTGAATTTTAATACTCTACATATAAAATTTGGTTTTATGCTTAGAAAGTGTTTATAAACATTACCTCGTAAGAATCTAAAAATGGTGGTATTTTCAGCTCCTCATGATCTAGTTTAATTTTTATGTGCCCAATATAAAAGTTGAAGGTGAAAATAGCATACCAGATTTATATAGTCTATTGACAAATTTATTAAATGACTATAACATGCAGAGGATTAAAACACAATGCTTGACAAGACTTGTTTCGACCTTGCCACAGGCCTCCTCTATAAATTTATCAACGAACGTGTGGGACCATTTACCTTCTTGGACCCAATAAGTGAATGATACATACCTGTAGCAGGTGTTCTCCGAGGACAGCAGGCTGATTGTTCTCACGACTGGGTGACGTACACGTCAGCCCCCACCAACCGGAACAAAACTTCGCGGGCGGTCCCGCACGCAGGGCACGCCCACCGCGCATGCGCGGCCGTCTTCCCGCCCATCCGTGACCGTTCCCGCTCAGTTGAATGACAAGCAAAAATGATGAAACGCAACTCCAAAGGGGAGGAGGGAGGGAAGGTGAGAACAATCAGCCTGCTGTCCTCGGAGAACACCTGCTACAGGTATGTATCATTCACTTTCTCAGAGGACAAGCAGGCTGCTTGTTCTCACGACTGGGGTATCCCTAGCTCTCAGGCTCACTCAAAACAAGAACCCAGGTCAATTTAACCTCGCAACGGCGAGGGAACAACAGAAAATTGACCTACGAAGAACAACTAACTGAGAGTGCAGCCTGACCAGAATAAATTCGGGTCCTGGAGGGTGGAGTTGGATTTAAACCCCAAACAGATTCTGCAGCACCGACTGCCCGAACCGACTGTCACGTCGGGTATCCTGCTGGAGGCAGTAATGTGATGTGAATGTGTGGACAGATGACCACGTCGCAGCCTTGCAAATCTCAATAGTGGCTGACTTCAAGTGAGCCACCGACGCTGCCATGGCTCTGACACTATGAGCCGTGACATGGCCCTCTAGATTCAGCCCAGCCTGGGCATAAGTGAAGGAAATGCAATCTGCTAGCCAATTGGAGATGGTGCGTTTCCCGACAGCGACCCCTATCCTGTTAGGGTCGAAAGAAACAAACAATTAGGCGGACTGTCTGTGGGGCTGTGTCCGCTCCAAGTAGAAGGCCAATGCTCTCTTGCAGTCCAATGTGTGCAACTGACGTTCAGCAGGGCGAGTATGCGGCCTGGGAAAGAATGTTGGCAAGACAACTGACTGGTTAAGATGGAACTCCGACACCACCTTCGGCAGGAACTTAGGGTGAGTGCGAAGCACTACTCTGTTGTGATGAAATTTGGTATACGGAGCATGAGCTACCAGGGCTTGAAGCTCACTGACCCTACGAGCTGAAGTAACTGCCACCAAGAAAATGACCTTCCAGGTCAAGTACTTCAGATGGCAGGAATCCAGTGGCTCAAAAGGAGGTTTCATCAGCTGGGTGAGGACGACGTTGAGATCCCATGACACTGCAGGTGGCTTGATAGGGGGCTTTGACAAAAGCAAGCCTCTCATGAAACGAACGACTAAAGGCTCTCCAGAGATGGCTTTACCTTCCACACGATAATGGTAAGCACTAATCACACCAAGGTGATTCCTTACTGAGTTGGTCTTGAGGCCAGACTCTTTTAAGTGCAGAAGGTATTCAAGCAGGTTCTGTGCAGGGCAAGAACGAGGTTCTAGGGCCTTGCTCTCACACCAAACAACAAACCTCCTCCACTTGAAAAAGTAACTCTTTTTAGTGGAATCCTTCCTAGAGGCAAGCAAGACACGGGAGACACCCTCAGACAGACCCAACACAGTGAAGTCTACGCCCTCAACATCCAGGCCGTGAGAGCCAGAGACTGAAGGTTGGGGTGCAGCAACGCCCCATCGTTCTGCGAAATGAGAGTGGGAAAACACTCCAATCTCCACGGTTCTTCTGAGGACAACTCCAGAAGAAGAGGGAACCAGATCTGACGGGGCCAAAAGGGCACTATCAGAATCATGGTGCCGCGGTCTTGCTTGAGCTTCAGTAAGGTCTTCCCCACCAAAGGTATGGGAGGATAAGCATACAGGAGGCCGGTCCCCCAATGAAGGAGAAAGGCATCCGACGCTAGCCTGCCGTGTGTCTGAAGTCTGGAACAGAACAGAGGCAGCTTGTGGTTGGTCTGAGAGGCGAAAAGGTCCACCGAGGGGGTGCCCCACGCTCGGAAGATCTTGCGTACCACTCTGGAATGGAGCGACCACTCGTGCGGTTGCATGACTCTGCTCAGTCTGTCGGCCAGACTGTTGTTTACGCCTGCCAGGTATGTGGCTTAGAGGAGCATGCCGAACTGGCAAGCCCAACGCCACATCCCGACGGCTTCCTGACACAGGGGGCGAGATCCGGTGCCCCCCTGCTTGTTGATGTAATACATTGCAACCTGATTGTCTGTCCGAATTTGGATAATTTGACAGGACAGCCGATCTCTGAAAGCATTCAGTGCGTTCCAGATCGCTCGGAGCTCCAGGAGGTTGATCTGCAGATCCTTTTCCTGGAGGGACCACAGTCCCTGGGTGTGAAAGCCCATCGACATGAGCTCCCCACCCCAGGCGAGATGCATCCGTCGTCAGCACTTTCGTGGGCTGTGGAATTTGGAATGGACGTCCCAGGGTCAAATTGGTCCGAATGGTCCACCAGAGCAGTGAAGTGCGGCAACTGGTGGAGAGGCGGATGACATCTTCTAGATTCCCGGTGGCTTGAAACCACTGGGAAGCTAGGGTCCATTGAGCAGATCTCATGTGAAGACGAGCCATGGGAGTCACATAAACTGTGGAGGCCATATGACCCAGAAGTCTCAACATCTGCCGAGCTGTGATCTGCTGAGACGCTCTGGTCTGTGAAGCCAGGGACAGGAGGTTGTTGGCCCTCGCTTCGGGAAGGAAGGCCTGAGCCGTCTGGGATTTCCGCAGAGCTCCTATGAATTCCAGAGACTGGGCTGGCTGGAGATGGGATTTTGGGTAATTTATCACAAACCCCAGCAGCTCCAGGAGTTGAATAGTGCACTGCATGGACCGGAGGGCTCCTGCCTCCGAGGTGTTCTTGACCAGCCAATCGTCGAGATATGGGAATACGTGCACTCCCAGCTTGCGTACATACGCCGCTACCACCACGAGGCACTTTGTAAACACCCGTGGGGCAGAGGCGAGCCCAAAGGGCAGCACACAATACTGAAAGTGCCGTGCGCCCAGGCGGAATCTGAGATACTGTCTGTGAGCTGGCAGTATTGGGATGTGAGTGTATGCGTCCTTTAAATCCAGGGAACATAGCCAATCGTTTTTCTGAATCATTGGCAGAAGGGTGCCCAAGGAAAGCATCCTGAACTTTTCTTTGACCAGGAATTTGTTCAGGCCTCTCAGGTCTAGGATGAGACGCATCCCACCTGTTTTCTTTTCCACAAGGAAGTACCTGGAATAGAATCCCTGCCCTTCCTGCCCGGGTGGTAGGGGCTCGACCGCATTGGCGCTGAGAAGGGCGGAGAGTTCCTCTGCAAGTACCTGCTTGTGATGGGAGCTGAAGGATTGAGCTCCCGGAGGACAATTTGGTGGCAGGGAGGCCAAATTCAGGGCGTATCCGCACCGCACTATTTGGAGAACCCACTGGTCGGAGGTTATGAGAGGCCACCTTTGGTGAAAAATTTTTAACCTCCCTCCGACCGGCAGATCGTCCGGTACGGACACTTTGAAGGCGGCTAAGTTCCCATGGATCCAGTCAAAAGCCCGTCCCCGGCTTTTGCTGTGGAGGCGCAGGGGGCTGCTTAAGCGCACGCTGTTGACGCGAACGAGCGCGCTGGGACTGTCCCTGTGCCTGACGAGGCCTTCGGGCCGGCTGGGTGTACCTACGCTTGGGAAAAGCATAGGGCGCAGCCTGCCGGGCCCGGGAAAAACGTCCACCTGCTGAGGTGGATGCTGAAGGCGCCCGGTGGGAGAGCTTGTCGAGGGCGGTTTCCCGCTGATGCAGTTGGTCCACCAGCTGCTCGACCTTGTCACCAAAAATATTATCCCCCCGGCAAGAGACGTCGGCCAGTCTCTGCTGGGTGCGGTGTCCAGGTCAGAGGCACGCAGCCATGAGAGCCTGCGCATCACTATACCTTGGGCCGCAGCACGAGATGCCACGTCACAGGTGTCATATATACCCCTGGACAGGAACTTTCTGCACGCCTTCAGCTGCCTGACCACCTCCTGAAAAGGCCTGGACTGCTCCGGCGGGAGCTTGTCAACCAGGTCCGCCAGTTGCTTCACATTATTCCGCATGTGGATGCTCGTGTAGAGCTGGTAAGACTGGATGCGGGTCACGAGCATGGAAAATTGGTAGGCCTTCCTCCCAAACGAGTCCAGAGTGCGAGACTCCCGCCCCGGGGGCGCCGAGGCGGTATCCCTCGAACTCCGTGCCCTCTTGAGAGTCCACGACCGCCGAGTCATGAGGCAATTGGGGCCGCATTAACTCTGGGTCCGAGTGGATTCTGTATTGGGACTCTGCTTTCTTGGGGATGGTGGGATTAGATAATGGTCTCACCCAGTTCCGAAGCAGTGTCTCCTTGAGGACATTGTGCAACGGTACCGTGGAGGACTCTCTAGGTAGTGATGGATAATCGAGGACCTCGAGCATCTCAGCCCTCGGCTCATCCACAGAGACCACGGGGAAGGGAATGCATATAGACATGTCCCTGACGAAGGAGGCAAAGGAGAGGCTCTCAGGAGGCGAGAGCTTTCTCTCTGGTGAAGGCGTGGGGTCGGAGGGAAGGCCCACAGACTCCTCTGAGGAGAAATATCTGGGGTCCTCCTCCTCCCCCCACGAGGCCTCTTCCTCGGTGTCGGACATAAGCTTGTGCAGCTGAGTCCTCAACCGGGCCCGGCTCGACGTCGAGGCACCAAGGCCTCGGTGGTGTCGTCGAGCGGTGGACTCCCGCGCCGATGGGGATGAAGCTCCCTCCATCAACGTCGACGGGGACTCCACCTGCGTGGCGGTCGAGACCGGCGCCGCAAGCGGCGTCGAAGGCCTCGGCACCGGGCTAGAGCTCGCCGGTGTCACAGTCAACGGCGCCGAGGGTGTAAGCACCCCCCGGCGCCGGCACAGTCTGGCGCATCAGCCCTTCCAGGATCCCGGAAGGATGGCTCGGAGGCACTCGTCCAGGCCCGCTGCCGGGAAAGACGGGGGGGCCGGTAGAGGCGTCGGTGCCGGAAGCTGCTCGGGTCCAGGAGACTGCACCGAAGTGCTGGGACCCTGACGCGGCGGTACCTCTACTACAGAGGGGGACCTCTCCTCTCGACGCTGACGCTTTCTCGGCGTCGACTCCACTCCGGCGACTGGGGCCGGATGCATCGATGACTACTGATGACGGTGCTTCTTTGTTTTCTTGCGATGCCCGTCATCGGCGCTAGGTGGAATGGAGGAGGAGGAGGTCTATCCCCCTCGGCCTCGAGGGACCGGGTCCGACAGGGTTCGGTCCCGAGGGCCCTGTGTAGTGACCGGGGCCGATTGCCCACGCGGCCTCTCACCCCTGCCGTCACCGGAGGACCGACGGGCCGACGGGACCTGTGCTCCTGGGGTCGATGCCATCGGTGCCGATTTCGCGGACATCGATACCGGTACCGAAGAACCGGCCGTCGATACCGATGCCGTCGAGGTCGACGTCGAGGGGCCGGCGCAAGTTCCAAAAAGACGGTCCCGAAGAACTTGCCTCGCTACTTGAGTCCGTTTCCAGAGACCAAGACACAAAGTACACGACTTGGTATCGTGCTCCGGCCCGAGGCACTGGAGGCACCAAGCGTGAGTGTCGGTCTGCGAGATAGGCCGGCCGCACCGACCACACTTCTTAAATCCACTCGGGACCTTCGAGGACATCGACGGAAAAATCACGTCGGCGAAATCAAAGTCGTCGATGGTGGCGGTAAAATCACACCTCGAAAAGAAATCGACCGCGCGGCCACAAGGCCGCAACGCGACGCCCCCGCTAAAAGACGAGGGAAAACAAGTACTGCGCGTTTTGTTTTTTTTAAAGAAAAAACTAAAGAGAAAACGCGGCAACGAAAATAAACGAAGATTCGCGAACAACGCGATCCGGTTTCCGGGGCTGACAGAGAGAGAGACGAACACGTCTCTCTCCAGGCGCGGAAAAGAAAAGACTGAGCGGGAACGGTCACGCACGGGCGGGAAGACGGCCGCGCATGCGCGGTGGGCGTGCCCTGCGTGCGGGACCGCCCGCGAAGTTTTGTTCCGGTTGGTGGGGGCTGACGTGGACGTCACCCAGTCGTGAGAACAAGCAGCCTGCTTGTCCTCGGAGAATAAAGGTTACATAATTTGGGCTTAGATTCAGTATTGCATCCTGTAATAAAGTCTTTCAGATAAACTGGTCATTAAAACACTTACAGACATCCAGAAGTATCACCTCACTCATAATTCAAATTTTTTTTTTACCAGATATACCAAGATTCATCTATTCCCGTTCTAATTTCAAATTCAGATTCCTAATACTGGTTTTTGGTTTGCACTGTGCAACATGCTATGTCAATGTTGGAACCTACCAAAAATGAAACAACAGAAATAAATAATAAAATATTGGACACTCTGTTGGAGAAGAGAGGTTCCCCTTTCCCTTCTGAAAGCACATGCCGCTTCTGCAGTGCTAGATATATGAAAGCAAACAACATTCCATGAAAGACAGCCTGAAAGAAAACAAGAAAGCATGTTATGTAGCAATGACCTCACGGCTCTCTCCAAATTTTAACGTGCAATAAGAAATACAACAATGAAAATGAACCTTGTCTAATTTAAAGTGGTAAACAAGTTTATGCTTGCAAGAGAATTAATGAAAGTTTTAAAAAGCTAAACTGAAATAATTAGCCAGAGATGTCTTTGCAAAACACAACATACGTAACGGTCCAGCTTCCATCTGAACCACCATTCGTAGACATTCCCGTTCAGTTCGAACAACTTGGAAAGGGGCCAAAGAGAGAATATCTTCTCAAATGAACCCTGTGAAGTAGAAGGGGGGGAAAAAAAAACAATGTGGGGATCAGGACGATTTTTATTCAGTTACACATTTTAGGTATGTTTTGCTTTTCGGGAAAGTTTGTCCATCTGTACGCATAGGTTTGTTTGTACTTGAACAAACAAAAAACTGTGCAAGTGGACTAAGGCAGGAGGGTGCAGCAGAATAAAAAAAAATGAGCAGCAATTCTCGAGGTAGCTAAAAATGGCAAAACCACAGTGGCTTAATTATCAGCATGTTGCTGGGATTCAACTCTGCAGCAGAACAACATAGGGAGCCATAGCCATGGTGAAAATGAGACAAGACTGCCACCAGGGACCAACTACTAGTGGCATTTGATTAGAATGCTGGACTCAAGCCACTGAATAAGGTAGTGGGAATAGAAGAGGGGAAGGGAGGGCGAGTAGAATAGGGTGAGTGGAAGGAGGATGAGATTTTAAGGGGGAAAGGATAAAAAAGTAAATGAAAGAATGGAGAGATACGGAGGGAGAGGAAGCAGCAAGAAGCAGAATGCTTCAAGAGGGGATCAAAGCAGAGACAAATTAAGGTGGGGTGGGGGGATTGAAGAAGTGAGTGTACGTAGGCAGGGCAGAATACACACACATACTTATTTATATTCATCACAGATAGCAAAGATACTTACCTGTAGCTTGTGTTCTCCGAGTACAGCAGGCCGATTATTCTCACATCTGGGTGATGTCCGATGAAGCCCAGTGTGGATACCAACTAGCATGTACAGTACAAAATTTTAGAAGCGCCCCACTAGGCATATATTGGTGCCTTCCTGCCCGACACATGAGCGTGGGTCCTCCAGTCAGGTGAAAAAACAAAAAGCCTATAACTAAATACTCCTAGGGGAGTAGGAAGGGTATGCGAAAATAATTGGCCTGCTGTCCTTAGAGAACACCAGCTACAGTTAAGTATCTTTGCTTTCACCATGGACAAACAGGCCTTCTTATTCTCACATCTGGGAATCCCTAGCTACCAGGCTCACCGAAACAAGAAAGCTAGGATAACTGAGTCTTGAAATGTCGAGACTAAAAGTTCAATCAACTTGAAACTATATACATACTAGGTGCAGCCTGGAACAGAATAGAACAGGGACTAGGAGGGTGGAGTTGGATTCTAGACACCAAACAAATTCTGTAGAACTGCCTGTCTGAACCGACTTGTCGCATCGGGCATCCCAAACAGTAGTGGGAAGTGAATGTGTGGACTGAAGACCACGTTGCAGCCTTGCAAATCTCCTCTATGGAAACTGACCTCTAGTGAGCTACAGATGCAGCCATGGCTCTGACATTGTGAGCCGTGACATGGCCCTCAAGAGTCAGCCCAGCCTGGGAGATGCAATCTGCTATCCAATTTGAAACTGTGCGTTTGCCAATGGCCACCCCCAACGTTGGAGTCAAAAGAAAGGAAAAAGCTGGATGGAATGTCTATGGGCTTTAAAAAACAAAACTTTAAAAACACTTTTAAAACAACAAAAAAAGGCGAGCGCGTTTAGCTCAACTCCGCTCTAACCCCCCCCCCCCTGAGGTCGCGGCTGCCGCCGCTCCCCCCTGCATCGAAATGACAGCTTCAGCACCGGCCTCCCCACCATCCTCCGCACCCCCGTGGCCCCGCCCCCCCCCTCCGTCTGCCACCGGGCCCTCACAGCGCCTCTCACCTCCATGTGAAGACGCTGCACCAGGCAACAGCTGATCGCTTTGCTTCGGACTTCCCTCCTTTCCTCCCTGGCCCGCCCTTGTCTGACATAAGTAACCTATGTAGGTAACTTACGTCAGATGAGGACGGGCCAAGGTGGGGGGGTTAGAACGGAGCTGAGCTAAACGCGCTCGCCTTTTTTTGTTGTTTTTAAAGTGTATTTAAAGTTTTGTTTTTTAAAGTGAAGCATGTCCATAAAGGACGTTCTTGGCATGCGCAGAGCAGCCAGCATAACGCTTGGCTGCTCTGCGCATGCTCCACCGGCCGACTGTTTACCGATGGAATAGAGAATGCAAGTGAGCTACAACGAGCAGCTCATTTGCATTCCTATTCCTTGATGCATGCCCTTCCCTTACCGATTCGCTAAGGGAATCGGTAAGGGAAGGGCTCTAACGAATTTTTAGCGCACCTTGCCCTTAATGAGATCAGTGACCTCCCTCCACTTTCTCACTGGACTTTATGGAGTTTTTGTTTAGGAAGCTATCCAAACGTTTTTTAAACCCCGCTAAGTTAACTGCTTTTACCACATTCTCTGGCAATGAATTCCAGAGTTTAATTACACGTTGAGTGAAGAAATATTTTCTCCGCTTTGGCATCAAGGGTGCTTGTGCCATATGCTGGGCTTGATGGACCTCCGGTCTGTCCCAGTATGGCAACATTTATGTATTTATGTAGAGGGATCAGATGGAATTCCATATGACTCCTTCTCCAAGGAATAATGTGGATCCTCATCTGACTCCCATGAGTGGTCCCAATCAGACTCATCTCCATACTCAGGTGCAGGTGAATGAGTCTGTACCAACCTCGGCCTGGTGGAGCTATGTCCATGCTCTGAGGAGCTCTGAGGTGCAGTCCTACTCTCAGACTCTGGAGAATTCCTCTCCCGATGTAGAAGGTGGTACTGCATCAATGACATCAATGTTGACAACCTGCGAGGTGCCAGGGTTGAAGATCTGGGCACCAGCACTGATAGAGCCTAGAAGAAGGCCTGGGGCTGTTCCACTGGTGGCACAAGTGCCCTCGATGCCAAAGTGGGAGCCCCCTGTAGCAACTGTGCCAGTTCCTCTTGGAGCATACTGCGGAACTGCTCATCAAAGGTGGGCAATGGCAAAGGCATGGGAGCCAGGGCAGAGGCAGTCTGAGAAAATGTTGGTGCCGAACCAGTGGTGGGGACCAGGACACTGTGACTTGTGCAGTGGCACCTCTTCTAAAGAGGAGGAGCACTTCTCCTGGTGCTAGCACTTCACGGGTACCGGAAGATCTGATGTCCTGATGCTCCTGGCACCGTGCGTCGAGGAAGACCAATGCTTATGCTTCTTGCGCTTCCCACGATACATACAGCCTCGATCCCCTGGTGCTGATGAGGACGCAGCTGAATCCGTACCAGTCCTTGGTGTTGGGTCCGATGCTGACCCGACACTCCACCAGCACTCAGGGTCGAGGCAGGTGGAAACCCACTTGACGCCGGTGCACTCCCAGTAGATGCAGCCATGGAGGTCGATACAGCCGGTGGCAAAGTCACTGGTCTGGCATTCAAGGAGCCAAAAAGATGCTCCATTTGAGCCTGTCGCATCCACTGAGTTCTCACCTGCATTTTTAAACACAGATCACAATCAGAGGATTCATGATCTGGTCCAAGGTACCCGATGCACCAATTGTGTGGGTCTGAAGCAGGAAATCACGCGTCTACACTTGGTGTACCTCTTGAAACCACTGGGGGTCTTCCGCAACATCGAAAAAAGAATCTCGGCTAAATTAAACTCTTCAATCTTGAGGCAGGGAAAAAAAGTCGAAAACTCTAATAAAATATGAGGGGTTGAGGAAAAATGTAAACGGATGAAAAAATACTGGAACAAATAAACAAAAAATCCACACAGGAAGGCATAAACAAGTCTCAAAAAGCAACTTGAGGGAGAGAACACAGACCCATGCTCACGTGTCAGGCAGGAAGGCACCAGTGGGACGCTGCTAGAATTTTCTACTGTGTGTGCTAGTTAGCATCCGCTGACTAGCACACTCCGTTGGATGACATTACCCAGATGTGAGAGAATAGGAAGACCTGCCTGTCCTTGGACAGACAAATGTACAAACTCACACACTATAATCCCCACACATCACCTCTACAGACTCCCTCTTGACAACACACTGTTTGGGGTATTCTATAAATAGTACCTAAAGTTAGCTGCTAATTCCATACCCAACTTTAAGCATAGAAATGTGTTCTAACAGATGCAAGTCTCAGAAATGGAGCTGAAATGGCAGATCAGCATGGAAATACACTTATGTGCACAACTGCAAAGGGGTCATTCCCATGAGAGGGGCATAAGCAGCTCAGGGGTGATCTAAAAAATTGCAAGCAGTATTATAGAATAAAGTGGATGCGTGCCCAACCTGCAAACCAGGATTTACACCTGGTTTTAGTTGATGCAAGTCCATGAGCCCAAATTTGGTTAGCGTTGGATTCAGAGACGAACACTATTCTACAAAGAGAATCAGCCCGAGTGTTCTTTATAGAATAGCGCTGGGCATCATTTACTTAATCTGGCCCTTTAGCTCTTTCCACCAAAACACACTTTTCAGATTAACAACACTAACTGTAGGTGTCACTATAAATAAAGCATTATATAAAATGTCTTCAAGCTATGTGGCAATGAACAAGCCTGAATGTACACAAGTCTTATTTTCTCCCAGTATAAGACCATGGAAGAAAGGCAAGTACGACACACGATTTGTGGAAATTGTGTGTACTGTAGGTACGCATTACAGACAGCTATGGTAGAGATCCCATATTCGAAGGGGCGTATGTTTAAATTGCAGTCTAGAACAGACTAATACTGCTCAATGTGTATATGGAATCAATTGTCCATGTGGACTGTGGTATGTGGGGCACACTATAAGGAAAGTTAAAAACAGAATTGCTCAACATCTAAGTAATATTCGCTTGGGCAAGCAAGAGGCTCCGTTGGTAGCGCACTGGAGCACGGCAGGACATATGCTTCAGGATTTACGGTTTGTTGTGCTGCATCAAGCTCATAAGAGCAGTAGAGGGGGTAATATGCCTTTAAGGCTCCTTCGTTGGGAGCAGCGAATCATTTTTCAGTGGAACACTATCGAGCCAGCTGGCTTAAACAGGGAAGGGGAATGGTTGGCTGTTTAGAAGAAGAGGGGGTGGGGTTTTAAGACTTTAAATCAGAGAGAAGTGCTGGTACCCGCACGCATGCGCTGGCGTTTGAACGCTGGAGTGTGAATGCAGGAGTGTGGGGTTGAGCCTCCCCACGCAGTACCCATAAGCTGTGAGAATTATTCAAAAGTGAGTAAAATTGTCTTAAAGGTTAGATAGAAAAGTGGGTTGTGTAAGAGAGACCTGTAGGATCTTCAACATGCTTCGTTATTTTTGTGTTTGTTTAGGAACCCGACTCCTGATGACGCTTTAACAGTGAAACACAGGCTGTGTAGAGTCTGGGTCAGAAGCATGGCGAACTGAATATATGTGTGTGGCTGTAAGCAATTTTGGGTTTAACTACTGCTAACCATCTGAACTAAAGATATGCAAGGACTTGGATATTATCATGAATTTAAGGATACTCTCTGCATGAAACAAGAATTTAAGGATTTGAAAGACACTCTTTGCATGAAAGACGCTTTTGCATAATGAAAGTGGAGGACAAACCTGGATTGTAAAGGGCTTGTAAAGATTTAGATCACAGGAGGGAAGTGTTGTGACTCTTAAGGTGGTCATACAGTGGTGGAAATAAGTATTTGATCCCTTGCTGATTTTGTAAGTTTGCCCACTGACAAAGACATGAGCAGCCCATAATTGAAGGGTAGGTTATTGGTAACAGTGAGAGATAGCACATCACAAATTAAATCCAGAAAATCACATTGTGGAAAGTATATGAATTTATTTGCATTCTGCAGAGGGAAATAAGTATTTAATCCCTCTGGCAAACAAGACCTAATACTTGGTGGCAAAACCCTTGTTGGCAAGCACAGCGGTCAGACGTCTTCTGTAGTTGATGATGAGGTTTGCACACATGTCAGGAGGAATTTTGGTCCACTCCTCTTTGCAGATCATCTCTAAATCATTAAGAGTTCTGGGCTGTCGCTTGGCAACTCGCAGCTTCAGCTCCCTCCATAAGTTTTCAATGGGATTAAGGTCTGGTGACTGGCTAGGCCACTCCATGACCCTAATGTGCTTCTTCCTGAGCCACTCCTTTGTTGCCTTGGCTGTATGTTTTGGGTCATTGTCGTGCTGGAAGACCCAGCCACGACCCATTTTTAAGGCCCTGGCGGAGGAAAGGAGGTTGTCACTCAGAATTGTACGGTACATGGCCCCATCCATTCTCCCATTGATGCGGTGAAGTAGTCCTGTGCCCTTAGCAGAGAAACACCCCCAAAACATAACATTTCCACCTCCTTGCTTGACAGTGGGGATGGTGTTCTTTGGGTCATAGGCAGCATTTCTCTTCCTCCAAACACGGCGAGTTGAGTTCATGCCAAAGAGCTCAATTTTTGTCTCATCTGACCACAGCACCTTCTCCCAATCACTCTCGGCATCATCCAGGTGTTCATTGGCAAACTTCAGACGGGCCGTCACATGTGCCTTCCGGAGCAGGGGGACCTTGCGGGCACTGCAGGATTGCAATCCGTTATGTCGTAATGTGTTACCAATGGTTTTCGTGGTGACAGTGGTCCCAGCTGCCTTGAGATCATTGACAAGTTCCCCCCTTGTAGTTGTAGGCTGATTTCTAACCTTCCTCATGATCAAGGATACCCCACGAGGTGAGATTTTGCGTGGAGCCCCAGATCTTTGTCGATTGACAGTCATTTTGTACTTCTTCCATTTTCTTACTATGGCACCAACAGTTGTCTCCTTCTCGCCCAGCGTCTTACTGATGGTTTTGTAGCCCATTCCAGCCTTGTGCAGGTGTATGATCTTGTCCCTGACATCCTTAGACAGCTCCTTGCTCTTGGCCATTTTGTAGAGGTTAGAGTCTGACTGATTCACTGAGTCTGTGGACAGGTGTCTTTCATACAGGTGACCATTGCCGACAGCTGTCTGTCATGCAGGTAACGAGTTGATTTGGAGCATCTACCTGGTCTGTAGGGGCCAGATCTCTTACTGGTTGGTGGGGGATCAAATACTTATTTCCCTCTGCAGAATGCAAATAAATTCATATACTTTCCACAATGTGATTTTCCGGATTTAATTTGTGATGTGCTATCTCTCACTGTTACCAATAACCTACCCTTCAATTATGGGCTGCTCATGTCTTTGTCAGTGGGCAAACTTACAAAATCAGCAAGGGATCAAATACTTATTTCCACCACTGTATATAGATAAAGAGCTCTGCTTACCACAGCACAGCTGAGGGTGGTAAGCTGTTCAGATGTGCTTTATGGCAGTTAGTTATTGATGTATTAGTGAGAATAGGTTTATGTGAATGCGGTTGAATGATCTGGGATATTTAAGCATTTGTTAAATGGACTAAAATATTTGAAAATAAAGTAGAAGCTGTACTATAACTGTTTGGTCTGACATAGCTATCTATTAAATTACAGTTATTTTAGAGATTAAAACCTAGGTGCATATAGAGCAAGTCTTATTCTTGGTAGATGCTATTTGAATAGTAAAAGGGTAACATTTTGGGATTTCAGGCCAGCCACTACCGTGATAGTGTTGGAGAATAAGGGGATATTAGGATTCAGAATGAATGTTTATGATAGCCATTCAGCTGCATGCTCCAGAAGGTTCTGTCTGGAAACTGCAAATTACCGACTGACTAAGCAAGGAAAGTAAAATGGGAAAAGCAAAGGGTACAGAAAATGGCAAAAGGTATGCGAGTCTGCAAGGCTGGCAGTATTAAAGGAATGAGATGAAATGCCCTGTGACAGAACGAATTACCACAGAAAGTGTGCCCATCTGTTAAAGCAACAGCACTTTCTCTATTAGCTACTCCCACTATTGTTAAACAAAGAAAACAGGGTGCTGGCCTTTATCAGAATCAACTGTAGATATATTCATACATAAAGACAGTGGGGGTAATTTTTATAAAGATTTTGCATTTAAGGTCTGTCAGAAAAGAGCTTTTACATAACTGAACAGCTACATATGCATATAAAATTAGGCTCAAGGATAGCATGTGCTACTTTTATGTGTGGTGGGGGGTAGCTTGGTTGGAGGCAGCATTGCCATGTGTGTACATATTTTACAAGTGTACAGGTACACACAGAGTACAAAGACATATTTACACCTTTTCAGAGCTACATCACAAGCAAGCTATTCAAGTGGCCCAGGAACATCAGGCCTCAAAGTCGTCAAACAATGCTTTTGCTGCCACCACAACCAATCAAGGACCTCCTCCCCCCCCCAGGGGTCTTTAGGCAGGAGCAATCCTTAGTCACTCCTGCCCCGTCAGCGCCACCTTCAAAACGGAGGTTGCCTTGCACTACTACCCTGGGGGGGTGCCACTTTGGAGACCCCTGCGCTGGAAGGGTAGGAGCAACTGGGGATTGCCCCTGCTCAACGACTGCCCAACTACCAAGGATAATGTTAGTAGGCCCTAGAACATGGTGGGGACCCTTTGAGGGGTGGGGGGTCTTGAATGGAGGGGGGATCCCCCTATGCTCAGAATGTAACTTGCGGAATGCAACCAGTGCACACCGCAAGTCGCATTCTGTTTTTTACACAGTAATGAGCTGCTTAACATGCATTTACTTATTTTGCAACTCATCAAACATATAAAAGGCGAGTGTTGTACTCACTCGCAAATGCGCAGTAGAGACTTCCCTCTCTGCCCCGTCCCTGCATCAATAAGTGATGAGGGGGGCGGGACAGAGCGGGAAGTCTCTACTGCGCATGCCGCAGACGTACTCGCAACCGCTCCGCCCTCCTCCCCCCCCCCCCCCCCGAGGTCACTGCTACCGCTCCCCCCACCCGGAGTCGCCGCCCCTCCACCCGGCCCGAGCACTGTCTTTCTTATTGAACTTACATCGCACCACGCAGACGCAGCAGGCACATCAGCAAAGCTGCCGTCGGGATGGCCTTCCTTCTCTGCCTGTGTCCCGCCCTTGCCACGTTATGTCACACGAGGGCGGGACACAGGCAGAGAAGGAAGGCCGTCCCGATGGCAGCTTTGCTGATGTGCCTGCTGCGTCTGCGGGTGCGATGTAAGTTCAATAACAGACAGTGCTCGGGCCGGGGGGGGGGGCCTCGGAACCCCCCCCCCCCATTCCAAAACGAGCCCGTTTACACGGGCTCAACGGCTAGTTATTATATAACCTGCAATGATCTAAATATAACCGTGGTAGGGTAAGACAGGCTGTATTAGAACCTTTTAAGCTGTGTTAAGGGGCAAATAACGTGACTTAAGGCCCTAACTCAGCTTGATAACATCCCCCCTTAAGTCTCTATAAAGCATCTCCATATGTAAATAGTAGCATTTACATGTGTAGATTGCATACACACGTAAACAGAGATCTAGAAAGTTGCTGTTTATACACAGAGTGCAAGGATGCTACATTCAGTAGATCTACATGGGGATGCAGAGGCTGGCTGTGAGCATAAAGCTCAGTTGGATATGAGCCAGAGCTTGCCAAAAGATGTGGGGGACAGAAACATCCTGTGAAGATTATAACACAGCAAAAGCTGAGAAGATGCAGTCTCGAAATAGAACTGTGAGGGCCATGGAGAAGACCAAATGGCTCTGCCATATATAACATGTAATCAAATATAGAAGAAACAGTATAAAATGCAGGACAGCACCATACTGCAAAATGACAATACATTTTTATTAAAAAAATACAAAAAACATACTAACCTGAGAGTATGTCAGAAAACATATGCACATTAGCAAGAAAACAAGTTTCAGCAGCAAGCCGAAAAGCCATAAGCAATTTCCTGTGGAAGATGGGAACATAACAGAAATATGGAGATTTGATTATTCTTTTCAGTTTGTTAAATTAAAATCAGTGAAAAGCATATTACATCTATTCTGATAAGGTACCATTATTCTTCACTCTGGTAAGACAAATAAAATAGTTTTTATGTCATGTAAAATCTTAGACTCTGACACTTTGTGACCTTGGGCATATCACTCCACCTCCCAATTGCCTCAGACATGTACTGGGATAATAAGCTCTCTAAGGCAGGGGACACACTCAGGTATCCCCTCAGTAACAATGAAATCCGTGTGTGCTAAAAAAAAAAAATTTTTGAGGGAGTGTGTCATGGCAGAAAGTGGGTGTTCCTGCACTAACCAGTTAGCACATCATTACTAGGCACTAATTGGTTAGCACGTGGATAATGCAGGAGCCCTTACTGACCACACAATAGGTGGAAGTGCACACATGATAATTTTCAAAAATGGCCAAATGCTAATGGCAACATTAGTACATGGCTATTAATGCAAAAAATAGAAAAGAGGCCATTTTTTACAGCCGCGGTAAAAATGGCTTCAGCATGCAAGAAAGACCTGCATAAAGACATGTTCAGGTCACTTTTTACTGCACCTTAGTATAAAGGCCCCATTGTAAAAGATGGCAGATAAGGATCAAAATGATCTATCTAGTCTCTCCAACTGAGATTCATTCTCTTTGATTAGATGCAGATATAAATTCCCATATGCAACTCAATACCAGCTCACCTTTTCCTGTTATATTTAACCCTCTCTGCCTTTCTATCACCACTGTGCTGTTCCAAGCATGCCCAAATTCTCTTACATTGATGCCCTCCCATCACCTCTAGTAGGTCATTTCAGGTCAATCTTACTTGCTTATAAGATCAACACTTTAACCAACACCTGTACCCGGAGTTGTAAAACATTTCATAATAGGCCACTATGATAAAGAGTTTAATTCTCACAGATTTGGGACATAAAAATTTATGATCAAAAGACATTCAGGCT
The DNA here is from genome assembly GCF_901765095.1 of Microcaecilia unicolor. Lineage (NCBI taxonomy): Eukaryota > Metazoa > Chordata > Amphibia > Gymnophiona > Siphonopidae > Microcaecilia > Microcaecilia unicolor. The sequence continues at coordinate 135,456,689 of NC_044031.1, read as the reverse complement.
TATTTTCGAAAGAGAAGGGCGCCCATTTTTCCGACACAAATCGCAAGATGGGCGTCCTTTTCACAGGGTCGCCCAAATCGGCATAATTGAAAGCCGATTTTGGCCATCCTCAACTGCTTTCCGTCGCGGGAACAAGCAAAGTTCACAGGGGCGTGTCGGAGGCGTAGCGAAGGCGGCACTGGGGCATGCCTAACACATGGGTGTCCTCGACCGATAATGGAAACAAGAAGGGCGTCGACTTAACCTGGTCCTTTTTTTCTTACGACCAAGCTACAAAAATGTGCCCTAAATGACCAGATGACCACCAGAGGGAATTGAGGATGACTTCCCCTTACTCCCCCAGTGGTCACTAACCCCCTCTCACCCTCAAAACAAATTTTAAAAATATTTTTTCCAGCCTCTATGCCAGCCTCAAATATCATACCCAGCTCCATGACAGCAGTATGCAGGTCCCTGGAGCAGTTTTAGTGGCTGCAGTGCACTTCAGGCAGGCGGACCCAGGCCCATCACCCTACCTGTTACACTTGTGGTGGTAAATGTGAGCCCTACAAAACCCACCACAAACCCCCTTCACCCATAAGGGCTATGGTAGTGGTGTACAGTTGTGCGGAGTGGGTTTTGGGGGGCACAGCACACAAGGTAAGGGAGCTATGCACCTGGGAGCTTTTTCTGAAGTCCACTGCAGTGTCCCCTAGGGCGCCCAGTTGGTGTCTTGGCATGTCAGGGGGGCCAGTGCACTATGAATGCTGGCTCCTCCCACGACCAAAAGGCTTGGCTTTGGTCATTTCTGAGATGCGCATCCTTTATTACCGAAAATCGGGGACGACCATCTCTAAGGACGACCTAAATTTCACGATTTGGGTGTCCTCGACCGTATTATCGAAATGAAAGATGGACGCCTATCTTGTTTTGATAATACGGGTTTCCCCGCCTCTTCGCTGGGACGTCCTGCGAGGACATAGTAACATAGTAGATGACGGCAGAAAAAGACCTGCACGGTCCATCCAGTCTGCCCAAGAAGATAAATTCATATGTGCTACTTTTTTTATTTGTACTGTCCTCTTCAGTGCACAGACCGTATAAGTCTGGCCAGCCCTATCCCCGCCTCCCAACCACCAACCCCGCCTCCCAACCACCAGCTCTGGCACAGACCATATAAGTCTGCCCAGCACTATCCCAGCCACCCACCACCGGCTCTGGCACAGACCGTATAATTCTGCCCAGCACTATCCCCGCCTCCCAACTACCAACCCCGCCTCCCAACCACCGGCTCTGGCACAGACCGTATAAGTCTGCCCAGCACTATCCCCGCCGCCCAACTACCAGCCCCGGCACAGACCGTATAAGTCTGCCCAGCACTAGTCCCGCCTCCCAACCACCAGCCCCAGCACAGACCGTATATGTCTGCCCCACACTAGCCCCGCCTCCCAACCACCAGCTCTGCCACCCATTCTAGGCTAAGCTCCTGAGGATCCCTTTCTTCTGCACAGGATTCCTTTATGTTTATCCCACGCATGTTTGAATTCCATTACTGTTTTCATCTCCACCACCTCCCGCGGGAGGGCATTCCAAGCATCCACCACTCTCTCCGTGAAAAAATACTTCCTGACATTCTTCTTGAGTCTGCCCCCCTTCAATCTCATTTCATGCCCTCTCATTCTACCGCCTTCCCATCTCCGGAAAAGGTTCGTTTGCGGATTAATACCTTTCAAATATTTGAACGTCTGTATCATATCACCCCTGTTCCTCCTTTCCTCCAGGGTATACATGTTCAGGTCCGAAAGTCTCTCCTCATACGTCTTGTAACGCAAATCCCATACCATCCACGTAGCTTTTCTTTGCACCGCTTCAATTCTTTTTACATTCTTAGCAAGATACGGCCTCCAAAACTGAACACAATACTCCAGGTGGGGCCTCACCAACGTCTTGTACAGGGGCATCAACACCTCTTTTCTTCTGCTGGTCACACCTCTCTCTATACAGTCTAGTAACCTTCTAGCTACGGCCACCGCCTTGTCACACTGTTTCATCGCCTTCAGATCCTCAGATACTATCACCCCAAGATCCCTCTCCCCATCCGTACCTAGCAGACTCTCACCGGGACGGCAAAAAAAAGACCTGCATGGTCCATCCAGTCTGCCCAACAAGATAAACTCATATGTGTATACCTTACCTTGATTTGTACCTGCCTTTTTCAGGGCACGGACCGTACAAGTCTGCCCAGCAGTATTTCCCGCCTCCCAACCACCAGTCCCGCCTCCCATCTCCGGCTCTGGCACAGACCGTATAAGTCTGCCCTCCACTATCCTCGTCTCCCAACTACCAACCTCTCTTCCCCCACCTGCTCCGCCACCCAATTTTGGCTAAGCTTCTGAGGATCCATTCTACTGCACAGGATTCCTTTATGCACATCTCACGCATGTTTGAATTCCGTTACAGTTTTCATCTCCACCACCTCCGGCGGGAGGGCATTCCAAGTATCCACCACCCTCTCCGTGAAAAAATACTTCCTGACATCTTTTTTGAGTCTGCCCCCCTTCAATCTCATTTCATGCCCTCTCGTTCTACCGCCTTCCCAGCTCCGGAAAAGATTTGTTTGCGGATCAATACCTTTTAAGTATTTGAACGTCTGTATCATATCACCCCTGTTCCTCCTTTCCTCCAGGGTATACATGTTCAGGTCAGCAAGTCTCTGCTCATACGTCTTGGAACGCAATTCCCATACCATTCTCGTAGCTTTTCTTTGCACCGCTTCCATTTTTTTAACATCCTTCGCAAGGTACGGCCTCCAAAACTGAACACAATACTACAGGTGGGGCCTCACCAACAACTTGTACAGGGGCATCAACACTTCCTTTCTTCTGCTGATCACACCTCTCTCTATACAGCCTAGCAACCTTCTCGCTACGGCCACCGCCTTGTCACACTGTTTCGTCGCCTTCAGATCCTCGGATACTATCACCCCAAGATCCCTCTCCCCCTCAGTACTTATCAGACTCTCACCGCCTAACACATAAGTCTCTCGTGGGTTTCTACTCCCTTAATGTATCACTTTGCATTTCTTCGCATTGAATTTTAATTGCCAAACCTTAGACCATTCTTCTAGCTTCCTCAGATCCCTTTTCATGCTTTCCACTCCCTCCCGGGTGTCCACTCTGTTGCAAATCTTAGTATCATCCGCAAATAGGCAAACTTTACCTTCTAACCCTTCGGCAATGTCACTCACAAATATATTGAACAGAATCGGCCCCAGCACCGATCCCTGAGGGACTCCACTACTCACCTTTCCCTCCTCCAAGCGAACTCCATTTACCACAACCCTCTGTCGTCTGTCCGTCAACCAGTTCCTAATCCAGTTCACCACTTCGGGACCTATCTTCAGCCCATCTAGTTTATTTAAGAGCTGCCTGTGAGGAACCGTGTCAAAAGTTTGCTAAAATCTAAGTAGATTACGTCTATAGCACGTCGATGATTCAATTCTCCAGTTACCCAATCAAAGAATTCAATGAGATTCGTTTGGCACTATTTCCCTCTGGTAAAACCATGTTGTCTCGGATCTTGCAGCTTGTTGGCTTCTAGGAAATTCACTATCCTTTCCTTCAGCATGGCTTCCATTACTTTTCCAATAACCGAAGTGAGGCTTACCGGCCTGTAGTTTCCAGCTTCTTCCCTATCACCACTTTTGTGAAGAGGTACCACCTCCGCCATTCTCCAGTCCCTCGGAACCTCTCCCGTCTCCAAGGATTTATTAAACAAATCTTTAAGAGGACCCGCCAGGACCTCTCTGAGCTCCCTCAATATTCTGGGGTGGATCCCGTCCGGTCCCATGGCTTTGTCCACCTTTAGCTTTCCAAGTTGTTGATACACACTCTCTTCTGTGAACGGTGCTATATCCATTCCATTCTCAGGTGTACTTTTGCCAGTCCCTTCTCCAGGATTTTCTTCAGTGAAAACAGAACAAAAGTATCTATTTAGCAAATTGGCTTTTTCTTCATCATTATCTACATAGCGGTTCGCTGTATCTTTTAGTCTCACAATTCCCTTTTTAGTCATTCTTCTTTCACTAATATACCTGAAGAAATTTTTGTCGCCCCTCCTTACATTTCTAGCCATTTGTTCTTCCGCTTGCGCCTTCGCCAGACGTACCTCTCTCTTGGCTTCTTTCAGTTTCATCCGGTATTCCTCCCCGTGTTCCTCTTCTTGAGATTTTCTATATTTCTGGAACGCCAACTCTTTAGCCTTTATTTTCTCAGCCACTTGCTTGGAGAACCATATCGGTTTCCTTTTTCTCTTGCTTTTATTTACTCTCCTTACATAAAGGTCTATTTTCTTCAGGAAAACTTGGGCACCCCTTTCGATTATACCCCTCATTGTAATCATATTTAGCAAATAAAACTAAATACAGTTTATATTACACAAACAGGGTTTATGAGCCTTGCAGAAAAACACATGCTTGCTCCTGATATTCTGAGTTTCAGGCAACTCCTGCTTAGAATTGTACAATACATGATCAGCGTCACTACAGGATGCTCGACTCACATCTCTTTGTGAGATCTGGAAAAGAGTGTGTGTGTGTGTGTTGGAGGGGGGGGGGGGGGGTGTTGGGATGGACCATTGCGAATACGATTGTAAAAATCACTTCTACAAAAAAAAAATTAAAATTATTCTCTTATCCCCACTGTACACCTTTGTCTTCCTCCCACTGCTAGGAAACTTCAACCTCTACTCTGTGACGCCTGGTTTAACATAGTTGACATCTACACATCTGGTTTGACCAATAGGGCTGTAGCCTCAGGGACCTGCAACGAATATAACAAATCAGGATATTTCACAGTCGCACCCATAACCATGAAACCACCACTCCAGCTTACAATCTATAAGCATGTATAAAGTCACAATATACTTCCTGACCCTCGTTTGTACTAACATTTGCATCAGCTGTGTCAATTAGACATTTATTTTTTTTTTTGCCCAACTTCTTTTACAACAGTTACTATTTGGCAAAAACCTAGAAACATCATTATTTGTCTTCCAGTAGGCAAAGAATTTGGGTGAATCAAACTCAAGATGAATAAACCAAAGCACAATACTTTTACTTTACCATTAGCTTGTTTCTGGAGGATTTGAGGCCATACAGCCATTGTAGTATAGATAACAAAGAACCAGAATGTGACCAGTGGCACAAAGTAATAGAATTGGTAAGGCCGATCCATCACGATGCACAATATCACGACCAAGAAGTTGAGACGGAATAGCACCTGAAGGGAGAGAAAAAAAAACCCCATCTTTTGGGTTCATATATAGCTCAACTTAATATAAAGCTTTTTATGAAGTTCTAACACTAACGCTAGATGCTGCACTAAACTGGGTTCAACTGAGTAAGAGACATAATCTAGTGGTTACAGCGCTGGGCTGAAAACCAGGGAAGCCCATTCAAAAACTGCTGCTGCTCCTTGTGATCCTGGGCTAGTGCTAAATTGCGGTAAAATAAAAGGGGCCCTGTGCTAGAGGTAGCGAGTTGTTTTGCCGTGCGTGGAGGCCCCTTTTAACGTAGACGGTAAAAAAGGCTGAAAAAAAAAGAAATGGACATACGGTAAGTTCGCGTTTGCCGCATGGCCATTTCTTGGGTGGGGTGGGGGGGGAGCACTTACTGCCACCCATTGAGGTGGCGGTAAGGGCTCCCCCGCTAACCCAGCAGCAAAAATATAGAAATAAATTTCCGTAGTGCTGGAAATAGCGTGCGCTGGGGGCAGAATTACATTTGGGCTGCTGCAGTAGCCTGGTGGTAGTTCCGGATTGGCGCGCGGCAACCTTCAGTAAAAGGGCCCCTAAACCTCCATAAGTGACTCCTTGTCGCTTATGTGCACAAGTAGACCAAGTGCTATTCTATAAGGGAGTACGTGCTATAGCACATAACTGCAAGGGGGCTTATACGTATGTGTGTTACATGGGTGTGTATCCTGTTTACGTGAGAACCTTATAGCATACGAGAAGTTGCACACACTGTATGGTACACTTAGGCAGGCCAACCTACAACAGCTATAGAACTGACTTAATTGGGCATACCTAAACGTTGGTGCCTTGTTGCCGACTTATGCTACTATTTTATAATGGAATCTTGATGCTGAGATGCCATTACAGAATTGGCACCCAGCGCGTGGCATTGAAGCACTTATCTTGAGGTGCTGAGTTATAAAATTGCCCCTTAGATGGTGAACTCTCTGGAGACTGGGAAATACCTAGTGTACCTGAATGTAACTCATCACGAGCTACTACTGAAAAAGGGTGTGAGCTAAATCCAAATAAACAGAAATAATAAGTTATATTCTCTCAGATCCACAATGTGAAAAAAAACCTTAATAAATCAGATTCTAAGTTGCAGAACTAGTAAAAATGACACAGAATGGCTACAAACAACTTACAGTGCCTTGAAAAAGTTCTTACACCCTTGTACATTTTTCATATTCTGTTGACTTAAAAATATAGTTCTAAGTAGCAAAGTTTTTAAAAAGCTACCCTGGGGGCAGAGCAAGATGGTTGACAGCTGCACTGCTTGAACTGTACTAGCATTTGCCTCAATTTTTTCTTATATTTTTACTTACCTTTCTTGACTATGGTGTTGTTTCTCATTCCTCCCCTATTATTGGGCTATTCAAACACATACATTTTTTTAATGCCCTCCCTATACCTGTATCTTTGAATAACTTTATCCTGGAGTTCTTTTGGCAGCTGTGTTCATATTTACTTCACACAACAGAAACTGCTTGATTCTTCATCCCAGAATATTAGAATCAGCTCATTAACTGTGACTGTATACAGATGGGCTCTATGTAACTCTATTCTGAGCCTCATTAAGGCAATTTTTGGAAAGGGACCTATGACAAAAATCTTCATAAAAATTACAGTTTAAAAAAAAGTTATGTAAAGACACAATAAGAATAAGTTTTGAATATTTCTGAATTTATTCTTTTGCATTGAAGGTGTAGCATACGTTGTGTAGATCACTGAAAAACTCATGCTTTATTGTCTTTTGAGTTGTGTTGTTTAGACAGAAGGACATGATAAATGTACAAGGCTGTAAAGATGTTTACATGGCACTGTATTTCTAGGCTTCGAAACACCCTTCCAGCTTTCAAAATGAAATTTGGTAACCAAATTCAGTTTTGATTTACTGCTACCTAAAAAGAGTTATTTAATTATCACAATTCTCTGGATTTTTTTGAGGCTTTCTACGGGAAGGCTGTGGGTTACTAAATATTTTAACAGACTATGGCAAGAGAAAGTCTTTGAAAAATCATACCTGACATAAGCGGTATATTCCAAAGTCTCCTTTACTCCAAAAGAACGAGAAGTGACCATATCCCGTCTGGAAGAGGTATGCAGCAACCAAGACCCTGACATGCATGTACACGGGCAAAAACTATTAAAAGAAAGAACAGATTTTACTTTTCATACAAGGTCCAGCTGAAGATGCATACTGATCTTAAATACGAGAAATGTGATGTGAAAAAGAAAAACCAGTGAGGAAAAACCAAGGAGGATGACAGAAAAGTCTTTACTGAGGATATTAAAAATGACCCGACACTGCCGTGTTTCGGCCCGAAGGCCTGCCTCAGGGGTCTTGGTAAATCTGATATTGTAGTGTACACCAAAGAAATTTAATGCACGATCTGGCAAAAGAAGTCCTTCGTTGATCCTCTACCTTGTTGAATCGCAAAGTAACAACTGACAGAATGTCGGCTGACAAATGCAAAAAAAAAAAAAAAAATTATGTCAGCTGACAGTCAGTTGTTACTTGGCAATTCAACAAGGTAGAGGATCAACGAAGGACTTCTTTTGCCAGGCTCCCGCAGAATTCTGGTTAGAGAATTAGTGGGGGAAGGGGGTCCCCCATTCAGAACACTGGCCAAGAGTTTACCCCCCCCTAAAAAATAAGAATGCAACGTATATTAATTACTAGGCTAGAAACTAAATAAATGAAAAAAGTTTGCCATCACTCAGAAAAATTGTAAGTTATATTATGTAGCCTACTGCTAACAAAAAAAAAACAAAAACTGAACCCTGACTATGACAGTCAGTGTTAATTGTAACATCTATTCTGCATGCACAGAAGTCCCCCTCACCAGCACTGTGTATAGAGCAGACCTAGTTAATTTCACCATAGACCTCACCATACACAAAAGCACAATTCTAGTTTTATCTCAGTAACGGCAGTATAAACCCTCTACAGTACCAGGCATATTGGGGCCCTTTTACTAAGGCGCACTAGTGTTTTTAGCGTGTGCTAAAAATAAGCACACGCTGCCCTAAAACCACTAGCACGCCTTTGTAAAAGACCCCCATTGTGAGGTAACAAAACCCTACAAAAGTCACTCAGGACCAAAACTTATACAAGAAGCATACCCAGAATAAGGCAACTCTGTAAATATTGCAATACAGGTTCTTAACCACTGGTAAAACGGGGTGCAGAAAATTATCTTGAAATGTGTGGTAATTTATTAAAACTTTCTAGTCACAGTGAAGGCAGTTAATAGAACAGTTATTGGGAGTGTAACTGTGTACCATTGTAATTTTAGCAACATGTTAGCAGTTAACACTGTAAGCGGCTAATAGCAACATATGTAGCTGTTAATAGTCACATGTGGACATGTGTTTTAGGAAGGGGGTGCGAAGGTTTCATTGATCAGTTAAAGGGGTGAAGAAACCAAAAAATGTTACGAACCCCTGGTCTAGAACATCAGTACAGCCACTTGAAAAACTGAACAAGCTAGATAGCTACAGATCCCTACATAGAAAAAGCACCATGCTAACAGAATACATGACTTGGCCACACATGCTGAATACAGATAGAACCTATACAAGAATAGAATAAATAACCACAAACTAAAAATAGAAATATACACAAAATTTAAACTGAAACTCAAGAAGCCACATTTTGCATGCAGTGCAACACCAGAGAAAGAGAAATAGCAAAACATTATCCCAGTGCTAAGCATATTATAAATCCACTTCAAATACTCTCCACTCAAATTTTTATATCGCTCTACGAGACATGGATCCACAGCGCGCTCTCAATAACACCTATGGTTTATATATATATATATATATATATATATATATATATATATATATATAAATCAATCAGTGTGTCACCGTGCGCACAACCAGTGCATCGCACATGCGGAAGAGTGCTTGTCAGCTACTTCCATTAACAATGGTGACCATGTTCACATATAACTGTGACCTCTAATGTGAACAAAATTAACTGTAGATATGTGCTTGCTACTAAATATGCATTTCCACGTCCATAAAGAGATATAACGTGCTGAAACAAGTTGCCCAATGCCAAAAATAATCACTGCTCAAACCAAAAATAAATCGTATATCATTGTGTCACTTAGCTGTGGTGTCCTTCAAATAGACTGCAGCTCTATGAGGTGCCCCATTTCACCTTCATCAGGAGCTGTAAGCGCAGTCAAAAAATTAAGCAATAACATCACGCCATCTTTTCTGCCTTCAAGCCCTCAATTTAGATTGAAGGCAGAAAAGATGGCATGATGTTATTACTTAATTTTTTTGACTGCGCTTACAGCTCCTGACATGACATACGATTTATTTTTGGCATCGGGCACATTAAGTTTCAGCATATCATATCTCTTTATGGACATGGAAACACATAATTTAGTAGCGTGCACATATCTACAGCAAAGGGATATTACCAGTGGTGTGCTGCAAGAGATCGGTTCTTGGCCTGTTTTTTTTTTTTTTTTTTTACATTTTTGAAAGCAATACTATGAAGTCTGTCTGGTAAGGTCTGTGGGTGATTCCAAAGCCTGCAATATGGTAGACACCCCTAATGGTGTGGACACAAGAGGGGATCTGGAGAAGCCTGAAAAATGGTCTATAATATGTTTTAATGTTAAAATATGTAGGGTTATACACTTTGGCTGCAAAAACCTAAGGGGGCAGTTCAGTATAGGGGTTGAAGTACTTCTGTGCATGAAAGAAGAATGGCACTTGAGAGTGATTGTTACTGATGATCTTAAGGTAGCCAAACCATGGATGGAGAGAGGAATAGCCAGCAGGAAAAAGGAAGTGATAGTGCCTCTGTATGAGTTTCTGGTGAGACCTCGTTTAGAATAGGAGGTTGCACCTTCAAAAAGTTATAAACAGGATAGAGTTAGTCCAGAGGGCGGCTACTAAATGATCAGTGGTCTTTGTCATAAAGCATATGGGGACAGACTTAAAGATCTCAATATGTATACTTTCTTCTTACAACTTTATTTAAATACCTACAAATTTATTTAAAAATCTCCCTAGTCCTCACACTCCTCATACACTCTCTAACTATCAAGCAATGTAGTCTGTGGCTAAATTATGCTCTGTTATCATCATAGGAGACACATTCATATCCTTCTATCCATGTGATGGTTTCTATATATCATAGACTGAACATTCTCATGATCTTATGTTAGAAATCCTCAACATTATTATATTATGCTCAGTCTATTAGCATCAACAAGGTATACAATGTCCTCTTTTCCTTCTTCAATCAAATATGAAAAGGGATTTTTCTTCTCATCTTGGACTAGATACAAGTATATGTTCCACAGTGTTCAATACTTGTATTAAAACTAGTCAGCATTTCCAACTCAATAACGATCTTTCTCTTATCTGTTCTTCAGATTGTTCTCCAAAAATCCTCTCCCCAGTTCACAGTCCTGTCCTCACGCTGGAAGTGTAGTTCCAACCAACTGTTACACCCTACACAAATTTGTGTTTTGCTGTCTGCATCATCAGGGGTTATGACTATAAAGCAACAATTGAGTGAGAGATTTTAAATACCTTCTACAAATACCTTACAATCTCATCTCTCACTATTATCTACTCCTTACCTTATAACAACCATGGAAATTCTTAATCTCTTAGCCAGGCCCTGGAGGGACCTTAACTGGCTGCAGGAGAAAATGGTGCCTCAGTTCTACCCGATGTCGTACCGGTTAATTTCCTGTTACTCTGATACGTCATGTCATCAAGCTTGCCCATTCCACCTCTTTGTTTAACCCCAGCAGAGCCACCGTCCGCCACTCAAAAATTAATCTTTGTTCCAACCATAACATCTTACGTAAAGTGTTACATCCCTGATTGTCTGCAAATTCAGCCAGCACCACAAATTTTAAGTCTTGCATTTTTATTTTCGGCCGCGCAGAAGAAACCGGGCGGTAATCATCATTCTACGCACGTAAATGATTACCACATGGTTAACATGTGAGACCTTACCGCTAAGTCAATGGCTGGCAGTAAGGTCTCAGACCCAAAATAAACTCGCGTCAATTTTTATTTGCCGTACGTCCATTTTCGGCAAAAATTTTAAAAAGGCCTTTTTTACAGGTGTGCTGAAAAATTGATCTGTGTGCGCCCAAAACAGCACCTACACTAGCGCAGCCCATTTTTCGGCGCACCTTAGTAAAAGAACCCATAAGGCTCCTTAACACATTCTGCACAGGCAGAATGTTCAGCGCAGTATGCATATGTCAATTTTCCTTTAAAAGCTTACTCTGGTTGTTTTTTTTTTATAATTATAACGTAAAACATACTACTAAACATGTGGCCATCACAACAACTAGAAAAAAAAAGTCATAACATAAGCGTTGCCATACTGGGACAGACTGAAGATCCATCAAGCCCAGTATCCGGTTTCTAACAGTGGCCAATCCAGGTCACAAGTACCTGACAAGATCCCAAAAGAATAAAACAGATTTTATGCTGTTTATCCTAGAAATAAGCAGTGGATTTCACCAAGACCATCTTAATAATGGGTTATGGACTTTTCTTTTAGGAAATTATCCAAACCTTTTTTAAACCCTGCTAAATCGCATTATCTGGCAACGAATTCCAGAGTTTATTACACATTTGAGTGAGGAAATATTTTCTCTGGTCTGTTTTAAATTTATTGCTTAGTAGCTTCATTGCATGCCCCCTAGTATTTTTGGAAAGAATAAACAAGTGATTCACGTCTCTCCATTCTACTCCTCTATTTTATAGATCTCTATCATATCTCCCCCTCAGTTGTCTCTTCTCAAAGCTGAAGAGCCCTAGCTGCTTTAGCCTGTCCTCACAGGAAAGTCATCCCACCCCTTAATCATTGTCGTCCTTCTCTGTACCTTTTCTAATTCCACTATTATCTTTTTTCAGATGTGATGACCAGAACTGCACTCTTTTTTAGCACATGTTATTCCCACGCATGAGGAGTCATTGGCTCAAACTTGTAAGATTGGTGCTTTGTTACCTGGTGTGCGGAAGATTCAAAGGTTTTAAGGACTACAGGTCTATAAGGTGGGAGGGGTGGGTAGGGGTTGGGACGGGATATAAATCAAAAGTTAGCATATTTCCTCTTGGATTATGAAGGAGGATGTTCTCTTCATTGTAGTATGCACCATTCTATACCATTTACTCTGAAGTGTTTACATATGCTAATAAAAATGATTTAAACATAATGCAACTGCTCCACCGATTTGATCCACCCTATCACTGTGCTATAATTTGTACCCTGGTACGACAGTGTCCCATTGGTTATCTTCCTTCCACCAAGTCACAGAGATGCCTATTATATCTATCTTTTCATTTAGTGCAATATATTCTAACTTTCCCATCTTATTTCTTAGGCTTCTTGCATTTGTATATAGACATTGTAAACATGTTTGTTGTCCCTGCTTACAACCTGCTCAGCAGTTGACAGTGATAATTTGTCATCTTGAAAATCTGTCTGCTCTTTATTTAAAGACACCTGGTCTGCTATGGTCTCTATTGAAACTGCTATCAGGATGCCCTATCTTCCCTGTTTTGGCTATATCTTAAGATACCTTGTTCCAAACCATGCGCTTTTGAGTGACAGTCAGCCTTCTCCCAGTTTCTAGTTTAAAAGTCACTCTATCTTCTTTTTAAATGTTGATGCTAGCAACCTGGATCTTTTAAGGTGGAGCCCATCTTTCCAGAATACGCTCCTCTTTCACCTGAATGCTGCCCAGTTCCTAACAAATCTAAAACCCTTCTCCCTGCAGCATTGAGACTCCGGAGCTCTGCCTGTCTCTTGGGTCCAGTGTGTGGATCAGAAAGCACTTCTGAAAATGCTACCCTGGAGGTTCTGGATTTCAGCTTTCTAACTAACAGCCTAATTTTGGCCTCTAGAACCTCCCTCCCAAATTTTCCTATGTCACTGGTATCCACATGTACCAAGACAGCAGGTTCCTCCCTGGTACTGACTAAAATCTATGTGACGCATGAGGTTTGCCACCTTTTCACCAGAACACCCAGCTATCTACATGCCTAATGATCGAATCTTCAACTACAATGGCTGCCCTAACCCTTCCTTTCTGGGCAGAAGCCCGTAGAGACATATCCTTTCAACAGGTGGATTTTGTTAAATAAACTGGAGAAAAATACTCTACAAGCTATCCTAATATCTAGCTCTACATGATACTAAGTGAAAACTCTAGTTCCAAATCCCATCCTGAAAGGCTCATTTGTCTGCAGTGGATAGGTTATGCTTCTGAAGCCATCAAGTAAATCAAATACTATCCTTAAGAAAATATAGACAACAATGAATGCACTGTGTGTGCTCAGTCACCAGAGGGCTCGATAGCACAAAGTTTTTCTGCAGGAAAGAGAAAAAAAGATAGCAGCCCTTAAAAAAAAAAAAAAAGACCCAGTCACACTCTACTTACAGTACTGGCTCCAGAGATGTGATAGATCAATATGACAAGCTGCATCCACCCTTTCCATTCATCCGTCTGTTCACGATTTAACACTTTAGTCTATAGGAAAGGCAAAATGTGTTAAACATAAAAACATTCTGAATGTAAAACATCTAAAGTGTCTTCCCATAAAGCACAAATAAACTTTAAGGAAAAACCAAGGAAATGAATGTTTTACAAAAGAAATCTAAAGAAATCAATTGTCTTTCAGAATAGCTCAAAGGGCTGAATAAGTAGAAATGATCTAAATAACAAGATCCTCAAACAATTTGTAAAGATTTGGACTTTTATTTTGTGAAATAAATTTTAAAAATGTGTCATGCAGGCTAATGAACAAACTGCAATCCTGGAGGACCACAAAAAGATATCCCTAAAGAATATGCATGACATTATATTTGCATATATTGCCTCCATTCTATGCAAATATGTATCATGAATATAAATGACATTTTGAAAACCAGATTGGTTTGCCTGTGCCTGAGCAGGCATAAATGTCTGCGCCTTCAATCTAGCTATGATTTTTAGTGGTTTTTCCTTATTTATTTATTGCATTTGTATCCCACATTTTCCCACCTATTTGCAGGCTCAATGTGGCTTACAATGTTCTGTCATGGCATTCGCCATTCCAGATTAAAAGGTACAATTGGTATTACATAAAGAACATGGATAACATAATAGAATTAAGCAATCAGTTATAGAAAGAAAACATTCAGAGTAACAGGAAAGTGAAGATGTGATACAGATCTTATGTGGACCATTGTGATATGCCTTGTTGAAGAGATAAGTCTTCAGTGATTTACGAAAGTTGATTAGGTAGTAAATTGTTTTCAGGTTAAGTGGCAATGCATTCCACAGCTGCGTGCTCATGTAAGAAAAGCTGGACGCATGTGTTAATCTGTACTTTAGTCCCTTACAGCTAGGGAAGTGAAGATTCAGGAATGTGCGTGCTGATCTTTTAGCATTCCTGGGTAGCAAGTCAATAAGGTCTAACATGTACCATTTTATAAAGGCACATAAGCACCTATGCCTTTATGTAGTAGGCTATAAACAGGTGCCTTTTTGCCCTCTCAATTTTGGCGACTTACTTTAACTCTCCATGTGGATAAGATTTCACAATTTTAGAACAAATTTACAAAGATGAATATATAGCGTGCAGTAAAGTGAAGATACTTACCTGTAGCGCATATTCTGCGAGGACAGCAGGTTTCATATTCTCACAAGTGGGCGACACCGATCCATGTCGCCCAGTCCGGCATTTTGCCAAAGTTAAAAATAGAGCTTTGTGGAGAGCGAGCCTCGCTCCTCTGCGCATGCCTTCTCGCCCGTCACATAAATACAATCTCAATTTAATACTAAAGCAAAAAATAAAGTAAAAAATAACCAAGGAGACAACTCCAAGGGGAGGTGGGAGGGACTGTGAGAGTAAGAAGTCGCTGTCCTTGGAGAATACCTGCTACAGGTAAGTATCTTCGCTTTCTCTGAGGACAAGCAGGCTTCAATCTTCTCACAAGTGGGGGAATCCCTAGCATCCAGGCTCACCCAAAACAACAAATATTGGTCAACTGGGCCTCACAGCAGCAAGGACATAACATAGATTAACCTCAAAATATATACAACCTGAATAAGGGTGCAGCATGAAACAGAATAAAATGGGCCTAGGAGGGTGGAGTTTGATTCTAGACTCCAAACAGATTATGCAACACTGACTACCCAAACTGATTGTCGCGTCTGGTATCCTGCTCAAAGCAGTAGTGTGATGTGAATGTGTGGACTGAAGACCACGTTGCAGCTTTGCAAATTTCTTCAATGGAGACTGACCTCAAATGAGCTACCAATGCAGGAATGGCTCTGACATTATGAGCCATGACAGGACCCTCCAAAGCCAGCCCAGCTTGGGCATAAGTGAAGGAAAAGCAATCTGGCAGCCAAATTGAAATTGTGCATTTCCCAATGGCGACCCCCATCCTATTTGGATCAAAAGAAACAAAAAGCTGGGTGGACTGTCTGTGGAGCCTGGTCTGCTCCATGTAGTAGGCCAATGCTCGCTTGCAATCCAAGGTGTGCAAGCTGCTTTGCCAGGATGGGCATGAAATCAGGGAAAGAATGTTGGCAAGACAATTGACTGGTTCAGATTGAACTCTGACACCACCTTCGGCAGGAGCTTAGGGTGCATGCGGAGGACTACTCTGTTGTGATGAAATTTAGTATAAGGTGCATCCACTACTAAGGCCTGAAGCTCACTGACTCCACGAGCTAAAGTAACAGCCAGCAAGAAAACAACCTTCCAGGTCAAGTACTTCAGATGACAGGAATTCAGTGGCTCAAAAGGAGCTTTCATCAGCAGGGTGAAAATGACTCTGAGATGGAGGTTTGACAGGGGGCTTTGAAGCAAACAACTAAAGGCTGTCAAGAGATGGGTGTCCATAGGCACAGCTCGTCTTTTATATATATATATATAGTGAAGGATGTCCATAAAGGACGTCCTTGGCATGCGCAGAGCAGCCAGCATAATGCTTGGCTGCTCTGTGCATGCTCGACCAGCCGACTGTTTAACGATGGAATAAAGAATGCAAGTGAGCTTCAACGAGCAGCTCATTTGCATTCCTATTCCTTGATGCATGCCCGTTCCTTACCGATTCGCTAAGGGAATCGGTAAGGAAAGGGCTTTAACGAGTCTTTAGTGCATCTTGGCCTAAGTGTAGAAGGTATTCACGCAGGGTCTGTGTAGGGCAAGTGAAAGAATCTAAGGCCTTGCTCTCACACCAGATAGCAAACATCCTCCATTTAAAAGAATATAACCTCTTAGTGGAATCTTTCCTGGAAACCAGCAAGACTCGGGAGACGCAGTCCGAAAGATCCAAGGAAGCGAATTCTAGGCTTTCAACAACCAAGCAGTGAGAGCCAGAGACTGGAGATTGGGATGTAGAAGCGACCCCTCATTCTGTGAGATGAAGGTCGGAAAACACTCCAATCTCCACGGTTCTTCGGAGGATAATTCCAGAAGAAGAGGGAACCTTATCTGACGCAGCCAGTACGGCACGATCAGAATTATTGTTCCACGGTCTTGCTTGAGTTTCAACAAAGTCTTTCCCACTATAGATATCGGAGGGTACGCATACAGAAGACCTGTCCCCCAACTGAGGAGGAAGGAATGTGATGCTAGTCTGCCGTGGGCCTGAAGCCTGGAACAGAACTGAGTGGCAAAAAGATCCACCGAGGGGGTGCCCCACGCTCGGAAGATCTTGCAGGCAATGCCCATATTGAGACCACTCTTGCGGTTGCATTATCCTGCTCAGCCTGTTGGCTAGGGTGTATAGAAATGCTAAGTAGTAGTAGTAGTAGTAGTAGTAGGTGTTGTTTGCACCCACCAGATAAGTGGCGCCAATGAACATGACGCATTGGCGAGCCCAATGCCACACCTGGATGGACTCCTGGCACAGAGAGTGTGATCCAGTGCTTCCCTGCTTGTTGGTGTAATATATTACAACCTGATTGTGTTTGAATGAGAACAAAATGGTGAGACACCCGATCTCTGAAAGCCTTTAGAGCATTCCAGATCGCTCGAAGCTCCAGGAGGTTGATCTGAAGATTCGTTTCCTGGGAGGACCAAATTATCCACCGTTGAAGAGAGCGTACAAGATTTAGGGACACTTGAATAACATCTTGTAGACTCCCCGTGGCTTGATACCACTGAGAGGACAGGGTCCATTGAACTGATCTCATGTGAAGACGTGTCATGGGTGTAACGTACACTGTGGAAGCCAAGTGGCCCAGAAATCTCAACATCTGCCAAGCTGTGACCTGCTGAGAGGCATGAACCTTGGACCCCAGTGAGACAAGATTGTACGCTCTCGACTCTAGGAGGTAGGCACGAACATTCTGTGTGTCGAGTAGGGCTCCTATGAACTCCAATCGCTGAACAAGGTGTAGATGGGACTTGGGTTAGTTTAAAATGAACCCTAGCAGCTCTAGCACTCAAATAGTCATCCGAATGGACTCCCGAGAACAGTCCTCTGAGATACTCTTCACCACCCAATCGTCGAGATACGAGAACACATGGACTCCCAAGCCTGCGTAGCTCTCTGGAAGCTGATGCGAAGTCAAAAGGCAACATGCAGTACTGGTAATGATGTGTTCCCAGCCGAAACCGAAGATCCTTTAAGTATATGAGTCCTTTAAGTCAAAAAAGCACTGCCAATCGTTCTTCTGAATAACTGGGAGATAGGTGCCCAGTGAAACCATCCTGAACTTTTCTCGGACTAGAAATCTGTTCATGGCCCTTAAGTCTAGGATGGGATGCATTCCCCCATTTTCTTTTGCACAAGAAAGTACCTGGAGTAGAATCCCTGCCCTTCTTCTCCTGGTGGAACAGGTTCGACTGCATGGGCCTTTAGAAAGGCAGAGAGTTCTTCTGCAAGTACCTGCCTGTGCTGATAGCTGAATGAATGAGCTCTCAGTGGGCAATTTGGAGGTTTGACATGCCAATTGAGGGCATATACAAGATGGACTATTTGAAGAACCCACCAGTCGGAGGTCATAAGAGGGCAACTTTCGTCAAAAAACTTTAATCTCCCCCCCCTCCCCCGACCAGCAAGTCATCCATGACGGACAATTTTACTGCGGCTATGCTCTGCTGGAGCCAGTCAAAAGCTCGTCCCTTGCTTTGCCTGGGGAGCAAAAGGGGCTATAGGCGCACACTACTTACGTGATCGAGCGTGCTGGGGTTGAGCCTGAGTAGAACAGCGAGCCGACTGGTTGTACCTATGCCTAGGTTGGTAGTAGGGACCCCTCCTTGGCTTGCCAAAAACCCTCCTACATGAGGAAGGCTGATGCAGAAGGTGCCAGGCAGGAGAGAGAAGAGATGGTATCGGTATGTTTTTTTATTTGGCCAGCAACCTCCTCAACCAAAAAGGTTATCCCCCTGGCAAGGAGCATCCGCCAACCTCTGCTGAACAGAATGTTCCAAGTCAGAAATAAGCTGCCATGAGAGTCTGCGCAGTGCTATAACTTGAGCAGAGACCCTGGATGCCACATCAAAAGTGTCATAAGTGCCCCTGGCCAAAAACTTTCGACACGCCTTCTGCTGCTTGATCAACTGGAGAAAAGGCTCGGCCTGCTCCGGAGGGAGTGCATCCACCAAGCCTCACAGCTGTCACACCGAGTTTCGCAAGTAGACGCTCGTGAAGAGCTGGTTTGTATACGGGATATGAGCACTGAAACCTGGTACATCTTCCACCCAAAAGAATCCAGGGTTCTAGCATCTCTGCCTGGGGGCGCCAAGGCATAGTCCCTAGTACTCTGGCTCTTTTGAGAGCGGACTCCACAACCATGGAATTGTGAGGTAACTAAGGTCTAACAAAACCAGGTTCACTGTGGATTCGATACTGGGTGTCAATTTTCTTGGGCACAACAGGGACCGACAGAGGGGACTCCCAGTTCCGGACAAGGACTTCCTTGAGTACCTCGTGGAAGGAAGCAGCCTACTTAGGAGGAGATATGTAATCCAGGACCTCGAGCACCTTGGCCCTGGGCTCATCCTCCACGTCCAAAGGAAAAGGAATGGCATCAGCCATTTCCTTAATAAAAGATGGAAATGAAAGGCTCTCCGGCGGAGACCATCTCTTTTCAGGTGGAGGGGAGGATTCAGAGGAAGGCATGGCAGGCACAAGCACCCCCTATATCAATGCGCACCGCTGCATAAGGTCATCAATGAGCACATCTGGGCCTTTTTCCCCAACGCTGCTAGATGACCTTATGCAGCGGTGCACATTGATATCGGGAGTACTTGTACCTGCCATGCCTCCCTCTGAACCCTCCCCTCCACCTGAAAAGAGAGGGCCGACACCAGGAAAAGCTGGGGTCAACGCAGGAGCAGGATCTCGGTTGCTTGGAGACAGGCGAATCGGCACCCTCCCATATGGAGGGAGAGCGATCCTCCCGGTGCCGACGCTTCTCGGGTGTTGAATCCTCCAACACTCTGGAGCTTCAGGCACCATTTGTCGAGGGTGACCAATGACAATGCTTCTTGGCCTTCGCCCGAAGCGTGTCACCAAGGCTCTTCAGCGCTGGTGAGGATGACATCGAATCCTCACGTTGCCTCGGGGTCGGGTCCAACGATGGACAATCCCAAGGGTCCTGCACAGCAAGAGGCCTTCAGACAGCTGGAGATATACTGGACACCTCGTAGCTTCCAGTGTCTAAGGGTCTCGAAGCAGCCATGCTTACTGATGCGATGCTCAATGTCGATGCAGACGCATCCAACCTCAATGCAGATGTCGAGGGACCGGTCTTGGTTCCAAAAATTCTCTCTCGTTGAGCCTCTCGGAAAACCTGGGTCCTCTAATTCGTGTGAAGACAGAGAACACAGAAGGGCTATGGTCATGCTCAAGACACTGCAGACACCAAGAATGGGTGTCTTTTCCCAAGACAGTCTGATTACACCAGGTACAGCGCTTGAAGCCACTGGGAGTCTTCATGGACATGGATGGGAAAAACTCGTCGGCTAAATTAAACAACTCGATGGTGCCTAGAAAAGGGGCAAGGCACAGAAAAAAAAAGAAAGGGAAGAACCCGACCGAAGTCAGGGTCTAAAAATGGCCCGATGACCACGGAAAAATAAGAAAACTTAAACCCAGCAAAATAAAACTAAAGAAATTAAAGGACGAGTTGGAAAAAAGGCCTAAATAAAGGATCCACAAGAAAAAAACCAAGAAAATTAGCCAAAACACACTAAAAAAACCTCTCAAAAACTGAAGCACACCTTCTCCTCAAGTGGAAAAAAAGAGAACTGAGAAGACCGCGTTCGCATGACAGGCGGGAAGGCAATCACGCTCCATAAAGCTCTATTTTTAGCTTTGGCAAAATGCCAGACCAGGCGACACAGATCAGCTTCACCCACTTGTGAGAAGATTGAAGCCTACTTGTCCTCAGAGAACAGGCTAAACTATTCATGCAGCCTGCACGTACATGG
Source organism: Microcaecilia unicolor (assembly GCF_901765095.1). Taxonomy (NCBI): domain Eukaryota; kingdom Metazoa; phylum Chordata; class Amphibia; order Gymnophiona; family Siphonopidae; genus Microcaecilia; species Microcaecilia unicolor. Next base: position 135,435,965 of record NC_044031.1, on the reverse strand, counting down.
ATTTCTGATCATGTGGCCTACTGTTCAAAAACAGTAGACACCCCTACCCTAGTGGTTGCAGATATATGACAAACAAGTAGCCGAAAAAACCAAACAAACAAAACACAAGGAGCATTCAAAATGATATATATGTAGCTTTCATTTATGTACCTATTTTTTACTTTCTTTTATCTTTTTACTTAATTGTAGCTTTTTTTGTATTGATCCTTATTGTATTTTATGCATTCATAGATTTTCTGTGATGTGTTTTATTTTTTTGTTTATGTATTTATGCTTTATCTATTTAGACCCCTGATGCAGGCAATTATTTTGCCGAAATGCGGATCGTGTCGGGTCTCATCAATAAAGTGTAGCCAAGACATTCTCCATTTTGAAGGCTCCTTGTGCCTTTTTTTTTTTGTCTACTTGTTTGTTTTATGCTTTTGGATTCCCTCTTCTCTGTGTTCTGCAAATATATGACAAAGTAGAAACAAGAGCAGAGCCCTGAGGAACCCCATAAGGCAAAATATACCATGAAGTTTAGAAGTCATTCAGGAAAACCTTCTGTTGCCTGTTTAAAAAAAAAAAAAGAAAGACTCTAAACAAACCAAAACTTTTCAATGCTGAATTAAAAGGTGGTTGTCTATCATGTCAAGTAATACCAGAAATAAGGTCTTCTGCATCTCAAACAATAGAGGAAGGTGGTCAGGGAGATCAAAGCAATGTTGCTCACCTATAACAGTTATTTTCTGCAGACAGGAGGAAGATAAGGCATAAAGATAAGGCATATAAGTGGGTGATGTCATCTAAAAGTGACATGACAGATCGCTACTTCCAGAGCTCAAAACTTAAAGTTCTGAGCATATGTGGCCACTTCCACATGCAGCAGTCTCCTCAGCGCCTCAGTTGGTTTCAAAGCTCAGTGTAAGCAACTCTCAGGAAGTGTGGGTGTGGGACATGAACTTTGTGCCTTATCATGGAAGCCCCACCCAGCACATCCCAGGTTACACTGGGCAAGGCAGGCCACTGCCAGTTTTGAGGAGGCACTGGAAGCAGGAGGGAATGGTAATCCCTCCTCTGGCATCTGAAGGTATCGGGGGTGAGGGCACGGGGTCACTAGACCACCAAGAGGGGGGGGGGGGCGTTAGACCATCAGGTGTAGGCTGGAGGTTCAGTGACCTCCAGCCCTCTCTTCTGTTGGGGGGGGGGGAATGTTAGGGGAGGGGAACTAGGCCACCAGGGCCTCGACTTTGGGGGGTTCTGGGGGGGTCCACCGGATCTCCAGCCCCTTGGAATGTTTGACAGGTCTGAGCTTTTTTTTTTTTTTTTTTTTTTTTTTTGATAGCCCAGACCCGTCAAACAAATGTGGGAGGATTGTGCCCGAGCACATGCCCAGGCACAATCCTCCCACACTTTCCCCTGATGATCAACGCTAATAACATGCCTAATGTTATTAGTGTTGATCATTAGGAAGTTAATTCCCTATGCTGTGCCGGCACTATTTTTATGGCACTGTTTCGGAATAGTGTCGAGGAATTGATAATCAGGTTCTCGGTTCTTTTCCAAGTAGCAGGTGAGAGCTTGTTTGCATTTCAGAGCATTGGGGGGGGGGGGGGGGGGAGGCCTTCTTTCAAGGATTTGAATGGTATTTCAGACAGAAAGTGAGAAGCACTCTCACTTCACATTGGTGAAAAGATTTCATTACTTTATGTAAGAACTTGGAGTGTGCCCAAAGAACAACTTTGCGATAATGGAATTACAATGCATGATGTTCACACTCACTTGCCTAGCTGAAGTCCATAAACCGCTACTAAATGGACTTGGAAAAATCCAAATTCCAGGAATAACATGTATAGAATGTTTCTACGTTTGGGAAGCTTGCCAGGTGCCCTTGGCCTGGATTGGCCACTGTCGTGGACAGGATGCTGGGCTCGATGGACCCTTGGTCTTTTCCCAGAATGGCATTACTTATGTACTTATGTACTTAAGTAATCGCTACTTGGAACAGTACTTTCCAGGTAGGTGCTTAAAGAGATCCAATGTCCAAGATTTCAAAAAGTGAGCTCATAAGTGAAGCAATCACCAAAACTTAGATCCTATGGAACATAGGACTTTCATAAAGGAGGTCTTACATGAAGCAGACCTTTCATGAAATATGCGACTGTGATGTTGTAAGGTTATCCATCAGAGCATGATAAGCTGACCTCACACTGAGGTGTATTTAGTGGTACAGACAGTATGGTACAGATAGTATAGTATGGTTGTAGGAGGACCCATGATAGGACTGTGGTCATTAGTAAAGCACCAGTTTGAGAATCTCTTCCACTAGAAAGTGGAAAGTTTCTAAGCAGCTATCAGGATGTCCTAGATAGGCTGTGGAACATCTAAGTGTGCAACCTTCTAAGCTGTGAGAGATAGACTTTGGATCTGGATGAAGAAGATGGCTCACCTGTTGCATTATTAGTGCTGGGAACTGAAGCAGCTTGCAAGGAGGTAGAACTCCTCGTTCTTGAGAAAAGGAACCAGTTCTGTCAAGGCCAGTAGGGCACTATGAGAATCACAGTGCTGGATCTTGAGTATAACTCTTGGTATGAGAGGAATCAAAGGGTAAGTGTAAAGAAAGACCAAGTCCATGGAACTGTCAGGATATCCAGAGAAAGGATGGGGGGGGGGGGGGGGGGGGTGGAGGAAGAATCATACACAAAACCAGAGAGGAAGATTTGTGTTCTTTTTGCTGGCAAAAAGGTTGGCTTGAGGTGTTACCCACTCCTGAAGAAACAACTTAGAAGAGGTACATCAGGGATTATTCATGACGATAAAATCCTCTGCTGAATTTTTTGGCTGACTGATTCTGTGGTTTGAGTAAATAAGTAGCCTGTATTTGGATGCAGATGGCTACAGAAAAATTCCAGATTCTAGGTGCTTCTTGACAAAAGTGCAGAGAACCTGTGCCCCACCGTCTGTTCACATAATTATTACCATTTCATTTTTTATCTTAATAAGTTCAGAAGAATTGTAAAGGCAGTGAAGGAACACTTGTAAGGCACAGAAGATTGCCCTGAGTTCTAAGTGGCTGATGCGAAAAGTAGTCTTTATTCTTGTCCACATTCCCTGTTAACGGTGATTGTTGAGATGAACTCCCCCGCCTTCTGTTCAAGGTATCTGCAATCAGGAATAAAATGATGCTGCCATGGTGTAAAGAGAACACCCGCTACTAGGTTGAGTTTGTGAGTCTACCACAGCAACAAGAGGCAGAACTGAGAAGGTGTGTAAAGTATCAAGGAGAGAAGTTGAGATTGCTGATCCTATTGGAATTTGAGATTCCACAGAGGACATCACATTTTTAAATGGGCTAAAGGGATAACATGAACAGCAGAGGCATCTGTAAGTACACTGTGGATGTGATTTTGGGAACTGACTGTATGGTGTGGAAAACTTCTGAGAACATGAACTAGCTGGGTGGGTACCTAAGGCCATCAACACCTCTCCTAAGACAGCAATCCCAGAGACTACAGTAACAAAAGACAGTAAAACTCCACCTATTCTCAGACAAAGACTAAGCCCATCTAAGCTCAATCACTCTCAGACAATGGACCAGCAGATGTCCAGATGATGTCATTGACCAGGTGATCCGTTACTAAAAATAGATGAGACCATTTTACTAGAAAAGGAGCTGGAATTGCTGCTGGGGCGCGCTCTCTTCCTCTAGACACTGGGCTCATGGATTCCTGACTGGTCTCGCTCTCTTTGGACTGCCTCCTGCCTCTCTGCTGGACATTACCCACATCCTGACAAGACTTCTCTCCAGGCTCCAGCAACCAACTTTGCAGCAAAGACTTCTATAGCAGAGAAGATTTCTCCTGCATCACTTCAACCAGCAACTTCTATCAAAGTGAGTTACTATATCCAGCATAATTTGTAATTCAGACTTGATATCTTGAAGCACATTTCCGCTTGTGATAAGATTCTTAAAAACTACCTCTCTCTTGTAACATTATTACATTACCTGTATTGTAAATAAACCTTTTTAAAGTAAAATATATGGTATTTATGTTCTGAAAGTGCATGTCCTTAAACTTTGCAGTGCAGGTTAATGTAATTCAACAAATATAATATTTAATTCCCCCTCTTTCTTACAAATGTAAATTTTATTACCTTATAGGTAATTTGTGGAGAATAGAATATAGAATAGAATTTAAATATATATATTTTTTCCTACACTTGTTTGTGCAGTGGGCAACTGCCACCACAAGTTATTTTGAAACCCTTGTGCACCAATGAAAGGCCAAAGGGAAGTACTTTGTACTTGAAATGATTGGACTGAAGAGTAAACCTGGAGTCACTTCTTATAAGAAGGATGGATTGGAATATATGTGTATGAGCCAAGGAAAAAGGGAAGTGGGTAGTTGTCATTCTAAACTTTTCATTACATGGCTGAGGTCTCCGAGATCTAATAAAGGATGTAACTCTCCTGTCTTTTTTGAGTAGAAACCTTGACTCCTTTCATATGGTGGAACAGGCTTTATGGCCTTGGCCTGGAGGAGTAAGTAGTCTTCCTTCTATAAGAGACTGATATGGCTGGAGGGAGGGTGGGTCCATGATAAGGGTCAATCTGGGGGTTAACTGATGAATCTGAGATAGTATCCATCCCAGATTATAGAGAGAACCCATACATCCTTTATGACCTCTTGCCAAGCTGCTAGAAAAAAAAATTGAACATGGCTTTCAAAAGTACAGCACGTTGAGTGTTCTGTAGCAACTGGAAGTTCAAAATATAGCCAAAAAGAAGGCTTTTGCTTAGACTGAGCTCTCTCTCTTTGCCTTAGCTTTGAAGTAAAAATAGGTTGATCTTGCTGAGGATCTTTCTGGTAAAATAAAATCCTTTGTGGTAATAGCAGCTATATCAAAAGTTCAAAGAAGGGTGACCAATATGATTAAGGGGATGGACCGCCTCTCATAGCAGGAAAGGCTTAGGAGGTTAGGGCTCTTCAGTTTGGAAAAGAGATGGCTGAAGGGGTGCTATCAATTATTGGCGTTCATTTGCAACAATTTAGATTTGTGTATGCCTCTTTTTAAGCGTTATTCTATAAAGATCTGTGCACAAATCTTAGAGAATGCAACTGAAAAGGGGGTATGGCCATGGGCAGGACAGGGGCACTCATTAAAAATGCACACAGCATTACTGAATACCAGGGATCTGAGCCTAAATTATGCACCAGGATTTACACCAGGTGTCAGCTGGTGTAAATCCTCGCGCCAAACGTTTGGCGCGTTAATCGGCTGTAAGCGCTACTCTATAAACAGCGTCCAACTTGGAGCACTGCTTACAGAATACTGCTCCGTGTGGATATTTTCAGCACTGTTTTTTCAGCGCTATTTACTGAATCTAGTGCCCAGTGTCCAGTGGTAAAAAAGACATGCAAATTTTCACCAGAGCCCTTGGATCTGCAGCAGAAGGCCTTGGAGATCAATAAATTACAAAGAGGAACCAGCTAATAAAATTCAACAATAGCCCTTACAACAAAAATCAACATGTAAAGTAACAGTTGGCTTTGGAAGATCCAGTCATACCAAGTCTCATTTATTCAAGAATTCTGCATTAAGACATATTTTCAAATCACTAACCCCCGTTTACAAAGACGCGCTAGTGGCTGCTGGTGCGCTAATGCAGACATAGCCCATTCATTTTGAATGGCCTGTGTTGGCATCGTCATGCTGCTTTGTAAAGAGGAGTGTAAATGAGCTCCCATGACTGCCAATAATTTCAGTACATGCAGGACAAATTAACACTGAGATCAGGCTACCACCACCCAATTGTCAGTAAGGTTTGTACAAGCAGCCACACTCATATTAACCTAGTATAAGGAGGATAGAAAATCCTTCCATATCTATCTCCTTAAAGAAATCTCACACTCACAAAACATGCAGCACCCAGCTCACAAATGCATATCCTCAATGCCCAGTCCACATGAAAAGCAAAATAAAGGTGCACATAAAGGAGCAGATATGGTCCTTTAAGTGTGCTCATTTGTGGACCGATGCTCAGAACAAAATGTGAGCGCTAGAGGTGATTAGCGGTGGACTAGCACCTGAATTAGTGAGCGCAGAATACTCTGAGGCTCTAGCGTGGGAGACATGTGTGCCAAAGACTTAGCACAAACAGCATGCTAATGTAGTCAGATGTAGACTACTGCAATCTGCTTCTTGCTGGCCTCCCACTTAGTCACCTCTCCCCTCTCCAGTCGGTTCAAAACTCTGCTGCCCGTCTCATCTTCCACTAGAGTCGCTTTACTCATACTACCCCTCTCCTCAAGACCCTTCACTGGCTCCCTATCCGTTTTCGCATCCTGTTCAAACTTCTTCTACTAACCTATAAAATGTACTCACTCTGCTGCTCCCCAGTATCTCTCCACACTCGTCCTTCCCTACACCCCTTTCCGTGCACTCCGCTCCATGGATAAATCCTTCTTATCTGTTCCCTTCTCCACTACTGCCAACTCCAGACTTCGCGCCTTCTGTCTCGCTGCACCCTACGCCTGGAATAAACTTCCTAAGCCCCTACGTCTTGCCCCATCCTTGGCCACCTTTAAATCTAGACTGAAAGCCCACCTCTTTAACATTGCTTTTGACTCGTAACCACTCGCCTCCACCTACCCTCCTCTCTTCCTTCCCGTTCACATTAATTGATTTGATTTGCTTACTTTATTTATTTTTTGTCTATTAGATTGTAAGCTCTTTGAGCAGGGACTGTCTTTCTTCTATGTTTGTGCAGCGCTGCGTACGCCTTGTAGCGCTATAGAAATGCTAAATAGTAGTAAATAGTAGTAGTAGTTAATGAGGTCATTTACTATTCCCTCCCAACGCTCAGAGAACAGCGAACAAAACAAAGCCGCCTTACCGCTGAAAAAATAATGCCAGCTCGGAGCAGGTGTTAGGGTGTTTGAAGAGAGGATTTATCATGATTCTTTCTTTAAAATCTGTGGGTTTTAATATAATTTGGAAGCATAAGGAAGCCCCTAAGCGCTGGTACTGAGAGACGAATGTGTGCGAGTCAGAGCAAACCCAAAAGTGAAAGCACATATTGGAGCCCATTTTCTATGTTTAAATATAAGCATTCTAAGTAAAAAAAAAATTGAAACACTTGTATTTAAAGGTGCAGAAAATGGACCCCAATGTGTGCTTCATGTTCGGGTTTGCCAGGTACATTTGCACAGGAGCTGAGCTTACCGTGAAATTCTTCTGCGCATGCGTCAAGCACATCCCCCCATTTGCTTTTACAGTATGCATATAAATTGAATACCATTTCCTTTCAGGATAGTGAGCTAGGTTTGTGCACTGTTTCAGTGGCATGTGTTCTGCGCTGCTGGCTTACCGCAGGAGTTCTGAGCATTGGCCCACTGGTGCAGGACCACAACAAGCTTTTTAGAGGCATCTCATGTTATTGGGGAGTAGGTAGGACCTAATGAAGGATTAGGGACAATACTGCTCCCACTGCATCACACATCAGTCACACATTCAGCGCTCAAATGGTATTCAAAGCCAGAAGGTACTCTTCTCAGCAATAGGTAAGCAGCTCGTTGAAGGCGTCCAATGTTACTGAGAGCAGGAAGCGGGTGGAGCTAAAAGGTGCAGTAAGGACAATTCTGCTTCCATGCCCTGAACAGAGGCTCCTGGCAGCAATCAGCAACCTCCCACTACAAGCAAATCTCCCATTTAGTGTGCATATCATGAAAACCCAACTAGCTGGGTGTGTCCCGATGACTAGGTTGAGATTCCATGTCTTATACAGATGAGTTCTCTGCATGGAAGCATGGGATCAACAACACTGGTATTTAAATCAATAATTATTTTTAACCCCCAATGACAAAGGAAAGAAAACCCACCAACTTACCTCTTTAGTATTTTCAGTATAAAATATCCCCAAAACCAGGATATAGATAAGCGGTATGAAGAAAGATGAATGCGTATAAAATTTATTTTCCTTCATAAATATGTCTGCTCTGTCACACAGGTAGAAATAGGCCATGATAAGACCCAGCTTGCAGAAAGAGAACAGAAGTATTTCCAGCACAGAGGCAGTTGGTGAAGCAGTACTGGGTTTCTTCTCCTCTCCACATTCTAAATCCATGCATAGTTTATTTTTACGATGATTACTGCGATGAACTATATTGAGAATTATGTACCCAATAATGGATGCAGCAAAAAAGCAAGCTGTTATCTTTTGTATGATGGTGAGTGGAGGCAGAGGCTGGCAGCAGGAACCATCCACAGGCTTCAGGATTTTATTGCAGTAGGCATTCATGAGCACCATTGCACTCTGTTAAAAGAATGGAGACATTGTGTTTCAGTCATCTATCTTACACCAAACGATTTCTAAACTGTGGGCACCGGAAAATCAACAGGCCACTTGTTAGTGGGTCAATACTTAGGAATAAAACAAAACAGAGAAAAGAAAATAAGATCCTACGTTTTTATAAAACAAAACAGAGAAAAGAAAATAAGATCCTACGTTTTTACTGGACTAACAATACATTTTTTGATTAGTTTTCAAAAGCAATGACTTCTTCAGATCAGAAATGTCAAGAAATTGAGAAGAAAATTTCAATTCAAGTACACACAAAGCTGCATTATTAGAAAAACCAAACTAAGTCTTAGTACAAGAATGGAAAGAGGTGACAAAGATATGGTGGTGAAAGGAAACGCAGCTTAGGGTTACCATAGGCAATGAAGTGTCTAGGCCAATAACAGCAGGTTACTTACAAGTCATTAAGACAATGTTTCTTAGCCCTGCCCTCAGGACACACAACCAGACAGCCTGATTTTCAGAATAGTCACAACAAATATGCATAAGATAGATCTGCATTAAATAAAGGCTGGGCATGCAAATCTCTCTCATGCATATTTACTGTGAATAGCTTGAAAAGTCTGACTGGACAGGTGCCTCCTGAGGATAGGGCTGAGAACCACTGCTCTTGAAAAGTGTTTGTGCCAGCCAGGTTGGTGGTGGCTGAATGCTGTCCAGTAAGCCCACATTAAGATCACAGAAGTAGTCTGATGGTTTGAGCAGAAGGCTAGGGATCAGAGAAGGCAGGTTTCAAGTCCAGCGGACATTCATGTGACCTTTCACTACTCTCAAGTACAAAACTCAGGACTAGATTTACTTATGTCCATTAATGCTAATGCACATTATCGTGTTATTTACTGCAAGTTCTGTTGTTGTCAATGTGTCCAATTTTATAACTGGGCACCTATACAAAGGAGGTATCTGGGACTAGCCTCTGGCACCAACTTTATAACTGCTCCGAAAGCATATATATGTGCGTGTACTATATTTATGTACTCACATATTTTATAAAATATACATCAACATTGCAACACTGCATATGTTCCATCCAAACTACACCATGGGAACACCTATGTGCAGAACTCGCATATCCACATGTCATCTAGTCAGTGCACTGCCTTTTCCCATCTCAGGCTCCAGCCTCCCGTTTCATTTAACTCCAACTGCAGTTCTTTCTCCTTCTAATTCCCTACAAGATCCCTAATTCTGTCTGTGTCCAAAGTCTTCTCCCACATGCAATACCTCTCTCTCTCATTCTTCCTCCGCCCAGACATACCCCCCCACCTCTGATTCTCTCTCTTCCTCTCCCCCGTTATCACTGTATCACTCCTCCACCCTCCCCAAGGCACACTCTTAAGTTTGATCTCCCCATCTCCTTCAATCCCCATGGTACACTCTCAGCTTTCTCTGCACCCCCCCCCCCCCCAACCCCACAGCACTCTCATCTTGCTGTGTTGTTCGGCTCTCCCCTCTCCATGGCACACTCCTTGCTCTTTCCCATTCCACCCTCCTCATGACCCACTCAGCTGCTCTGCCCCCCACTCTCCTCATGGTGCACACACCTTGCTCTGACCCTCCCCCCCCCCCCCCCCCCCCCCCACCTTCCCTTACTGTTGGCATACTTTCTTTCCTTGCTTTGCACCTCCACCCTCCCCCAGAACATTCACCTTGCTCCGTCACCCCCCCTTCCCCATGGCACACTCAACATCAGCTACTCTCTTCCCCTTCCCCGCAGAGATCATGCAGCAGATGAAGGAAGTAAATTGCTACATATTGGGGTCACTTCCTCCTCCTTGCCAGCTTAAACCAGACTGTTTCGGTAAACCATGGGTGTGGGGAATACTTTGCAAATTCTGTGCTACGCAGTTGTGCAGATTTTTCCCAGGAGTACTAAATGGACAAAGCATTGTACAGGCATTATGTAAGATGTCACTGGAGATACATTACTATATAAGGTCCCTTGTTTTACATAGAAACATAGTAGATGACAGCAGAAAAAGACCTGCACGGTCCTTCCAGTCTGCCCAACAAGATAACTCATATGTGCTACTTTTTGTGTATACCCTACTTTGATTTGTACCTGTGCTCTTCAGGGCACAGACCGTATAAGTCTGCCCAGCACTATCCCCGCCTCCCAACCACCGGCTCTGGCACAGACCGTATAAGTCTGCCCAGCACTATCCCCGCCTCCCAACCACCAACCCCGGCACAGACCGTAAAAGTCTTCCCAGCACTATCCCTGCCTCCCACCACCGGCTCTGGCACAGACCGTATAAGTCTGCCCAGCAGTATCCCCGCCTCCCAACCACCAGTCCCGCCTCCTACCACTGGCTCTGGCACAGACCGTATAAGTCTGCCCACCACTATCCCCGCCTCCCAACCACCAGCCCCGCCTCCCACCACCGGCTCTGCCACCCGATCTCGACTAAGCTCCTGAGGATCCATTCCTTCTGCACAGGATTCCTTTATGCTTATCCCACGCATGTTTGAATTCCGTTACCGTTTTCATTTCCACCACCTCCTGCGGGAGGGTATTCCAAGCATACACTACTGTCTCCGTGAAAAAATACTTCCTGACATTTTTCTTGAGTCTGCCCCCCTTCAATCTCATTTCATGTCCTCTCGTTCTACCGCCTTCGCATCTCTGGAAAAGGTATTTGAACGTCTGTATCATATCACCCCTGTTTCTCCTTTCCTCCAGAGTATACATGTTTAGTTCAGCAAGTCTCTCCTCATACGTCTTGTAACGCAAATCCCAAACCATTCTCGTAGCTTTTCTTTGCACCGCTTCAATTCTTTTTACACCCTTAGCAAGATACGGCCTCCAAAACTGAACACAATACTCCAGGTGGGGCCTCACCAACGACTTATACAGGGGCATCAACATCCCCTTTCTTCTGCTGGTCACACCTCTCTCTATACAGCCTAACAACCTTCTAGCTACGGCCACCGCCTTGTCACACTGTTTCGTCGCCTTCAAATCCTCAGATACTATCACCCCAAGATCCCTCTCTCCGCCCGTACCTATCAGACTCTCCCCGCCTAACACATACGTCATTCTCTAAGCTAAGGACAAGCAGGCCTATAATTCTCACAGATGGGAATCCATAGCTACCAGGCTCACAAAAACAACCACCAGTGGTCAATACGGTGAGGGCAAAAAAGTAATTAACCTGAAACTATATACAACTGGGTGAGAGTGCAGCCTGGAACAGAACAAAATGGGCCTAGGAGGGGTGAGGTGGACTCTAGACCCCAAACAAATTATGCAGCACTGTCTGTCCAAACCAACTGTTGCGTTGGATATCCAGTTCAAGGCAGAAATCAGATGTAAATGTGTGGACTGAAGACTACGTTGCAGCCTTGCAAATTTCTTCAACAGAGGCTGACCTCAAGTGGGCTCCCAATGCAGCCATGGCTCTTACATTGTGAGCCCTGGCATGACCCTCAAGGGTCAGCCCAACCTGGACATAAGTGAAAGAAATGAAATCTACAAGCCAGGGGCGTATCTGCGTGGGGCCACAGGGGCCTGGGCCCCCGCAGATGTCGCCCTGGCCCCCCTCCCCGCCGTCAACCCTCCCCCGCTGCTTACTTTTGCTGGCGCCGAGGTCCGACCCGCAATCGCTGTTTTTCGTCTTCCTCCGTGGCCATGCTTCCAGGAAGTAACGCTGCAGTGCTGATTCGTTGAATCCAGTTCGGCGTCTGACGTCAGACGTCGAACTGGATTCAACGAATCAGCACTGCAGCGTTACTTCCTGGAAGCATGGCCACGGAGGAAGACGAAAAACGGCGATTGCGGGTCGGACCTCGGCGCCAGCAAAAGTAAGCAGCGGGGGAGGGTTGACGGCGGGGAGGGGGTGGAGAGAGGCGGCGGCGGCGGCGGGGGGGGGGGGGGGGGGAGGGAGGCAAAAATGTGCCCCCCCTACCGCCGGATTCCAGATACGCCCCTGCTACAAGCCAATTGTAAATGGTGCATTTCCTGATGGTGACCACCATCCTATTGGGATCAAAAGAAACAAAAAGTTGGCTGAACTGTCTGTAGAGCCTAGTCTGTTCCAAGTAAAATGCCAATGCTCATTTGCAGTCCAATGTGTGCAGTGCGCTTTCGCCAGGATGGGCATGAGGTCAGGGGAACAATGTTGACAAGATAATAGACTAGTTCAGATGGAACTCTGACACAACCTTAGACAGGAACTTAGGTTGCGTGTGGAGATCTTCTCTTATGATGATACTTCGTGTAAAGTGCATTTGCCACTAAGGCCTGAAGCTCACTGGCCCTGCGTGCTGAAGAAACAGCCACCAAAAATATGACCTTCCAGGTCAAGTACTTCAGATGACAGGAATCAAGTGGCTCAAAAAGGAGCTTTCATCAGCTGGGTGAGAACGATGTTGAGGTCCCATGACACAGGTGGAGGTCTGACAGGGGGCTTTGTCAACAGAAAACCTCTCATAAATGAAGCAAACAACTAGAGGGTGCCCAGAGATGGGCTTACCCTCTACACATTGATGATCAGCATTAATTGCATTAAGAAGAAACCTTACAGAGTTGGTCTTGAGACCAGACTCAGAAAGGTGTAGAAGGTATTCGAGCAAGATCTGTGTAGGGCAAGAAACAGGATCTAGGGCCTTGCCCTCACACCAGACAGTAAACCTCCTCCTTTTTGAAAGAGTAAAACCTCTTAGTAGATTCTTTTCTGGAAGCCAGCAAGACCCTGGAGACAACGTCAGGAAGATGCAAGGAAGCAAATTCTAAGCTCTCAATATCCAGGCTGTGAAAGCCAGAGACTGGAGGCTGGGATGCAGAAGAGATTCCTTGTTCTGCGTGATGAGAGTTGTAAAACACTCCATTCTCCACGGTTCTTCAGAGCATAACTCCAGAAGAAAAGAGAAACAGATCTGGCGGGCCCAGCAAGATTATGGTCCAGCAGTCTTGCTTGAGTTTCAACAAAATTCTACCCACAAGAGGAATGAGAGGATATGAATACAGATGTCCTGGCCTCCAATGAAGTCGTTGAGATAGGGGTACACATGGAGGCATATTTTCAAAGCACTTAGCCTTCCAAAGTTCCATAGAAACCTATGGAACTTTGGAAGGCTAAGTGCTTTGAAAATGAGTCCCATGGACTCCCAGGCTGCTCAGCGATGCTGTGACTACTGCAAGACACTTGGCGAAAAACCTAGGAGCCAACGCGAGTCAAAAGGCAACATGAGACACTGGAAGTGACGTGTTCCCAGCCAAAATCGAAGATACTTCCTGTAAGCCTGAAGTATCAGGATATGAGTATAAGCTTCCTTTAAGTTCAGCCAGCATTGCTAATTGCTTTCCTGAAGCATGGGAAGCAGGGTGCCCAGAGAAACCATCCTGAACTTCTCTTTGACCAGGAATTTGTTCAGGCCCCTCAGGTCTCGGATGGGATGCATCCCCCATTGTCACAAAACACCTAGCTACCCAACTTGGGTTACCCCGCGGCCACTTAGAGGGTCTATCCACAGCACAGCTCAGGTCCGCCTGCATCTGCCATTTGTGCTCTACACTAGCACCCTCCTCCCACCGACTGGGTCACAACCATCTCTGGGCGAAACTCCAGCTCTCCAATTATCCCCAGTGATTTCTAGGTTACTGGAGCCACACTCCCAGTGGTCCCACAATTCCCAGAAAGCACTCACAGACCCAACACACAAACTAGGATTCTTTATCAGTCCAGACAGGCAGAATGAACAAACAATTGTGTTTATTTTTAGAACTTGGAACAGTGGACAAAACTGTGCAATTGGCAAACAATAACAGGTAACTGAAATATGAATCAATTATAACACTAACTAAATATTTGCATACTGGCTAAACAGTACCTGGGAAGATCAAGACATATAATTGTTCACAGAGCCTTCGCAAAGAAATCCTTCTCTCTTTCTTCCTGGCTAACACTGAAGCAACAGCCAGCACTACTGGGTAATTTTTCAAAGTCCAGGCCATCAGAGCCCAGTTAACAAGTTTTAAACGTATACTGCAGTGTTACTCGCTTCCTGCTTGTGTTAAAGAAAAAGAACACTGAGTTCTCTATAACAGCTTTAAGCATAAACATGCACAATCTGCTGGCCAAACAGGAGAAATACACTTCAGAATAATTAAAACAGGGAACTATCCATACATTTTACTGGTTTAAAACACACAGTTTCTTCACACCCGCTTTTTTTTTTTTACACAAGGAAGTACCTAGACTAGAATCCCTTCCCTTCTTCCCCTGGTGGAACAGGTTCGAAAGAACGGGCCTTGAGAAGGGCATAAGAACATAAGCGTTGCCATACCGGGACAGATCAAAGGTCCATCAAGCCCAGTATCCTGTTTCCAAAAGTGGCCAATCCATGTCACAAATACCTGGCAAGATCCTAGAACAGCACAACAGATTTGATGCTTTTTATCCTACAGTATGCTGTGGATTTTCCCAATTCCATCTTAATAATGGCTTATGGACTTTTCTTTTAAGAAATTATCCAAACCTTTTTTAAACCATGCTAAGGTAACTGCAACAAATTTCAGAGTTTAATTACTCGTTGAGTGAAGAACTATTTTCTCCGATTCATTTTAAATTTACTACTTAGTAGCTTCTTTGCATGCCCCTAGTCCTAGTATTTTTGGAAAGAGTAAATAAGCGATTCACATCTACTCGTTCCACTTCACTCAGCATATTATAAACCTCTATCATATCTCCCTTTAGCCGTCTCTTCTCTAAGTTGAAGAGCCCCAGCCACTTTAGCCGTTCCTCACAGGGAAGTCATCCCTTCTCCTTTATCATGTTCATCGCCCTTCTATGTACCTTTTCTAATGCCACTATATCTTTTTTGAGATGCGGTGACCAGAACTGTACACAGTACTCGAGGTGTGGTCACACCATGGAGCGATATAAAGGCATTATAACACTCTTAGTTTAGTTTTCCATTCCTTCCTAACATTCTATTTGCTTTCTTAGTGGCCGCCGTACAATGAGCAGAGGGTTTCAATGTATCATCAACGATGATACCTAGGTTTTCCTGGGTGGTAGCTTCTAATGTGGAACCCTGCATCACGTAGCTATGGTTTGGGTTTCTCTTTCCCACATGCATCACTTTGCACTTGCTCACATTAAAAGTCATCTGCCATTTGAATTCCCAGTCTCGTAAGGTCTTCTTGCAAGTTTTCACAATCCTCTTGCCATTTAACAACTTTGAATAATTTTGTCATCAGCTTATTTATTTACCTCACTAGTTACTCCCATCTCTAGATAATTTATAAAAATGTTAAAAAGCAGCGGTCCCAGTACAGACCCCTGGGGAACTCCAGTATCTACCCTTCTCCATTAAGAATACAGAGCATTTAACTATACTCACTGTTTTATATCTTTTAACCAGTTTTTAATCCACAATAGGACTATCCCATGCCTTTCTAATTTCCTCAGGAGTCTTTCATGAGGTACTTTGTCAAATGCCTTTTGCAAATCCAGATACACAATATTGATCAGCTCATCTTTATCCACATGCTTATTCACCCCTTCAAAGAAATGTAGTAGAATGGTGAGGCAAGATTTCACTTCACTAAATCCATGTTGGTTTTGTCTCATTAATCCATGCTTATGTATATGTTCTGTAATTTTGTTCTTTATAATAGTCTCTACCATTCTCACCAGTCTAAATTCCAAGATCATCTTTGGAACCCTTTAAAAAAAAAAAAATCGGCACTACACTGGCCACCCTCCAATCTTCCGGTACTATGCTTGATTTTAAAGATAAATTACAATTAGTAACGATAGCTCTGCAGGTTCATTTTTCAATTCTATCAGTACTCTGGGATGTTTACCATCTGGTCTAGGCGATCTGCTACTGTTCAATTTGTCACATTGCCCCATTACATCTCCCATGCTCACAGAGATTTGTTTCAGTTTCTCTGATGCGTCAGCATTGAATACCATTTCTGGCACCGGTATCTCTCCCATATCTTCCTCAGTGAAGACCAAAGCAAAGAATTTATTTAATCTCTCCGCTACAGCCTTGTCATCCTGAGTGTCCCTTTTATCCCTCTGTCATCTAGCAGTCCAACTGATTCTTTTGCCAGCTTCTTGCTTTTAATGTACATAAAAAAGTTATTATTCTGTGTTTTTACCTCCAACCCAATCTTCTTTTCAAAGTCCTTCTTTGCCTTCCTTATCAGCGCATTGAATTGGACTTGCCATTCCTTTTATGTTTCCTTACTTTCAGTCGGATTCTTCTTCCATTTTCTGAAGAATTTTCTTTTAGCTCTAGTTATTGGGAGTCATAATCCCTTTGTTTTGAAAGTATAAAGAAGGTTCCTATCTTGTGTGAGAATCAGGCAGATAGACTATCCTAATGGTTCATGTGTTCTCATTACCAACTAGACTACGTTCATGTATGAAAACTCACTGGCATGCCTGCTGCATTATTTCAACCCCATAAATGTACTCACAATATCTCGACTTGCATCTGGGAGATGCAAGCCATCCACCGATTCCTTCATGGTTTCCTCTGCTATAAGTTTTGAAACACCAAACATCTTGATTTTGGATTTGGAGTTTCTGGTGCTGCTGTTTAAAATCCCAACTGCCACCTCATTATAGGCATCAATCTTCTCATTTGTGATCATTTTCCTACTTTCACTTAGGAGAGGTTCATATACAGGATCTAAACAAACAGGAAAACAAATAAAAAACAGATATAATTGATTCCAAATTACCCCTATTAACTGCTATGTTGGTTGTAAACAGAAATTATATATATATATATATATATTCAAACATGCGTGGGATAAACATAAAGGAATCCTGCTCAGAAGGAAGGGATCCCCAGAAGCTTAGCCAGTGGTGGGAGGCAGGGCTGGTGGTTGGGAGGTGGGGATAGTGCTGGGCAGACTTATACGGTCTGTGCCAGAGCCGGTCGTGGGAGGCCGGGTGGGTGATTGGGAGGCGGGGATAGTGCTGGGCAGACTTATACGGTCTGTGCCCTGAAAAAGACAGGTACAAATCAAGGTAAGGTATACACAAAAAATGGCACATGTGAGTTTATCTTGTTGGGCAGACTGGGTGGACCGTGCAGGTCTTTTTCTGCCGTCATCTACCATGTTACTATGCTTTATATATATATATATATATACAGTGGTGGAAATAAGTATTTGATCCCTTGCTGATTTTGTAAGTTTGCCCACTGACAAAGACATGAGCAGCCCATAATTGAAGGGTAGGTTATTGGTAACAGTGAGAGATAGCACATCACAAATTAAATCCGGAAAATCACATTGTGGAAAGTATATGAATTTATTTGCATTCTGCAGAGGGAAATAAGTATTTGATCCCCCACCAACCAGTAAGAGATCTGGCCCCTACAGACCAGGTAGATGCTCCAAATCAACTCGTTACCTGCATGACAGACAGCTGTCGGCAATGGTCACCTGTATGAAAGACACCTGTCCACAGACTCAGTGAATCAGTCAGACTCTAACCTCTACAAAATGGCCAAGAGCAGGGAGCTGTCTAAGGATGTCAGGGACAAGATCATACACCTGCACAAGGCTGGAATGGGCTACAAAACCATCAGTAAGACGCTGGGCGAGAAGGAGACAACTGTTGGTGCCATAATAAGAAAATGGAAGAAGTACAAAATGACTGTCAATCGACAAAGATCTGGGGCTCCACGCAAAATCTCACCTCGTGGGGTATCCTTGATCATGAGGAAGGTTAGAAATCAGCCTACAACTACAAGGGGGGAACTTGTCAATGATCTCAAGGCAGCTGGGACCACTGTCACCACGAAAACCATTGGTAACACATTACGACATAACGGATTGCAATCCTGCAGTGCCCGCAAGGTCCCCCTGCTCCGGAAGGCACATGTGACGGCCCGTCTGAAGTTTGCCAGTGAACACCTGGATGATGCCGAGAGTGATTGGGAGAAGGTGCTGTGGTCAGATGAGACAAAAATTGAGCTCTTTGGCATGAACTCAACTCGCCGTGTTTGGAGGAAGAGAAATGCTGCCTATTACCCAAAGAACACCGTCCCCACTGTCAAGCATGGAGGTGGAAATGTTATGTTTTGGGGGTGTTTCTCTGCTAAGGGCACAGGACTACTTCACCGCATCAATGGGAGAATGGATGGGGCCATGTACCGTACAATTCTGAGTGACAACCTCCTTCCCTCCGCCAGGGCCTTAAAAATGGGTCGTGGCTGGGTCTTCCAGCACAACAATGACCCAAAACATACAGCCAAGGCAACAAAGGAGTGGCTCAGGAAGAAGCACATTAGGGTCATGGAGTGGCCTAGCCAGTCACCAGACCTTAATCCCATTGAAAACTTATGGAGGGAGCTGAAGCTGCGAGTTGCCAAGCGACAGCCCAGAACTCTTAATGATTTAGAGATGATCTGCAAAGAGGAGTGGACCAAAATTCCTCCTGACATGTGTGCAAACCTCATCATCAACTACAGAAGACGTCTGACCGCTGTGCTTGCCAACAAGGGTTTTGCCACCAAGTATTAGGTCTTGTTTGCCAGAGGGATTAAATACTTATTTCCCTCTGCAGAATGCAAATAAATTCATATACTTTCCACAATGTGATTTTCCGGATTTAATTTGTGATGTGCTATCTCTCACTGTTACCAATAACCTACCCTTCAATTATGGGCTGCTCATGTCTTTGTCAGTGGGCAAACTTACAAAATCAGCAAGGGATCAAATACTTATTTCCACCACTGTATATAGGATAGGGAATGTAGCAGTATAATTTTTGATATGTGTATATATTCTTTCTTGAATTATTATTTTTATAATGTATTACATTCAATAAAAAAATATTTAAATTTTATTTATTTGAATGCCAGAGGTCTAAACAAATAAGATGGGAGAGTTAAAAATGTATGGCTGTAAGTGAAAAGAGAATGAAGACAATGGAATGCCTTTATACAAGGGTAAAAATTATACTGGCAGGATGGAACTATAGTATAAGAATGACATAGAGTTAAAAAGGATAAAAATTCTGCAGAAAACAAAATGCAATGTGGAATCTTTATAGACAGAAATGCCATGTGTGAAGGGGAGAAGCATACTGGTGGGATTACACTGTAGTCCACCTAGAAAGAATGAAGAAAAAGTGAAATGCTAACAGAAATTAAGAAGGCTAACAAATCTGGCAACACAATAATAATGGGAATCAGTTACCCCAATACTGATTGGGCAAATGTCTTATCTGGGCATCCAAGAAAAATTAACATTACATGACATAAATGGCTGCTTCTTGGAGCAGTTGATTCAGGATCCAACCAGAGAGGAAAGTACTTTAGATCTAGTCCTTACTGATAGATAGGACCTGATCCAAGACGTAATAGTGGTGGGGCTGCCTGGCAACAATGATCTCAATATGATCAAATTTGTCATCACTGAAACTACAACAAAATGAGGAAATGTTACAAAAAAACAAAAGGGAGTAACTGTCAAGTTCAAAAATCTGCTAGTGGAATGGAAATTATTTTAAAAGCAACCACTAATGATTGGGGAGCAAATAAATGATAAATCTACACTCAAAAGAAATAACTCTGTTCCTAGAGCTGTTAAAAGTGGACACTCAGGAATTAACATTTTACATAAAGAGAATCCTCAACTGCCCTGAGGAAAGACCATTTTGGAAGCCCAGATAAAACATATACCAAGTATCAAAAAAAAAAAAAAAAAAGCCAAACAGCAAATACGGTTTAACACATAAAAGATGTGGTAAAAGCTAAAAGAGCATCTTTAAAAAAATGCAAACGAGATCCTAATGATAAAAACAGAGATGTCTACAAGCACTAGCAAGTTTGATGGGGAAAAAAAAAACAAAGGCGGCAAAGAGAGACTTTAAAAAGTAATTCTCAAGATAATAGAAAAAACAAATGATTTCTTTGTCTTTATTTAGGAGGATGTTGAGGTCATACCAACACCAGAAACCTTCTTTGATGGTGATGATTCAGGACAACTAAAGCAGAACAAATTGATAAACTGAAGGGCAACAAATCAGCAGGATCAGACAACACTCACCCCTAGAGTCCTGAAACAGCTCAAACACGAAAATGCTAACCTGTTACTAGTAACCTAAGTTATCATTCAAAATGGCTGTGATACCCGAGGGTTGGTGGGTGGCTAATGTAGACAATTTTTAAAAAGGGCTCCTGAGATGATCTAGGAAACTATAGATCTATGAGCTTGATGTTGGTAACTAGGCACAATGGTTGAAGCTATACAAAAGAAAAAAAAGAAAAACCTGAAAAGATAAGCAATTCTACAGGCAGTATATCAAATAATAATAAAGGTGAACTATGAACTAAAAATTACTGAACATATAGGGGCTCTTTTACAAAAGCTTAATGCATGCTAACAGAATAGTGCACGCTAAATGCTAAGTCGTCCATTTTATACCTATGGACTTCTTTGCATTTAGCGCAAGCTAATTCCATTAGTGCACATTAAGCTTTAGTAAGAAAGCCCCAAGATAAGACACTACTTAATGGGTCAGCATGAGGTTAACAAAGGCTAGTCTTGCCTTGTAAATTTAATCATTTTTTGGAAGGTGTAAACTAATAAGTGGATAATGATCAGCAGGTTGATTTAGTGCATTTGGATCTCAGAAGGCATTTGACAAAGTAGCTCATGAGAAATGTCTTGGGAAATTATAGAGTCACTGTATAGGAGGCAATGCCCTGTTGTGAACTGCACACTGGCTAAAAGACAGTAAAACATAAAGTAGGATAGAATGGTCAATTATCCACATGTTAAAAGGATCACTAGTAGAATGCCCCAAAGGTTCGTATTGGGACCTGTATTGTTTAACATATTCATAAATGTTCTGTAGACAGGCGTAATAAAGTGAGGTGATCACATCTGCAGATGACACAAAATGATTTCAAGTCATTAAAATGGTTGAAGATTGTGAGGACTTGCAGAAGGATCTTGTGAGATTTAGAGACTATGCATCTAAATAACAGATGACTAAGAGCAAGTGCAGCCTCTCCCCAGCTGAATCCCCAATTCACCTTGCCTGGGTATTCCCCATATGCTCTGCCCTGCTGCTCCTGTTTCATTTTCCTATTGCTGCTTTTTTTTTTTTTTAAAGGGAAAGGGCATGGGATTTATTTGACATTTATACCCATTTTCCCACAAAAATTCGATATACAAATTTGATATACCGCCTTTCTGTATTTATTTTGTACCTGGGGCAATGAAGGGTTAAGTGACTTGCCCAGTCACAGAACTTTGCTCAGCAGAGGCACCAAACTGTGTGTTCCTGTTAACACCACCAGTACATTCTGCTGAAGCAACCTTCAAAAGAAACAGACCTTCATTTTGGGGGGGGGGGGGGGGGGGGGGGGGAGAAGTTGACGAAAGTCAAACAAGATGAGGAAGCAGAGTCAAGATGGCGATGGGCGCCGAGGCACACAGAGACCTTGCTCTTACTTTTAGAATTTTTTTTTAACCTCTGATGGCTCCCAAACAACACAGCAAACCGCAGGTCTGGCCCAGTTCCCGCTTCAACTACACTGGTCTCTCAAGCGTGGATCGTTATACCCAGTCACTTCCCTCTCTAACCTCAGGTCAGTCCTCTGATGTGATGCTTGCCAGATACTTGAAGTGAGAGGATTCTCCAGCCCAAGTGCTTATTCTTCTCCTTCGAGTTGTTTCTGCAAGTGGCGTTTTGTTGCAGCAGAGGGAACCCTGCCAGCAGGAGTGAAGCAGTTGCTGGAACTCCACTACTGACATCGGGAGGAAGCAGTTCTCCATCTGTTAGTAAGACTGCTGACCACATGAAACCTATTAAACCACCTGCTGAGGTTTCAGGTATGCTATACCTGACCCCCGAGGTGACTTTTCAGTCTATTTGGCAAATGCTGGTTTAGATGAACAGTGAATGATACATACCTGTAGCAGGTGTTCTCCAAGGACAGCAGGCTGATTGTTCTCACGACTGGGTGACGTCCGCGGCAGCCCCCACCAACCGGAAAGAAGCTTCGCGGGACGGTCGGCACGCAGGGCACGCCCACCGCGCATGCGCGGCCGTCTTCCCGCCCGTGCGCGACCGCTCCCGCCAGTTGAATGACTAGCAAAAGATGAAACACACAACTCCAAAGGGGAGGAGGGAGGGTAGGTGAGAACAATCAGCCTGCTGTCCTCGGAGAACACCTGCTACAGGTATGTATCATTCACTTTCTCCGAGGACAAGCAGGCTGCTTGTTCTCACGACTGGGGTATCCCTAGCTCTCAGGCTCACTCAAAACAAGAACCCAGGTCAATGGAACCTCGCAACGGCGAGGAAACAACAGAAATTGACCTACGAAGAACAACTAACTGAGAGTGCAGCCTGACCAGAATAAATTCGGGTCCTGGAGGGTGGAGTTGGATTTACACCCCAAACAGATTCTGCAGCACCGACTGCCCGAACCGACTGTCGCGTCGGGTATCCTGCTGGAGGCAGTAATGTGATGTGAATGTGTGGACAGATGACCACGTCGCAGCCCTGCAAATCTCTTCAATAGTGGCTGACTTCAAGTGGGCCACTGACGCTGCCATGGCTCTAACACTATGAGCCGTGACATGACCCTCAAGAGTCAGCCCAGCCTGGGCGTAAGTGAAGGAAATGCAATCTGCTAGCCAATTAGAGATGGTGCGTTTCCCGACAGCGACCCCTAGCCTGTAGGGTCGAAAGAAATAAACAATTGGGCGGACTGTCTGTTGGGCTGTGTCCGCTCCAAGTAGAAGGCCAATGCTCTCTTGCAGTCCAATGTGTGCAACTGACGTTCAGCAGGGCGGGTATGCGGCCTGGGGAAGAATGTTGGCAAGACAATTGACTGGTTAAGATGGAACTCCGACACCACCTTCGGCAGGAACTTTGGGTGGGTGCGGAGCACTACTCTGTTGTGATGAAATTTGGTATATGGAGCATGAGCTACTAGGGCTTGAAGCTCACTGACCCTACGAGCTGAAGTAACTGCCACCAAGAAAATGACCTTCCAGGTCAAGTACTTCAGATGGCAGGTATTCAGTGGCTCAAAAGGAGGTTTCATCAGCTGGGTGAGGACGACGTTGAGATCCCATGACACAGTAGGAGGCTTGATAGGGGGCTTTGACAAAAGCAAGCCTCTCATGAATCGAACGACTAAAGGCTCTCCAGAGATGGCTTTACCTTCCACACGATAATGGTAAGCACTAATCGCACTAAGGTGATTCCTTACTGAGTTGGTCTTGAGGCCAGACTCTGATAAGTGCAGAAGGTATTCAAGCAGGTTCTGTGCAGGGCAAGAACGAGGTTCTAGGGCCTTGCTCTCACACCACACGACAAACCTCCTCCACTTGAAAAAGTAACTCTTTTTAGTGGAATCCTTCCTAGAGGCAAGTAAGACCCGGGAGACACCCTCAGACAGACCCAACGCAGTGAAGTCTACGCCCTCAACATCCAGGCCGTGAGAGCCAGAGACTGAAGGTTGGGGTGCAGTAACGCTCCGTTGTTCTGCGAAATGAGAATCGGAAAACACTCCAATCTCCACGGTTCTTCTGAGGACAACTCCAGAAGAAGAGGGAACCAGATCTGACAGGGCCAAAAGGGCGCTATCAGAATCATGGTGCCGCGGTCTTGCTTGAGCTTCAGTAAGGTCTTCCCCACCAAAGGTATGGGAGGATAAGCATACATGAGGCCGGTCCCCCAATGGAGGAGAAAGGCATCCGACGCTAGCCTGCCGTGTGCCTGAAGTCTGGAACAGAACAGAGGCAGCTAGTGGTTGGTCTGAGAGGCGAAAAGGTCCACCGAGGGGGTGCCCCACGCTCGGAAGATCTTGCGTACCACTCTGGCATGGAGCGACCACTCGTGGGGTTGCATGACTCTGCTCAGTCTGTCGGCCAGACTGTTGTTTACGCCTGCCAGGTACGTGGCTTGGAGGAGCATGCCGAACCGACACGCCCAACGCCACATCCCGACGGCCTCCTGGCACAGGGGGCGAGATCCGGTGCCCCCCTGCTTGTTGACGTAATACATTGCAACCTGATTGTCTGTCCGAATTTGGATAATTTGGCAGGACAGCCGATCTCTGAAAGCCTTCAGTGCGTTCCAGATTGCTCGGAGCTCCAGGAGGTTGATCTGCAGATCCTTTTCCTGGAGGGACCACAGACCCTGGGTGTGAAGCCCATCGACATGGGCTCCCCACCCCAGGCGAGATGCATCCGTCGTCAGCACTTTCACGGGCTGCGGAATTTGGAATGGACGTCCCAGGGTCAAATTGGTCCGGATGGTCCACCAGAGCAGTGAAGTGCGGCAACTGGTGGAGAGGCGGATGACATCTTCTAGATTCCCGGTGGCTTGGAACCACTGGGAAGCTAGGGTCCATTGAGCAGATCTCATGTGAAGACGAGCCATGGGAGTCACATGAACTGTGGAGGCCATATGACCCAGAAGTCTCAACATCTGCCGAGCTGTGATCTGCTGAGACGCTCTGGTCTGCGAAGCCAGGGCCAAGAGGTTGGTGGCCCTCGCTTCGGGAAGGTAGGCCTGAGCCGTCTGGGAATTCAGCAGCGCTCCTATGAATTTCAGAGAGTGATTCGGCTGGAGATGGGACTTTGGGTAATTTATCACAAACCCCAGCAGCTCCAGAAGTTGAATAGTGCACTGCATGGACCGGAGGGCTCCTGCCTCCGAGGTGTTCTTGACCAGCCAATCGTCGAGATATGGGAACACGTGCACTCCCAGCTTGCGTAGGTAGGCCGCTACCACCACGAGGCACTTGGTAAACACTCGTGGGGCAGAGGCGAGCCCAAAGGGCAGCACACAATACTGAAAGTGCCGTGCGCCCAGGCGGAATCTGAGATACTGTCTGTGAGCTGGCAGTATCGGTATGTGAGTATATGCGTCCTTTAAATCCAGGGAACATAGCCAATCGTTTTTCTGAATCATTGGCAGAAGGGTGCCCAAGGAAAGCATCCTGAACTTTTCTTTGACCAGGAATTTGTGCAGGCCTCTCAGGTCTAGGATGGGACGCATCCCCCCTGTTTTCTTTTCCACAAGGAAGTACCTGGAATAGAATCCCTGCCCTTCCTGCCCGGGTGGTACGGGCTCGACCGCATTGGCGCTGAGAAGGGCGGAGAGTTCCTCTGCAAGTACCTGCTTGTGATGGGAGCTGAAAGACTGAGCTCCCGGGGGACAATTTGGAGGCAGGGAGGCCAAATTCAGGGCGTATCCGCACCGCACTATTTGGAGAACCCACTGGTCGGAGGTTATGAGAGGCCACCTTTGGTGAAAGAATTTTAACCTCCCTCCGACCGGCAGATCGTCCGGTACGGACACTTGTAGGGCGGCTATGTTCCCGTGGATCCAGTCAAAAGCCCGTCCCCGGCTTTTGCTGTGGAGGCGCAGGGGGCTGCTTAGGCGCACGCTGTTGACGAGAACGAGCGCGCTGTGGCTGTCCCTGTGCCTGACGAGGCCTTCGGGCCGGCTGGTTGTACCTACGCTTCGCAAAAGAATAGGGTGCAGCCTGCCGGGCCCGGGAAAAACGTCCACCTGTGGAGGTGGATGCTGAAGGCGCCCGGTGGGAGAGCTTGTCGAGAGCGGTTTCCCGCTGATGCAGTTGGTCCACCATCTGCTCGACCTTCTCACCGAAAATGTTATCCCCCCGGCAAGGGACGTCAGCCAGTCTCTGCTGGGTGCGGTTGTCCAGGTCAGAGGCACGCAGCCATGAGAGCCTGCGCATCACTATACCTTGGGCCGCAGCACGAGATGCCACGTCACAGGTGTCAAAAATACCCCTGGACAGGAACTTTCTGCACGCCTTCAGCTGCCTGACCACCTCCTGATAAGGCCTGGACTGCTCCGGCGGGAGCTTCTCGACCAGGTCCGCCAGCTGTTGCACATTGGTCCGCATGTGGATGCTCATATAGAGACAGACATAGAGAAGCAACTGCTTGCCCCTGGGATTGCAGCATGGAATGATGCTGCTAACTGGGTTTCTGCCAAGTACGTGTGACCTGGCTTGGCCACTTTGGAAAATAGGATACTGGGCTACATGGACCACTGGTCTGACCCAGTATGGCTACTCTTATGTTCGTCTCAGAAGAAAGAAAGTTCTGCTCTGGAGTTTCAACAAAAGTTAAAGGAGAAAAAAAAAACTTAAGGAAAATAAAATTGCTGTGGCTGCATTGATTAAATATAAGTTATACATAGAAAATCGATTTGCATGCATTGTAATTCCATCAGCAAAATCCGTCCCTTCATCTCTGAGCACTCTACCAGAACTGCATTGCCTTCACTTACGCCCAAGCTGGGCTGACTCTTGACTGTAGAAGAGATTTGCAAGGCTGTGACGTGGTCTTCAATCCACACATTCACATCTCATTACTGCCTTCAGCAGGATAGCCGACGCGACAGTCGGTTTGGGCAGTCGGTGCTGCAGAATCTGTTTGGGGTTTAGAATCCAACTCCACCCCCCTAGGCCCATTTTTGTTCTGTTCCAGGCTACACTCTCAGATGTTTCTTCGTAGGTCAATCCTTGTTATGTCCTCGCTGTTGCGAGGCCCTATTGACCTTTCTTTGTTGTTTTGAGTGAGCCTGGGGGCTAGGGATACCCCAGTCGTGAGAACAAGCAGCCTGCTTGTCCTCGGATAAAATGAAGATACATACCCGCCCGCCTCCCCTTTGGAGTTGTCTTTGTCCTTGTTTGCTTTGATATCGAACTGTCGGGACTCTTGCGCGATGGGCGGGAAGATGGTCACCTGCGCGCGCTTGAAGGCTCTAGCAAGCTTTGTTGCTAGGAAGATTTCCGTTCGGGGGGGTGGGGGGGTGCCGTGGACGTCACCCAGTCATGAGATCAGCCTGCTGTCCTCGGAGAATACCTGCTATAGGTATGTATCTTCATTTTCCAGTTAGCCAGCTGCTCCGCATACATCGGTTATGCAGTTCTAGAGATAAGTTTTGTCTACAAGCAGACAAAATGATTACAAGATTTCAGCAGAGAGGTTATCCACACACAATACTAAGAAAGGCCGCTAAAAGGGCTTATAATTTTCATTCTGATTGGCAATGATGTAGAAGAAACATTAGGAAGAATGATGCCCCGTTAACCTGCGTGTTGCCATACACGCACTCTTCTAATATCATACAAATTATACGTCGGCATTGGCCAATACTAGGTATACATGATACATTTAAAACTACACCTCGCTTCGCTTTTTCGCGGTGTATGAATTTGGGAGAACAGCTGACTAAAGGACGAAAAATAATATCTGACTCATTTAGGGAACAAGGCCATTTTAGGCGTAATCACTATGTATACTGTCAACATTCTTTGCAAGTTAAGGAAGTTACTATTCCTCATACGGACAAAATATATCGTTTACAAGAATATACTGACTGTAACACCATGAACTGCATTTATGGGGTGGTATGTCCGCGTGGTTTATTGGGTTGACCACACGGAAAATTAAAATTAGGATAGGTCAGCACTTGAGCAATATATGTGCAGCACGTATAGAGGCCTCCCTTGTGTCTCACTGGTTGGAAACTAATCATGCAGTACAAGATCTTAGATTTGTAGTATTAAATCAAATCAAGTCAGAAAGAGGAGGTAATCTTCCTTTGTTGTTACTAAGAAAGGAACAGAACTTGATATTTCTCTGGAATACGGTTGCCCCATGTGGGCTAAATAAGGAAATCGACTGACTGAGCATTTAGGAAGGTATTTAAATCACTGAGTTCCTTTGGTATCGTATGCGCATGTGTGGGCATCCTTCTAGACGTTTTCCACCGGCATCTTGCTGGTATCGAGTTCCTGACCACCTGCAGTAGCTGATAAGAAGTTTTTAATCTTGTATTGTTGTTTTGATGGTTAGGATTAGGGGTGAATAGAATATAGAGACATTTACACATTGTTGGTCTACTTAGAACGAAAGACACATGAAGACGCTTTATATAGCGAAACATGATCGTGTCGGGTCCTGTAGCGGCTTGCTGAAAAGTTGAACAAAGATCTTATGCAAAGTCCACAGAAGATGGTTCCTGGATTTGATTGTGAATACTATAGAAGCGTGCAGCTACCTCACTTATAGATCGGAGTTTGTACCCCGTTGGATTTTCATCAATATTCAGCGATAAAAATCGGTGATTCATTTGTGAGGACTAATGGATTGATACATTATTGGAAGCTCTATTATCAATGAATCTGCCGGACACTGATGTACAGTTATCATCTAGGAGAAAATTCTGTTCTGTATGATCTTCATTGAAGAGTAAGCTCCACGGTATAGAAGTCAGCAGGTTGTTTAAATAGCATACAGGAGAAGCTGATTTATTTTGTGAGGAAATTGTTGTAGCGCTCTACATATGACATGATGAGCGTTTTTTATATATGATGTGTGAAAGAGAGTGAATGGCTGTGTTAATGTTCTATTTATGACATTGTGTAAAGAAAATTTTAAGTATATAGAAGACATTTAATAAAGATAGAAAGTGTTTTGCAAATTTTCAACGGATGTTTTATAGTTTGTAATATATATTAATTACAGGCATCCTGGAAACCCTGTCCCGACTGGGTGTGTCCTGAGGACTGGGTTGAGAACCCTGGATTAACCCCTTAAAGTGCACTATTGTGTGTTATCCTAGTTTATTTTTTATTTTCCTCAGGTTGTTTTGAGTGTTGTCTTTTATATTTCTCAGGTATTCTGTTTTGACATCTTAGAATATAAAAACAATACCACAAGTAGATCTAAGAGGGCCTTGTTTATAAACATTAATAATAATTAAAAAAAAGACTCCTTTTCATTTATGCCATGTCATATTTCCCTTCTGTAAGCCTAATTTCCCTCCTAGCCCCTTTGTAATACTGCTTATGAAAACACTAAAAAGAGAACCAGTCCAGCACTGGCACACTGCTGGTCACTCATGTCATTTCAACATATACCACCACCACACAACCAAATATATTTATATCCACATACACACATACATAAGGATGAACTAATTCTTATACAACTTTAAAATAAAATGAATACTAAAATTGACTACTGATTAAGACATTCACAGCAAGCTCTTTTTACCTTGTAAGACCCAATACACTTCACTACTGTCTGCTAACATTTCTAAAACAGGTGCAATAGTTGTGACATTGTTCTTGTACTGTGAGAGAGCCTCATTGCTTCCATTGTGTATCTTCATAGACCACTGTAAGATCAAAAAAATGAAAAGTTAAAAATGAATTCATTCTCATGTTTCCAGAGCTGAAATACCATTTATGTCTATTATTCTAGTTTACTTTACAGTCTTGTCAGTAAGGACCTGCTTTCTTCCTGTGAGAAAACAGCTTTTTAAACCTTAATGGGGCAATCTTGAAGCCCTGTATAAAGGGGGGGGGGGGGGGGGGGGGGGAGAGTTTAGAAGAGATTTTCAGTCTCATGGTTATTAGAATCCCATTTTCAAGGGGAAACCCCATACAATGTTTCCTTTGAAATTATACAGGCCTAGGGAATAGGACCTGAACTTCAGCACGAAGAACAGCACATGCTTTGAAGAAGTTGCGAATACACCCACTGTAAGTAAGTGGAGGGTTTTCAAACTGAAAGCCCCACATGACTTTGCCATGTCCCTTTTCAAAGGCAGATAAAATTACCACAGTGAGGATAGTTGAAAGTGGGTCTTTTTCCATGATACACAGCTGTTTGCCCATGGATAAAACTTTGAAAACATCCTCAAAATACATTATGTAAGAACACCAAATGTTCGACATAGGACAGTGTATTAAATTGACAAACAAACTTCCAGAGTATGAGTACCTTGCAGGGAGATGGGGGGATAAAGGTGCTCATTATCAAAGCACATAGACTTACAAAATTACACAGGAACCTATGTAACTTTGTAAGTCTATGTGCTTTGAAAATGAGCCTCAAAATGTACTACCAATATGTGCACAAACTGTTCTACTGAACAAATAGTTGCCCGATTAAAAATATTGTACTATGACAAATCCAGGTCTTAATGTGGAGGTGTTGCACTGTCAGAAGGATCACATTCAGAGTGAGGGACTCAGACTATTCAATAATCTCTCTGGAAATCCTTGTGAATATTATTTTAGAGTCCGACTGAACCCAGAATCGTTGGTTTCTTCCAAAACCAAATATGTGACTTAAATTGGCGGCTCGGTTTCGGAAGAAACTGAAATCATAAATGAAACTCCACCCCCCCCCCCCCACAACCATAAAGAACCCCTCCTAAGCCCCCCTCCCCAGTTGCACCCCATCCCACCTGACCACCTGTAGGCCCTCCCCAGGTCCTTGGTGGTCTAGGGGCAAGAATGAACATCACTTGTTCCTGCCCTGCGCCGCTGCTCCAATGCAAAATGACTGCCAAGGCTGACGCGGGAGGTTCTGGCAGTCAATTTGCAATTGGAACCATCACAGGCAGCAGACTTGCTCCTCTCTGATTTGGTTCCTGAGAACACCAAGGCTTCCTAAAGTAGGCTTGAGAGGGACTTCGGGTGGTTGGACGGGATGGGATTTGGGGGGAGGAGGGTGGGTAGAGAGTTTCGGGTTTTGGTCTAGTTTCGGGGAGGAGGTTGGGTAGTGAGTTTGGTTTTGGTCCACTTTCAGTGACAATCTGGAACTGAAACCAAAGTTCAGTCAGCCTCTAAATTATTTATCAAGAATAATCCACAAACGTCTTTAAATCTAAAAATGGCAAATGGTTTCCAACATTACCCATGCACCTTATTGAACTAGAGGGTGTTAAAGTTGCAGCCCTCTGAAATAAATTAAATTCTGATTCCCGTTATGTCACTGGGAAAAGATACACCGAGGCAAAAAGCACCTTAGGGCCCTACTAAAGCAGAATAAGCCCAATACACTCAGTATCCTTCAGGAGAACATTGTGCTATTCAATCAAAAATGTTAGAATGTTCTATTAATTGGTAAAGTAAATTCTATTTGATAGTTGCCATATTATTTCTCAACTTCTGCTGAGCTAGTTCTAGGTTTCCTCATTCTTTATGAATCTAGGGCAAACACTGTAAACTTGAAGTACTGAGATGTAAAAATTACCCTGAGTTTTAAAATAAAAGGACAAGTGGGCACACCTAGACAGTATTTTATTTATTTGGATTTTGCTCACACCTTTTTCAGCAGTAGCTCAAGATGAGTTACATTCAGGTATACTGGGTATTTCCCTGTCCCTGGAGGGCTCACAATCTAATTTTGTACCTGAGGCAATGGGGGGTTAAGTGACTTGACCAAGATCACAAAGAGCAGAAGTGGGATTTGAAGCGGCCACCTCTGGATGTCAAAACTGATGCTCTAACCAGAAGGCTACTCTTCCACTCCATTTTATAAAGATACATAGGTACTGGTGTATTTATATAAAATATTAGCATAACTGGCAGAAATTGCATGTACAGTGGTGGAAATAAGTATTTGATCCCTTGCTGATTTTGTAAGTTTGCCCACTGACAAAGACATGAGCAGCCCATAATTGAAGGGTAGGTTATTGGTAACAGTGAGAGATAGCACATCACAAATTAAATCCGGAAAATCACATTGTGGAAAGTATATGAATTTATTTGCATTCTGCAGAGGGAAATAAGTATTTGATCCCCCACCAACCAGTAAGAGATCTGGCCCCTACAGACCAGGTAGATGCTCCAAATCAACTCGTTACCTGCATGACAGACAGCTGTCGGCAATGGTCACCTGTATGAAAGACACCTGTCCACAGACTCAGTGAATCAGTCAGACTCTAACCTCTACAAAATGGCCAAGAGCAAGGAGCTGTCTAAGGATGTCAGGGACAAGATCATACACCTGCACAAGGCTGGAATGGGCTACAAAACCATCAGTAAGACGCTGGGCGAGAAGGAGACAACTGTTGGTGCCATAGTAAGAAAATGGAAAAAGTACAAAATGACTGTCAATCGACAAAGATCTGGGGCTCCACGCAAAATCTCACCTCGTGGGGTATCCTTGATCATGAGGAAGGTTAGAAATCAGCCTACAACTACAAGGGGGGAACTTGTCAATGATCTCAAGGCAGCTGGGACCACTGTCACCACGAAAACCATTGGTAACACATTACGACATAACGGATTGCAATCCTGCAGTGCCCGCAAGGTCCCCCTGCTCCGGAAGGCACATGTGACGGCCCGTCTGAAGTTTGCCAGTGAACACCTGGATGATGCCGAGAGTGATTGGGAGAAGGTGCTGTGGTCAGATGAGACAAAAATTGAGCTCTTTGGCATGAACTCAACTCGCCGTGTTTGGAGGAAGAGAAATGCTGCCTATTACCCAAAGAACACCGTCCCCACTGTCAAGCATGGAGGTGGAAATGTTATGTTTTGGGGGTGTTTCTCTGCTAAGGGCACAGGACTACTTCACCGCATCAATGGGAGAATGGATGGGGCCATGTACCGTACAATTCTGAGTGACAACCTCCTTCCCTCCGCCAGGGCCTTAAAAATGGGTCGTGGCTGGGTCTTCCAGCACGACAATGACCCAAAACATACAGCCAAGGCAACAAAGGAGTGGCTCAGGAAGAAGCACATTAGGGTCATGGAGTGGCCTAGCCAGTCACCAGACCTTAATCCCATTGAAAACTTATGGAGGGAGCTGAAGCTGCGAGTTGCCAAGCGACAGCCCAGAACTCTTAATGATTTAGAGATGATCTGCAAAGAGGAGTGGACCAAAATTCCTCCTGACATGTGTGCAAACCTCATTATCAACTACAGAAGACGTCTGACCGCTGTGCTTGCCAACAAGGGTTTTGCCACCAAGTATTAGGTCTTGTTTGCCAGAGGGATTAAATACTTATTTCCCTCTGCAGAATGCAAATAAATTCATATACTTTCCACAATGTGATTTTCCGGATTTAATTTGTGATGTGCTATCTCTCACTGTTACCAATAACCTACCCTTCAATTATGGGCTGCTCATGTCTTTGTCAGTGGGCAAACTTACAAAATCAGCAAGGGATCAAATACTTATTTCCACCACTGTACATTGCAGGTGTAAATGTCCATGCCTAGATTATTTAAGTATGAACTATTTTATAATCTACACACAGACTTTCAAATTCCCCGTGCTCTGCTCTTGTATATTATGTGCCATCGTGTTAACGTGCTTACTTTTATACAGGTGTGAGTTTTATAACAACCCACATACAGTATGCATAAAATTATTTCCAAAGAGGAGCAGCTGTGCCAGAGTATAGCTCTGCGGAAGGCAGACTGCAGAACTCTAGCAGCTTGAACTCAGCCTTGATGCCCTAGCACACTTTAACTACTCCATGTTAACAATGCTAATGAAAATGTAGCAGGAACAGGAAACAAGATTAAGCGGATTAACCTAAAATCCCAGTGCTGCACACTACATCAGGTAAAAATGCTCTTTCAATCCTAGCTTAAATGCGTAGACTGAGCAACAGGCAAGGAATCCTGAAGGGTGGGGATAAAACACCAACATTACAATGAAAACTAGTTGTTGGTCTAAAGAATGGCACTACATTTTGTCCATAAAGTATATCCTGCTCTCTACCTTCAGAATGTCACTGTAGTATTTGAGCTTTACATAGGAGAAAACAGGAAAAATGTTTAAACACACAAATAATCACTAGCTCAGAAGCATACCTTAACATTTTCCAAGTAGCACACATCCCTCTCCCTAAAGCACTGTTGATCACATATGAATGCTAATTATAAAAGACACCACCAAGAGATCAAATTTTGACCTCTAATTTTGTTCAAGGAAAATGCACAAAAAAAATAAGATGAGCTACTTACACTAACCTCTCTAAGCAGCATATTTAAAGTAACAATGGAAAGCAGATCTGAAAGGATAAATTATACAAAATATGGTCAGGAATACCCAGAAATTCCTCATGCCTTCATCTTTTTTTCTTTTAAAGGTGAGGAAGCACAAACCCTCAGATCATAGGCGCAAGTGATTGGGGGTACCAAACACAATACAAATTACCCCTCCCCAGACACAATGAAAGAGCTTGCTGATATCCACAGAGCAGGTTCCTATGCCTCAGATATGGGCAATTAAAAACAATTACCTTAAATTGCTCTGAGCAGCCTTAAGCAAACAAAAAGAGACAAACACAAGGACTACAACTGGCTCTGCCACATTACAAAGCAACTGACATTACAGCCTGTTCTGATTTCCAAACTACTCTCCTCCCAGAGGTTTGCTGGGATCAAAAAGCCAAGCATGAGAAACTCAGTAGGTGTGTCATGGCTGAGTGAAGACTAAGAGGCAGATGCAGCAACCAAACGTAAAAAAATCAAAATCGTTAAAGTCCCTAACGATTTTTAAAAAACGAAGAATGCACCAAAAAAAAAAAGTCACACATGCTCAGATCGGTATTCAAACGTACAATGTATCAAAGAATCACAATACACATCGGTAATCGGCCCCTAAATCATGCGCAGAGCAGCCAAGCGTTTTGCTGGCTGCTCTGCGCATGCTGCAAACGTAAAAACAAACATAAAAAAAGCCACAACACATACACGTGGCTACCCGGTCAGCAAAATCCAAAAACAAAGGATCGGGAGGGGGCAAGGGCGCTCATTAGGAGCGTCCTGTATGGACAGCCTTGCCCCCCCCCCCCGCTGCTCCCTACTTTCCACCGCTCCCCGCCCCCGAAAAAGCAAAATGCTAGCTGGCTGCCCCGGTCCCCCTCCCTTCCTGTTCCTGTGTTCTGCAGAGCTAACTCCGCCTCCCGTCATTCTTTCGCCCCGTGCCCCGCCCCCGCTGCCCCCCCTGAGGTCGACTACGCCGCTCCCCCCCTCCACCGAGACCCCCTCCCTATTAACGACCCGAGCAGCGCCTCTCACCTCTTTCAGAAGCGCTGCACGGGCAGGAACATCTATTGTGTTGGTTGTAGAGTCTCCATGACGTCTCTTCTTCCCTGGCCCAGGCCCCGCCTCCTTCTGACGTAGGTTACTTACGTCAGAAGGAGGCGGGGCCGAGGCCAGGGAAGAAGAGACGTCATGGAGACTGTACAACCAACACAATAGATCTTCCTGCCCGTGCAGCGCTTCAGAAAGAGGTGAGAGGCGCTGCTCGGGTCGTTAATAGGGAGGGGGGTCTCGGTGGAGGGGGGGAGCGGCGTAGTCGACCTCAGGGGGGGCAGCGGGGGCGGGGCACGGGGCAGAAGAATGACGGGAGGCGGAGTTAGCTCTTCAGAACACAGGAACAGGAAGGGAGGGGGACCGGGGCAGCTAGCATTTTGCTTTTTCGGGGGGGGGGGGGGGGAGCGGCAGAAAGTGGGGAGCAGCAGGGGGGGGGGCAAGGCCGTCCATACAGGACGCTCCTGATGAGCGCCCTTGCCCCCTCCCGATCCTTTTTTATTTTTTTTATTTGATGTGTTTTCTGACGTCCTTTGGACCAATCACAGCGCTTTTAGCTCTGCTAATGCGCTGGGATTGGCTCAAAGTTTGTTTATTTTTTCACTTAATGATTTTTCCTGGCACAGAGCTGTCCTAACGAGAGGTCCAGACCTCTCGTTAGATTTCCTGCCTTTTCCCTGCGTAAAGGCAATCGGAAAAGGTTAGTGCATGTCGTTTCAATGGGGTTTTCACACTAATTGCTCATCTCCATTCCGTTTTCGTTAGCTGCTGGCTTCCTCGGTAAAAGCCCTTTGATGCATGCAACGGATCAAATTTTCCTCGTTGGAGGGTCATTAAAGGCTCATTTAGCTTTAGTGCATCTGCCTCTAAGAGACCTTACCTCTTTAAAGGGGATGCAGGGCTGTGAATGTTGATGTGAGTGCCATAACTGAAAATTATTTCCTCAAATGGTAGTGCAATTTCTGGAGCAACAGTCTGGGCCTGCATTTATATTTTATGTACGCTCTTCTGATTAACAGTTTAAACCAAAATAATATAGACACCTGCCAACTGGATATAGACACCTGTCAATTGGGTACTATACAGTTATTGCAGGACAGAGATCTACTTCCCCCTACATCCACGCCTACCCAAACACGCCTATACGTGGGTTCCATACAAGTATGTGCTAACTTGTCTCAGTGCATACTTAAGTATAGGATATTTTTATAAGAAGCACTTTAGGGGCATACAATGTACATGCAAAAATGACTATAAGACAACCTGACAAAGTTCTATTCCGATAAACAGTTCATAATATACACTAAGGCTCTTCTAGATTGTCACAAAGCTTCAGCTGTTATATTTTTATATTTCTGTATTATCATAATGAATTCTACCAGAACTGCAGATTTAGAAATGTCAAGTTCTTCCAACATTTTAAGATATTCTATTCTATTCCTGTTTTTATATCCAACCTAAATAATCCTGGAATCAAAGTAGGTTACATGCAGGAAATAACAACAACTAATTCAGTACTAAATATATACTGCAAATCATCCATGTACGTATTAAATAAATAAGTGTTCAACACTCTCCTAAACAACATATAATTAGGGAGTGTCTGTATCTGAGTTGGAATAGAATTCCATATCCTACTAGACTGGTAAATACACAAACTTTCATGAGTATGTTCATAGTGAACCTGAGAAACAGAAGGACTACCCAGTCTTAAAAAGGATGTAAAACAAGAAGCAGAGCGAATAACAGGAAAAGCAATCAACTGAATAAGATCTTGAGGACAGCAGCCACTAAAAACCCAACACACCACCTTAAATTCAATGCAAGCATCAATTATCAGCCAATGCAAGTCCCTCAGCAGTGGTCACATGATCAAATTTCCTGCAACCAAACAGCAATACACACATACAAAACTTAACAATAATCCAGCTGAAACATCAACACTGCCTAAACCAAAAGTTGGGTAAAATTGGATCTAATGGATCTTAGTTCACAAAACATGAAAGTGGAGTGGTCATTTTCTTCCTGTAATACGTACTTGTATTTTGTTCCATTCGGTTGTTATTCTATAGTAGAAGATTGATGCCCTTAGGTTGGCCATTTTGGGGGGTTACTTCTGGCTTAGGGGTGTTCGTGTGTGTGTTTGGGCTCTGAGGTGTTTGTGTATTGCGTGGGGATGATTGGGTTTTTTTTTTTCTTTTACCTTGGCTTGAAGTTTGCCTGCATCAGTGAATGATCAGATAGAAGAAATGTAGCTAGTACATAAAAGCAATACCCACAGCAGTGAAAAATGTCCTCCAGTAACTGTCATGTCTAAAGGATAAATGAACAGTGGACGTTCAATGTGTTATAGAGTAGTTGCTTGGGGAAGAACACCTTTTTTCAGTAGTTTGGTGTTCCGATCAGCAAATTACTTGTTCAGAGAGAGGAGGATGCTATGGCTAATCATGGTAGCCAAGAGGAGAAGCGTAGACAGCATGTGGGTCATGCAGCTCCGAATAGGGTGCAACTTTGTGTAGGCTGCCTGCAGTGCTGGTGGTGGGTCATCCAGAACTGAGCTCTCACAGGACATGGACCCTGACCCCCAGTAGCAGTTCACCTTTCGCAGATCATCTACGTCTAGTGTTCCCGCAACCTTAGGGTGCAACGCTGTGCTGACTCCTTGGCTGGTCAGCACCGAACGTGGTGAGAGTGAGACTACTCTGTCCTTCTGGGCTGGAGTGTGCTGTGGTATGCCAATGTTTGATTGCACTGCCAATGCGAATCTGCCTGCTCTGGTCCACCAGCACCAAAGCGGGTTACAATCAAACATACATAAAACAAACAATTTTGAGCGTACAGCTGACATGGGCTAGAGATCATAAGGTAGCCTTGGGGGGGGGGGGGGGCTATTCTACATTCTTTTTTTGTGTGTGTGTAATGCAATTGCAAAGTAATGAAGTTATGATCTTGCACAGTAGTTTATATGCTAAATCGAGTACTCAAAACAAATGCTTTTGATACAAAAGGTTAGCAGGAATTTAAGTCTGTAAATTTGGAATGATAAGCTCCTTAGGAATTAGCCTGTGAAGATATGACATCAGCCGTCACTCCAAATGTGGAGCAAAGTCATCCAATGTAAAAGCACTATGGCTTTTAGTTTCAGTTTTCATTAGCTAACGTCCATGTGAGAGGAGGCTATTTTGCTTGGAGGCAAAATATGGTCTTTCATTATTTAAATTATTATATATATTCTGGCTTGGATTTCAGGGCTCTGTAGGGTATGATGAAGATGCAGTGTTTTAATTAACTTGTGACATGTAGAAGCTAGATTCTACGAGAAAGGAACCACAAGTACTGATCAATCTATAGTGATAGTAAGGAAATTATATTACAATGAAATTAAGTTTATATATTAGAAAATAACTTGAGAAAGGTATTGCTCTTGATTGTAATTTTTCAGAGAATATAGTTCTCACATTCAGTAACATCAATGCGCTTTTTTATTCTGGATTGTGAATCAAGCTGGTATAATGTCCGCAGTGTAGACCAGTGTCTGGACTCCTTTACCCTATTTCAGTAATAATCTATATCATGCTTGTCTTAATCAGTTTTATAACTAAATACAAAATTTAGCAGAGGGCTGCTGACTGCAGGCTCTGAAAATCCCCAGTGTATATGGGCTTAAAAAAGGTTTGGACAAGTTCCTGGAGGAAAGTCATAGTCTGCTATTGACACAAACATGAGGAAGCCACTGCTTGCCCTGGGATTAGTGGCATGGAATCTTGCTACTATTTGGTATTCTATATCAAAAGGGAACAAAAGATCCTGTGATGTGAAAAAAGGGGCAGTAAAGTTGCTCTATCAGCGCTGAATCTGCAAATGCAGGATAAGCAGTCGCCATTTATTATAACTTTATCTGCTCAGAGTTCGTTGTGGCATTTCTCATTTTGAAAATATTTAATGTGTGTGAATTATACATTTATATTTAATTATGTTTTTTCAAATGAAGTAGCAATATTATTCTCATGGAAGTTTTGGTTCTGGCTGGCAAATGATTGATGTTATGCAGTAGGCTCAAGGGTTTGAAATAGCTGAGCGCAATAGGAGACCTAATAGCCTGGCCACTGATATTTATCTGATACCCCCAGTCATAGTAACATAGTAGATGACGGCAGAAAAAGACCTGCACGGTCCATCCAGTCTGCCCAACAAGATAACTCATATTTGCTGCTTTTTGTGTATACCCTACTTTGATTTGTACCTGTGCTCTTCAGGGCACAGACGGTATAAGTCTGCCCAGCACAATCCCCGCCTCCCAACCACCAGCCCCTCCTCCCAACCACCGTCTCTGGCACAGACCGTATAAGTCTGCCCAGCACTATCCTCACCTACCAACCACCAGCCCTGCCTCCCAACCACCGGCTCTGGCACAGACCGTACAAGTCTGTCCAGCACTATCCCCACCTCCCAACCACCAGTCCCACTGCCCACCACCGGCTCTGGCACAGACCGTATAAGTCTGCCCAGCACTATCCCCGCCTCCCAACCACCAGCCCCACCTCCCGATCTTGACTAAGCTCCTGAGGATCATTCCTTCGGCACAGGATTCCTTTATGCTTATCCCAAGCATGTTTGAATTCCGTTACCGTTTTCATTTCCACCACATCCTGCGGGAGGGCATTCCAAGCATCCACTACTCTCTCCGTGAAAAAATACTTCCTGACATTTTTCTTGAGTCTGCCCCCCTTCAATCTCATTTCATGTCCTCTCGTTCTACCGCCTTCCCATCTCCGGAAAAGGTTCGTTTGCGGATTAATACCTTTCAAATATTTGAACGTCTGTATCATATCACCCCTGTTTCTTCTTTCCTCCAGAGTATACATGTTTAGTTCAGCAAGCCTCTCCTCATACGTCTTGTAACGCAAATCCCATACCATTCTCGTAGCTTTTCTTTGCACCGCTTCAATTCTTTTTACATCCTTAACAAGATACGGCCTCCAAAACTGAACACAATATTCCAGGTGGGGCCTCACCAACGACTTATATAGGGGCATCAACACCCCCTTTCTTCTGCTGGTCACACCTCTCTCTATACAGCCTAACAACCTTCTAGCTACGGCCACCGCCTTGTCACACTGTTTCGTCGCCTTCAAATCCTCAGATACTATCACCCCAAGATCCCTCTTTCCGCCCGTACCTATCAGACTCTCCCCGCCTAACACATACGTCTCCCGTGGATTTCTATTCCCTAAGTGCATCACTTTGCATTTCTTCGCATTGAATTTTAATTGCCAAACCTTAGACCATTCTTCTAGCTTCCTCAGATCCTTTTTTCATGTTTTTGTCCTCCTTTTTTCACATCACAGGATATTTTGTTTCCTTTTGATAGATGATTATTTTTGAGGAACATTAGTATGTAAATCATATTGATGGTTGTTTTCCCTTTTCTTCATTGATGACTATTTGGGATTCTACCAGGTACTTGTGATCTGGATTGGCCACCATCAGTCTGAACCAGTATGGCTATTCTTATGTTATGAAACAATGTCTGCACATAAGATATTGCAAAATAGAGAAATTACTAATGATGCCACTGAAAACTGTCAGATTTTCATTTTAAAAGCTGTTATCTAGAGCAATATTCTACATTAAATAACATGAACTTTTCCTATAGACACCTAATGACAAACTTACATGAAAACAAAATCGAAAAATATTTGCAACTATGGTTCATCATGATCATAGAACAAAAGTAGAAAGTGACATGGCATTCAAGTCAGAAGAATAAGTGACTTACCGTAGCTGCTCCCACCATAATTATATTCGGCTTTGAAGCAGAACTCTAAAAACACAAAAGCAATGGTATTAAAAGATTTTGAGGAGAATGCACAAAGAGCTAATACACTCAGACTTATAAATTTTCCCAAGCAGCCTATGATAGCTCCATTAATAACTTTTAAAAGATATTTAAGTGAAGTTTTGAAGATACCGGAAAAGGCCTATCCGCCTATATCAAAAATTTATTTTCTACCACCTTATAAGAGAAAGGAGAACCAACAATTGGTAGAACAAGGAAATGAAATTCCTTTTGATACTTTGGATTTAAATTTGACACAAACTTTGGAAGATGATAATCTGGGACTAACACCAATGACTTTAATTGTCTCACTTGTATTACAACCGGACAGAGACTGGCTACTTAAACAATTTTTTCTTCATAGAGAACAGCTTTTTTTGAATTATAAAATAAAAATGTTTCCGGACCCAAAAACGCCGTAAAGAATTCCTTAAATTACGCCCAAAAGTACAACAGTTGGGCGCTCTTTGTTGGTTAAACTTCCCATGTAAATGTGTAGTTAAATTGAACTCGGTCAAATATATATTCTTTGACCCTATTCAATTTGACTCCTTTTTGAGTGCAAAAATTGCCCTGTTACCCTCTGTACAGTTAAGACAAATAATTACATCAACTCCGTGATTAAATAGACACTCCTAGAACTCCCTCTCATTCCTTAGTTCCTTATAGAAAGAATTTGCAATTTATTCTTTATAATTACCTGAATATTGTGGTTTGCCTCCCATATTGTGGACTATAGATGAATGACTTAATGTGATTTAAAATGTCATCTTATATTGTAAACTTATTTTCTTAAGTAATATGTTTTCCTCTTATTTTATTATTTCAATGTAAGATGAGAATTATGGAATTACTTTTTTTTGTTAACTTTTTTTTCCTTTGTTAATGCATCTTTACCAAGCAAGATTTAGCCTTGTAATTACTGTTAAATTGTAAAAAAAAAAAAAAAGATTTTGAGGAAAGTTCATAGAAAAGGGCACTCTTCTGATGATCATATATAGTAATCTATGTAGCGGTACCTCATAAAATTTTCAACATTCGTGTCCTTTCAAAGCACATTGCGGAACCATGCAGTCATCCACACCAGGAATTCTCAACCCAGTCCGGTTTTCAAGATATCCACAGTGAATATGCATGAGATAGATATGTAAATCTATCTCATCAATATTCAGTGTGGTTATCCTGAAATCCTGACTGGTTTAGTGTGGCCCGAAGACTGGGTTGAGAACCCCTGATCTACACTAACGGATAAATCAGATGCATCCCTGCACAAAGACAGGTATCAGCAGGAAACAGATTAACTGGCCCATCCAGTCTGCCTAGCTATTCCTGTCCACACTGTAAGGATATATCCTAGCTGCAAGGTGTAGAAAGCTTGGTCATTATATGATAATCATTTGTTTCCCAAGAAAATTTTTGTTGTCTGCAACTAGTTTCTACCATTGTGGGTAGATAAGCGTACAAGATTCCACACTTAAACCAATATCCAAGCTCTTCCACCCATGCTTTTCTTCAAAGCTCTGTAGTAATCTGAACAAGTACCAAAACTAGTGAAGCTGTTAAGAAAATATCTCAACTCTGAGGGTGCTGTGGTCTTTAGGAACAGTACCTTGTTACCACCAATTTGATGGCGCTGACCCAGTTATTTCTGAGGAGTTGTAACCCCATTGGAGCAACCTGAGTAACCAGTTGCCTGCAGTATTGTTAGGTAATGTTCCTATTATTCCTGCTCTGTTTTGTCATTATCACTAGGAGTAGCCTAGTGGTTAGTGCAGTGGACTTTGATCCTGGGGAACTGAGTTTGATTCCCACTGCAGCTCCTTGTGACTCAGGGCAAGTCACTCAACCCTCCATTGCCCCTGGTACAAAATAAGTACCTGAATATATGTAAACCGCTTAGACTGTAGTTGCAAAAAACCTCAGAAAGGCCCATTTCCTTTTCCCTTCCCTAAGGAAGTAAATGGTGGGCTTTTTACAATACTGCAACTTCTCAACCAAATGTTGTAGAATATAATACTGGACTAGAGCCATGAGGCCCATCTAGTCTGCCTAATTTTATACTCGATACTCCACTTGATGACTGGCTTTCTCTTCACATACTCCCTCTACAGAACCTTTATGCTTATCCCATGTTTCTTGAATTTTG
This sequence comes from Microcaecilia unicolor, assembly GCF_901765095.1. Lineage (NCBI taxonomy): Eukaryota > Metazoa > Chordata > Amphibia > Gymnophiona > Siphonopidae > Microcaecilia > Microcaecilia unicolor. The sequence goes on along the minus strand of NC_044031.1, from coordinate 135,392,795 downwards.
TGATTTCTCTCTACCACTTCTCTTGAGAGGCCATTCCATGCATCCGCACTCTATACAAGAAGTATTTTCTGATAGCGCTCCCAAGCTTGCCCTCTTGAGTCTCATACCATACTGTACTGTTTCTCAAGCTAGAACTGAATACATACTAGCCAGTCTTCTTTGAAGGTGTGAATTAACAGAGGATAAAGGTGAGCTGATTGATGTAGAATCTAGATGAAGTACTTCATGAGAGACTCCTGAGAAAATTAAAGAGTCATGGAATAGGAGGCAAATGCCCTTCTGTGGATTACGAATTGGTTATTGGACAGAAAACAGAGGGTAGGGTTAAATGGCCATTTCTCTCAATGGTGAGAAGAGTGAATGATGAGGAGGGGGCATAGTGGAGTGATGCAGGGATCTATATTGGACCGATGCTATTTAACTTATTTATAAAATGTTCTGGAAATCGAATGATGAGTGAGGTGATTAAATTTGCAGATGACACAAAACTATTCAAAGTTGTCAAAACACATGCGGATTGTGAAAAATTACAGGAAGACCTTAGGAAACTGAAAGACTGGGCATCCAAATGGCAGATGAAATTTAATATAGGCAAATGCAAAATGATGCACATTGGGAATAATCATCCAAATCATAGTTACCTGATGCTAGGGTCCAATTTAGGAGTCAGGACTCAAGAAAAAGACCTAGGTGTCATTGTAGACAATAAGCTGAAATCTTTTGCTCAGTGTGCGACAGCGACGGCCAGAAAAGCAAACAGGATGCAAGAAATTATTAGGAGCAGGATGCAAAATAAGACCAAAAATATTATAATGCCTCTGTATTGCTCTATGATGCAACCTCACCTTAAGTATTATGTGCAATTCTGGACACCATATCTCAAAAAAGATATAGCAGAATTAGAAACGGTTCAAAGCAGAGCGACCAAAATGATAGAGGGGATGGAACTGCTCCCATACGAGGAAAGGCTAAAAAGTTTAGGGTTCTTCAGTTAGGAAAAGAGGCAGCCGACTGTGGGCCAGATGCACTAAACCTAACAAGTCAGCAATGTGTTTTTTAAACTAGTTCTAGCCAGTTTAGCGAGCAAGTAGTAAAACGAGACACGCACAAAAGGGTTCTCCGAGCCATAGCTTACGAAAACGGAATGCAAATGAGCTAATAGCTATTATAATGAGCTAATTACTATTACAATGTGCATGAAAGGCGATGCACAGCCCTTTTCTGACCTCGTGCACAAAGCAGTCCCTACCTTTACTGTGGAAAATCTAATGCCTGGCTAAGGGTGCTGTGAGCTGCAGACCATCTGTTGTTGGTGCAAGGAAGTTGATCTGCCGGCTCTCACTCCTACCGATGGCCAGCAGCTTGAGGAACACTTTTGATTTTTCTTTTATAGCTATTCCAGCTGCTCTCTCTCAGCCAATCACAACGCGTTTAGCTGACACCAGTGTCAGCTAAACACACTGTGAATGGCAGGCACTTCTATAGCAATTGATATTGGAGCCTTCCTGGGAAAGGTGGTGAAGCATGGCTACAGGAAACGTCTTGCAGAAGCATTTTAAACAGAATCAAGGTAAACAAGCAAAGGCTGTAGACATCTATTATACATGCAGCTTGTCTGCGTGTATGAAGCCGTCTGTGGCATGCGCACAGCAGCCACGCTTAATGCTTGGCTGCTCAGCGCATGCTCAGCTGACCAACTGGCTTCTCCCCCTAGGATGGAAATTGCATGCAAACGAGCTAACAGCGAGCAGCTCATTTGCATGCAATTTCCTTCATGCATGCTCATTTTTTTCAGAATTGCTAAGAAGCTACCAGGGATCGGTAAGGGAAGGGCTTTTACCGTGAAGTTAATGCATCTGGGCCTGTGTCAGTTAAGAGCGATTCTGTCCAGTTTAAGCATGGAAAGGTAAAGGGAATGGGACTTGTATACCGCCTTTCTGTGGTTTTTGCAACTACATTCAAAGCGGTTTACATAGTATATACAGGTACTTATTTGTACCTGGGGCAATGGAGGGTTAAGTGACTTGCCCAGAGTCACAAGAAACTCCAGTGGGAATCAAACCCAGTTCCCCAGGATCAAAGTCCGCTGCACTAACCACTAGGCTACTCCTCCAGTTTTAGAAGTATTGCTCAGAATGTCCTTTTTTACCACACCTTGATTATTGCAACTCTTTATATGGGAGACTAACATCAAGGTTATTATGAAGATTACAGCTGCTTCAGAATATGGCTGCAAGACTGATTCTGAGAGTCAATAAATTTGAAAGAGTGACTCCTCTTTTCAAAAGGTTGCATTGACTCCCAGTGCACTCGCGTATTAAGTTTAAAATAGCCTGTATGACTTTTAAAACTTTGGTGGACAAAATTCAGTCCTGTTTATCTAAATATTTGACCTTGTTTGTTGTCTGCTAGACAAGCTTTTCTTTCTATACATTCTAATGCTTTGTTGTTTTCAAAATTTTGTGGAGTTAGCTTTGAAACCTGATAAATTATTTTCAATATTTAGCAGTAAAAATCTGATTGATATTCCAGATCAGGTTAGATCCATTTAGTCTTATTTTTTGTTTACAAAACAGTTGGAGGCTTTGTGGTTTTCAGATATAGATTCAGTTTAATTTAAATTGTATTGTTATTAATTTGTAATTCCATCTGATTGAGATGTTTCTTTTCTTGTAATCTGCAATGAATCCCATAGAGATATAGCGGAATATAAATATGAATGGAATGGAATATGATCGAGGTCTACAAAATCCTGAGTGGTGGAGGTGAATTGATTTTTCACTCTTTCAAAAAGTACAAAGACCAGGGGACACTCAATGAAATTGCATGGAAATACTTTTAAAACAAATAGGAGGAAATGCTTTTTCACTCAAAGAATAGTTAAGCTCTGTAATTGGATGTGGTAACGGTGGCTACAGTACCTGGGTTTAAAAAAGGTTTGGAGAAGTTCCTGGAGGAAAAGTCCACAGTATGTTATCAAGATGGACATGGGGGACGCCGCTGCTTGCCTTGGGATTGGTAGCATGCAATGGTGCTAACTGGGTTTCTGCCAGGTACTTGTGACCAGGATTAGCCACTGCTGGATGCAGGATACTGGGCTAGATGGACCATTGGTCTGAACTAGTATAGCTATTTTTATGTTTTTATGTTATTTGTCTCCACCATTTCTCCTGAAAGGCCATTCCACGTACCCACACTCTATCCATGAAGAAATATTTTCTGATCTTGCTTCAGAGTCTACCCTCAAGCCTCATACTGTACAGCACTGTTTCTCAAGCTGGGACTAAATATGTCTTAGTCAGTCTGGCTTTCAGGATATTCACAGTGAATATGGATGAGACAGATCTACATGAACTGCCTCCACTGTATGGAAATAGTATGCATATTCATTTTCCTGGTTTTTATATCCAGCAAATTTCCAACAGGAGTCAAAGTGAGTTACACTAAGAATTCAATCACAATGTGAGATCTTCCATAGGAAATGTATATCAAATAAAAAGGCTTTCAAAATTTGTCTAAACTGGAAATAATCTTCTGTACTCTGAATCTGAACTGGAATTGAATTCCACAATTTCACCGAAAACTAACTAAAAGAACTGTCATAAAAACGCTTGTAACAGATCTTTAACAGCTGGAATGCTAAATTCAACAGATAACTGGAACGAATGGACAAATTGTAAGATAAGACACTAAAAATGTATGATCCAATGGGCAACAACCACAGAAAATCTTACATATCAAACAGGCCACTTTAAAATCAACTCTAGCCCAACTGGCAGCCAATACAAACCCTTCAGTAAAGGAGTAACATGTACAAACTTTTTAAGGTAGAAAATTAGTCTACCTGAACAATTCTGCAAGGACTGCAACTTTACTTGAAGGGTCTGACAAATATCTAATATAATAAAACGCACCGTGAACGTTCTGAAGACAACATTCTGAAGTCACTCAAACACTCCCTGGCTGTAGGGTTCGTGGATTCATGGTGTGAAGCCAGCCAGCCGTCTCTGCCCCGTCCTCGCGTCAAACGTCATGACGTCGAGGGCGGAAAAAAAACAAAACCTTGCTAGCGCCCGTTTCATTTGTGTCAGAAACGGGCCTTTTTTACTAGTCAGCATATAAAGAGCTGCAATAATCTGTGGTAAAACAAAAGCTTGAACCAATACTTTAAACTGATCAGGGAAGAAAGATGATCTAATTGTCCTGAGCTGTCGTAATTTGAAAAGCAATCCTCTTACTCAGGTTTTTTTCATCTAGTTTCTACTGTTAATAACTACATAACTACTACTACTACTAATCATTTCTATAGCACTACTAAACATACGCAGCGCTGTACACTTGAACATGAAGAGACAGTCCCTGCTCAACAGAGCTTACAATCTAATTAGGACAGACAAACAGGACAAACAAGTGATAAGGGAATATTAAAGTGAGGATGATAAAATAAGGGTTCTGAACAAGTGAACAAGAGTTAGGAGTTAAAAGTGGCATCAAAAAGGTGAGCTTTTAGCTTAGATTTGAAGACGGCGAGAGATGGAGCTTGACATACCGGCTCAGGAAGTCTATTCCAGGCATAAGGTGCAGCAAGATAAAAGGAACGGAGTCTGGAGTTAGCAGTGGAGGAGAAGGGTGCAGATAAGAGAGATTTACCCAGTGAACGGAGTTCCCGGGGAGGAATGTAGGGAGAGATGAGAGTGGAGAGGTACTGAGGAGCTGCAGAGTGAATGCACTTATAGGTCAATAAGAGGAGTTTGAACTGTATGCGGAAACGGATAGGAAGCCAGTGAAGTGACTAACACCTCCAACGTTCTGAAACTGACTCCGTGGCAGTGAAGGGTTGTAGGGTTCGTGCTGCCTGTAACGCTGTATCCATCTCCTGTTGTGACGTTAGCGTCCCTCCCTTCCAGCTCCAGGCCCCCTCCCTCCGATTTTTAAAAGTCATCTTCACTTACGAAGTCAGGTTTATGACGGACGGCAGCAGCAGTAAAAGGCGTGCAGGCTCGGCCCTTCTCTCTCTCTCGGCTGTGGTCCCGCCCTTGCGGAAACAGGAAATGAGGGCGGGACCACAGCTGAAAGAGAGAACGGCCGAGCCTGCACGCCTTTTACCGCTGCTGGTGGCCGACGTAACCCCAACAAGGAAAGTGAAGATGACTTAAAACAGCTTTATTCTACAACTAGTAAAAAAGGCCCGTTTCTGACACAAATGAAACAGGCGCTAGCAAGGTTTTCCTTGGAGTGTGTATGTTTGAGAAAGTGTGTGTGAGAGTGACTGTGTGAAAGAGAGAGTGAATGTGCGAGTGTGTGTGTGTGACAGAGACAGAGTGACTGGGTGCGAGTGTGTCTGTGAGAGAGAGGTGTGTGTGTGTGAGAATGAGAGTGTGTGCGACTGCAGCAGCCTCGGCTCCCTGTACATACAGGATCACCCCACAGCTTTTGAGACGCACAACACTCGTGCAATTACAAAGGCTGGCCACTACACCCATGACTTTTATACTTTAAGAGAATTCTGACATCACATGCTAATAGCAGCATAAAAACGTGCAAGCATTGCACTGCAAAGGCCCTATTTCCATGCGCGGGTCATATGGTAGGTACCCCGGCCTCTACTCCCTGCACTGACAGGCTGCCGTCGGGACCTCATTCCTTACCTGCGGTCACCGAAAGCGTCCTGCTCCCGCACAGGTAGCGCCAGTGAGGTCATAAAGAACTGCACAGGGACGCCAGCGACCCGCGCACGCACAGCCCACAATTCTCAGTATTCCTGCTGTACAGAGCCGTGACATCGCTAAAACCCGCCTACCACCTTCTACCTCGCTGCTGCCTGCGTGGCGGCGAGTGCGGCAGGGGCGGGGCCTCGTGTTGGTAGCGTGCGGTTGGTCAGTGCTGTGTGTGATGTACACGGAAGTATGTTACGTCAATTCAGGAGATGGATACAGCAGGAGCACAAATGCTTCGAGGATTCACTTTCTCAGCTTCAGAACGTTGAAGGTGCTTTTTATTATATAGGATACTACAATATTTGCTTACACTACTGTCTTTATTTCTTTACATAGCAATGCTAGCTAGTTTTATCAAAAATACAAGTCCCCCGATTTTCAAGTGGTAGTGAGGTTAAAGTCTGCCGCTGGCACTGAACCCGAATATTTAATGCCAGGCTGTTTCCGGTGACTGGCACTGAATATCCAGTTTCATGTTTGGCCACCAGCCAATAATGGTTAAGCCAATACTCAGCGCTAATCAGCCATCGGCTAGCACGTAAAGATAGGACAGCTATTTAAATGGATTTATGTGCTAACCTTTCAGGTCCTAAGTGTGACCCGCCCTCAAGACAAGTAGCTCATGATTATGAACTAACTGCAAATATTCAGCGGAGATAACGAGTTATCTTCCACTGAAAATTCGCAGATAGCCAGTTATGTGCGATTTAACTGGACAGCAGTTGTTGTGACCACAATATTCAGTTGGAGATGGCCAGCTTGCTCCCGTGCCAACACTCCTGCCCCAAAACTCGCATCTTCCCGAGCAGACACGTCTAGCCTGTAATGCTTCGCAAAAGTATGATGGGACGCCCAAGTAGCCGCCCGACAAATCTCTTCCAGAGATAAGGCCGACGCATCCTCCCAAGAGGATGCATACGGGCTTCCGATGGAACCACCATACGAGACTGTCCCTGGCCCTGCTCGACCAAGGAAGGCGCCGTTGATAATCCAGCAACGTCGGCAACCATCTGCTCAAAAGGAAATTCTGAAGAGGCCGCATGTGAGCCCTTGCCCATGGAATAACTCCAAGGTTGCCATCATGGAACCAAGGAGCTGCACATAGCCCTACACTCGGGGAGTGCGACGACTCAATAAGGTCCGTACCCTAGAAAGCAATTTGATCCTTCGCCCCTCGGGGAGTAACACCTTCCTCCTCTTCGTATCGAATTGCACTCCAAGATATTCCAGACTGAGTAGGAGCCAGATGACTCTTGTCCAGATTGACCACCGCAATCACTCGGACGGTGACCACTCGACTCTCCTCTGCTGTAGTCGCCTGAATCAGCCACCACCACCACCATTACTTTGGAAAAAGTGCATGGGGCAGTAGCCATCCCAAAAGCAAGGGCCCGAAACTGGAAGTGCTGACCGAGCACTGCAAATTGGAGAAATTGCTGATGGGGCTTCCAAATCGGAATATGTAGGTACGCTTCCCTCAAATCGAGAGCCGTCAAAAACTTGCCTGGTTGAACAGCAGCACAGCAATAACTGCCCTCAATGTCTCCATGCGGAAGTGATGAACCTGCAAAAACTGGTTTACATTTCTGAGATCAAGAATAGGCCGAAAAGCCCCTCCTTTCTTTGGCACCACAAAGAAGATGGAGTACCGACCTGTGCGCCTTTCGAGAGGAGGAACAGGCACGATAGCCCCTATCCTTAGCAGGTCTCGCAAACACTGCAGAACCGCTGTCCTCTTGGCCCGCGATAAACAGCGGGACTCCAGAAAAAGTCTGTGATGGGAGAGAATTCTAACTTGTAGCCCTCTCGTACTACATTGAGGACCCACTGGTCCAAAGTAATTCTGGCCAACTCTGGAAGAAAGAGAGAAAGCCGACCACCGATCTGCTCTCTTCCCGAGTGGACCTGCACCCCATCATTGGAAGGATCGAGCCGGAGCCCCCTGATGAAAGGGGGGTCCAGCCGGACGCTTCTCATTGCAAAAGGAAGAACGCTGCCCAAAACGAGAATGCTGGAAGGTTGCGTTGGAGTGCCCCGGGCGATACCGTCGCGACTCCCTGAACCGTGACCTCGAAGCTCCCTGCCTGGGCGTAGACTTGGTTCTATCCTCTGGGAGACGGTGAGATTTGGAATCCCCCAAATCTTTAACAATCTTTTCTAGGTCTTCCCCAAAAAGCAATTTCCTCAGAAAGGCAATTTAATAAGCCACTGCTTAGAGGCCATATCCGCGGCCCAATGAAGGAGCCACAGAAGACGTCAAGAGGAAACGGTCAAGGCCATGAGTTTGGCCGAAGCACAGACCAAATCATACAAGGCATCCGCCAAGTACGCAAGCCCAATATCCATCAGGGGCAATTGAGGAGTGTCCGATATATCCGACTCCGAAAACGAATCCATGACAGAATGTAGCCAACTGAGACAAGCTCTAGCCGCATAAGAACTACAAACAGAAGCTTGAAGTGTCAAAGCGGCCACCTCAAAGGCATGTTTCAAAGAGGCCTCCAGCCGTCTGTCTTGCATATCCTTGAGTGCCATACCACCTTCCACTGGAAGAGTAGTCTTCTTAGTGACCGCTGTCACCAGAGCATCCACCCTAGGTAGAGCAAACTTCTCTAAACGATCCGCTAAAACCGGATACAGCTGGGCTATAGCCTTGGCCACTTTCAGCCCCCCATCCGGATCCACCCACTGGGCCGAAATCAACTCTTCAATAGCTTCATGTACCGGAAAGGCCTTAGAAGGTCGTCTGGTACTAGCCATCTTGGGGTTGACCGCCTGAGAAGCCGCAACCTCAGGGTCCTCTATATTCAGGGCTTCCAGCGCCTGAGAGATAAAGGAGGACAACTCCTCCTTATGGAAAATCCTCACGGCGGAAGAGTCCTCCGGTTGGTCAGGGAGGACACCGTCCTCCATGTCCTCTACCCCCGTCTGTTCTGAGAGAGACACCACGGAGGGAGCTGCAGGCAACTGTATGCAGGACCCCTCCTCAGACCCCAAAGAAAGCCTAGGCCTTTTAAGGGAGGAGAAATCCTCTGGGGGGAAAACCCAAAATCTCTTGGTTACCCTCAGACCCCCTGAGAGGATCAAAGGTTGAAGCTGTCGCAGACGCGTGAGGGGGGGGGGGGCAAGGCTCTTTTCAACAAAAACGCCTGATGGAGTAGCAAAATAAACTCTGGTGAAAACCACTCCCCCGCAACGGAGGAGATTGCAGCCATGGCACCTGCACCACCACCCACAGTGCCTGACGCCCCCCCCCCCCCCCCCCGACTCCCCTACCAGCGGAGAAGAAGCTTTGCTCAAAACCGCTACCGGAGCCGGCTCAGCGACCGATCGCAAAATGGCGCGAGAATCGCCAGGCTCCGGGGGGGGGGGGGGGCCACCGCTCCGTCGAGTCCCGCCAAATCAGCGCACCCCGCGTTGCAAAGGCCCACCGCCGAACGCCATTTCCTGCATCGGGAACAGCGTTTTACCGCCTCTGCTGCTATCGCCTGCCCCCGAACAGGAACCTAGCAGGACTTACCCCGGACCGGGAAAGCGCGGGAACTCACAGCTGAGCCGAAGAAAAAAACTCTCCGACTCCACTTCGAGGCAGGTTCAGACAAGCAGGCAACAGAAAACGGGACTCGGATAGCAGTAACACAAACCTGCTGTCAGCAAAAACACACTTCCCTGTGCTTCTGTTTCTCTTAAACAAATTCTATGGTTCTCTTTTTTTTTTCTTAGTGAAGAGACAGAAACAAACAGGGAAGCAAAGGAACAGCAAAAGCCTGTTCAGAGGGAATTTGAGGTGCAGCAGGGACCCAGCAACTCTTTATGCTGCCAAAGGGGACACCACCAGTCCACCACCCCTGCTCAAACTGGCCACCGGCCCAGGAGCACCCTCAGAGGCCTTGGGCCCAGGAGCTGGAGAAAAAGCCGTCCACCACCTGCTGAGATACAGACATAATAACCGAGGAAGGAGCTGGCTGTCTGGCATCACTGCTTTAGTTTATCTCTATCTCCACCTGCTGGTAGGTGGACTTAACCCACTAGTTCCTGGATTCATCTGCTGCAAGTGACAAGGAAATAGCAAGTTTTAATAAACTATAAACTAAACTATAACTTTGGCGATCCCTTGGAGGAAGGGGGCAAACCTGCTCCTCTCAGCTTCAGGCAGCAACAAGCAGTACCAAGTACTGACAGCAGTAAAGGTGCTTAGAAAGAATACAGGGAACCCTGCCCATTTTATGTAAGTCAAATGTAGAGGCATGAAATCCATTACCATATATAGAGCAAAGGCCATCTCCTGCAATAGGGCCAGCACACCAACAGAATTTCAATTTTGGTACCAAATCAGGCCCAAAATCAGAGTTCAGGACTTGCACTTTTGGCCAAAACCACCCCTCCCCAACCTACCCCTGCCAGAGCGAGTCCTCTCAGCCCTGGAGCCCCCTCCCCCCAGGCCGGCCACTTGCCCTGTGGAAGACGGCAGGTGCCACCAAGCCAGCACCCCCCAGGTATACCCTTAACTGCCCTGGTGGTATAGTCACCTCTTCAGGGCAGGAGCTATCCCCAGTAGCTCATGACCTGCCGGTTCCTCCATAAAAATGGCTACCAAGAGTTTCCGTGGAAGTCATCGAGGGTGCTGCGGGAACACTTGGCAACCATTTTCATGGAGAGAACCAGTGGGGACAGAAGCAACTGGCACAGCTCCTGCATCGAAGAGACCACTAGACCACCATGGCAGCTGAAGGTAGGCCTGGGGAAGGCCAGCTCGGGGGAATCTGCTTTCTTCCAACAAGGGGGGCAGGGTGGGGCAAGTGGCCAGCCTGGCTTCGTCTATCGGGAACCTGATCTCTGTGAGTGGGTAGGGGGGTAGTGCTGGCAGCCTAGATGACCTGACTTGCCTGTCGGAATTCGCTCTCAACTAGGGGGGAGAGGGAGATAAGGTGCCATTTTTTATTTTGTTTTGAACTTAAACAAATCAGCAATTTCAGCTGCTGATTCCGTTTCGGTTGAAATTGAGAATCCCAGTTTTGATCACTCTTACACCACCTAAATTAACTTTCCAGTCCCTACTCCACACCCCATTCTCACAAGATTTTGATAATTAAACTCAACAATCATGATCAGCACACATGCATCTAATAAAAATACACGTTACAGTATGTGCTGAATGTTCTTTGATGTCGGGTGGCTGTCAGGACCTATTGTTTTTCTAGAACTGCAGCTGCTCTTTGCTGATCCCAAGAAGCTACTGCCCTAGGTTAGACTGGCATTGCAGTTATCTTGTAATTTCCAAGTCTAGTAACTTTTGTCTCACTTTGATTTAATTTAGCCAAAATAAGAGAACGATAATTCAAGTTGGGGGTCACAGCCTGGATCACAATCCAAAACCCCAGCATTCATCTGAAGATCTAAGAAGCATATGCATAGGGGAGAAAAATATCTAGCCAACTATGTTCAGACCACTGTAATCAGGTAATCTGCTAACAAGAGGGCATAAACAACTACAATCAACCTTATTCCTTGAAGCGGCTGAGTCTTAAGCACTAACTCCCGGATTCTATATATTCTGGATCTGCACGTGCAACTTAATTAGCTAACAAGCCAATCAGCACAGATAATTGCCAATTAACAAGCAATTGACACTAATTGGAATTAGAATTTACACTCACAACTAAGCATATTCTGTAATGCAATGCGCGTAAATTCTAAAGTGCATAGATGAAAAAGGGATGTGGCCATGGACACGGAATGGGTGAGTCGTAGGTGTTTCTAAAAACTATGTGTGTTATACAATACACTTGGTCTGTGCCGAATTTAGGCATAGGCATTTACACTAAGTTTTACTTGGCATAACTGCCCACAACTAAATTTAGTTGAAAGGACAGGCGCTAGACATATTATTTAAACCACACCTAAATTTAGGCTTACTATACAGAATACACTTAGGTGTATTTTTGTTTTGTGCCAATTTTTAGGCATGATATATAGAATCTACCCCTAATTGTACATTATGATCTATTAAATACCCCCAAGAAAGTACCGCAAAAGTACTAAGGGTTAAGAAGGAAAGTTCTGAATTAGATTCAAGCAATCTGATTTTTGACATCTGACACATTTGCCAGCATTGTTTTTCAGTACACCTACCTCAATCCAAGATCTGAAGTATTGTTTCATGGAATTGTTAACCTCTGGATACCACAGAAAATCCTATAAAGAAAAATGCATATTAACTCTTCATGGGAAATGTAAAAAATCACAAATAAAGTTTCAAATTAAAACTGAAAGAGATTACGCTGAAGGAAACCCCATTTATAGCTTTCTTTATATCATCCTCCCAGCAACCAAGCTGTTCAGTATGGTGTACAATCAATAATAAAACTAAATCCATTTAACCCCTCCCCCTTATCCTCTCCAAACCCACCAACAGCATGAAAATAGTTTGTAAAGGGGAGGTAAGGAGGGGCAATGGCCTCCCAAATGCTGCAAAGGTTAGAACATTAAATCAGGTATGGACGGTGTTTAAAAATACTATCTTAGAAGCCCAGACCAGATGTATTCCATGCATTTAAGAAGAGAAAACGACAGCCAGCATAGTTAAAAGGTGAAGTGAAAGAGGCTATTAAGAGCCAAAAGAACGACCTTCAAAGAATGGAAAAAGGACCCAAATGAAGAAAATAAGAAGCAACGTGCACACTGGCAAGTTAGACATAAAGAATTGATAAAGAAGGCTAAAAGAGAATATGAAGAGAAACTTGCCACAGAGGCAAAAACTCACAGTAACAACTCAGAAGCAGAAAGCCTGTGAAAGAAGCAGTGGAACCATTAGATCACAAAGGAACAAAAAGGGTACTCAGGGAGGACAAGGCCATTGTGAATTCCTCATCACTGTTGGTGATTGCTATTCTTTTAGTTAATTTGCTATTTCAAAATGAGTCATCTTACTGTTGGATGTTTTTAACTATTATTTTGTATTTTCGTTATAATTCTCTTATTGCAATTTGCTTTAAAAGTTTGACGTAAGCCACACTGAACTCGAACTTGTTTGGGATAATGCGGAGTACTAATGCCATAAATAAATAAATAAATAAATAGAAGAGAGGCCAAATCAATTCTTTGCTTCAATCTTTACGGAAGAAGATGTAAGAAATTTACCTGTGTGATGGGGAGAAAGAAATCTCGATGAACCAGGAAGACGTACCGAGCTAAAATCGACAAATCTGTGTAGTAAATTACCTGGAATGGATGACATGCATCCAAGGATACTGTAAGAACTCAAACATGAAATTGCTGATCGGCTGTTAGTAATCTGTAACCTGTTGTTAAAATTGTCCGTAGTACCTGAAGATTGGATAGTGGCCAATGTAACGCCGATTTCTAAAAAGGGTTCCAGGGTGATCCGGGAAATTACAGACTGGTAAGCCTGACACCAGTGCCAGGTAAAATAGTGGAAACTATTGTAAGAGTAAAATTATGGAACACATAGATAAACATGGTTTAATGAGACAGAGTCAGCATGGTTTCAGTCACGAGAAGCCTTGTCTCATCAACTTGCTTCATTTCCTTCAAGATGAAAATTAACATGTCGATAAAGATAAGCCGGTTGATGCAGTGTATTTAGATTTTCAGAAAGTTCTTGACAAATTTCCTCATAAGAGACTCCTCAGAAAATTAAAAGTCATGGGATAAGAGATAATGTTCTGGTGTGCATTAGGAATTGGTTATTGGATAGAAAACAGAGGGTAGGGTTAATGACCATTTCTCTCCATGGAGGAGGGTGAATAGTGGAGTGCCTTGGGGATCTGTATTGGGACCAGTGCCATTTAACTTATTTATAAATGATCTGGAAATTAGAATAAGCGAGGTGATTAAATCGGCAGATGACACAAAACTATTCAAAGATGTTAAAACACATGTGACTGTGAAAAATTGCAGGAAAACCTTAGAAAATTAGAAAACTTGCCATCCAAATGGCAGATGAAATTTAATGTGAACAAATTCAAAGCGATGCACATTGGGAATAATAATCTGAACCATAGTTACCTGATGCTAGGGTCCACCTTGGGGATCAGCACCCAAGAAAAAGGCCTGGGGGTCATTGTAGATAATACGCTGAAATATTCTGCCCAGTGTGTGGTGGCAGCCAAAAAAAGCAAACAGGATGCTAGGAATTATTAGGAAAGGGATGGTAAATGAGACTGAGAATACTGTAACGCCTTTGTATCGCACTGTGGTGCAACCTCATCTTGAGTACTGTGTTCAGTTCTGGTAGCTGTATTTTAAAAATTATAGTGGAATTAGAAAAGGTTCAAAAAGAGCGGCCAAAATGAAAACTCCTCCCATATAAGGAAAGGCTAAAGAAGTTAGGGTTCTTCAACTTGGAAATGAGTCAGCTGAGGGGAGATATGACTGAGGTCTACAAAATGCTGAGTGGTGTAGAATGAGTAGAAGCAAGTCAATTTTTTACTTTTTCAAAAAGTACAAAGACTAGTGGACACTCTATGAAGTTACATCAAAATATTTTTAAAACAAATAGGAGAGAGTATTTTTTCTCACTCCAAGAATAGTTAATCTCTGAAATACTTTACCAGAAGATGTAGTAACCATACTTAGTGTATCTGGGTTTAAAAATAGTTTGGACAAGTTCCTGGAGGAAAAGTCCATAGTCGGTTGTTGAGAGAAACAGGGAAGTCACTACTTGCTCTGGGATTGCTAGCATAGAAATTTGCTACTGTTTGGGTTTCTGCCAGGTACTTGTGACCTGGATTGGCCCCTGTTGGAAAGAAGATACTGGGATAGATGGACCATTGGTCTGACCCAGTATGGTCATTCTTATGTTCTTATGAGAATAGGCATTGGGTAGCTCTATCTTGCTTCTACTAACATCCAGCTTCTCTCTTTCCTTCTCCCCTGATCTCCCCCATAGCACAAATCTCCTCTCAAAGCTCTGTCCTGCAATGGTTCCTTTATGTAGTTGGGCCATGAAGGCAAGAACAACGCTAAGAGAAGTGCTAAGGCACCTACCTCACACAGTCTCCAGCCCTTGAAATTAGATGGGCTCTGCCAGCAGCCTTAATTTTTCTCTTAGCAGCGTCATTCTTGCTCCTATAGCCCAACCAAATGAAGGCACTGCCACTGGGAAGAGGGAGAGGGAGGAAAAAAAAGTGCAGAGACTGGACTAGAAGTGGGGAGGGGGGGACAGCAAAGAGAGATGAAGATGCTGGACTGCAAAAGGAAGGGGAGAGAGAAATTGAGATGCTGAACTGATGATGGTGGCAGGGGGGGGGGGGGCGAAGAGTAGACTGAGGTGGAGATGCTGGGCCAAGAGGAGGGGGGCTGAAAGGGATATGGATATGCTGATCTAGGGGAGGGGATAAAATGAGAGCAGGCTGGAAGAGAGAGTGAGTAAATGGAGGAGGAAAGTGTATCAAGGATGGAAGGAACTGAAAGAGGGAAGGTGAAAGATAGAAGGAGAGAGGTAAAGAAGTGAGAGTGTGAGGAAGAAAAAAGGAGATAAAAGAATAAGAAACAGTGAAGGAAAGAGTTGCAAAAAGGAAAAAAAAAAAAAGAGGAGAGTGAGGGTGAGAAAGGGGGCAGAATTGGAGAGAGAGAAATAAGAAGGAAGTGGTGGAAGAACAAGTGAGGGAAAGGTGAAGGATGAGGAAATTATGGAGAGGTGGGGCAAGATGGGAAGGAAGAATGTATGTAGGCAGTTGAGGAGCAAAGGGTATATGAAACAGCAGCAGGAGAGGGAGAAGAGAATGGAAGTGTGTAGATACAGAAAAGGGAGAAACAAAAAAATGGAACCTATAAATATAAAACAAAAGAAAGTTTTGTAAGTTTTGTTCCTGTTAAGAAAGTTAACAGGATGAAAAAATCTAAAGGAAATACTAAGAGATTAAAATGAGTAACAGAAAAGAAAATTTAGAAATCAAAGGGGAGATGAAAATGGTAAAACATAAACGGCCCTACTTACTAAGGTGCTCTAGCGTTTTTAGCGTGCGCTAAAAACAGCACGCCTACAGTGCGGATTAGTAAACAGATCCCAAAATGAATTAATATGAAAAGGCTAGAAAAATGAAAATCTAAATAAAAGAATACAAAAGAAACAAAACAGAATAAGGATAATTTAAGAAATATAAAGGCTTGAAAATATTTTATTGTGTTACCCTGATGTAGCTACAACAGAAGAGGAGGGAAAGGTTGAAGTGGTGGCAACAAGCCTGGGAGAAAGGATGGCGTGTGGAAAATTGATAATGTAAGTATGTGTGGAACAGAGAGTGAGGATGAGAAGCGAGACGAGAAAGTTAGATCGGTGCCAATCTGAGGGGGAGGAGAAAAATCTCTACCCCCCCCCCCCCAAGAATCTGAGGTTATCTCCCCCCCCCCCCCCCCCCCAAAGACGATGAGAAAAATCAAACCTCCATCCCTCCTGTCAACTCCCCAATATATCCCAACATATACAAAGAATTATACCCCACCTTCCCAAACCCACACTTCCTTTACTTTCTTCAACATCCTTCAGCCCACATTTCAACCTCCCCCCCATACTCCACAGGTCCCTACTCCCCCCCATTCTGAAAAAGCCAAGTTTGTATCTTTTTCTAACAGACATAATTCTAATTTACCCTTATTTCCTGAAGCTGTTCCACAATTGAAGCAGGCCCTGTTACTGAAAAGGCACACTTTGCCAATGTCAACTTATGCAATATTTGCATTTCTACATTACCCAGCAATTTGGAGACTCAATTTAAATTCCTATGTTTATCCCATATAACTTGTTTGTGCAAATTCAAAAGCTACAACACAAAATTCCTATCTCCTCGAAACAGTATGTCTAGCGTGCCACTTAACTCTCTACCTCTACTACACCCTCAAGTGATCATCTGATGTCTCTCAAGCATATAGGACAGAGCTGTAATGGACACAGCATACTTACTTCTGTTTTTACCTTGCAGTTCTTCACTACACCCATTTAACGCTTCATTGCTAGACAGAGACATCTGTTAGGTAATGAACTGGAGGCTGAATCTGAGAAACCTATGACCTTCTTTCAGCCCAGCCAATTATGTAACTATGCAGTTAGTCAACTCATACCTCATTTACTGACAAATGTACACAAACGTACGGACTATCGAAAAACCCATCAATTCCTGCAACAGCTGGTCTGCAGAGATGGGACTGAAGTTCAGCATCATACAGGCTTATAAGCAACCTACTGATTTCACTTTCTTTGCCTACCAACAGTTCTCATAAACCAGGAATCAGTACACAGCATACAGCTACTTTATGGATGAAGTCAATATTTCTCTTCCTGTGCAAGAGTTCTCACAAAACAGGTGTCTGAACACAGCATTTTTTTCTCACTGCACTTTCCCAGATATAGAAGGCAACTGTATAAAGGGGTGCCTACCTGAAGCCTATTCTATAGAAGAAAGTATACATCTGTTGACCATAATAGAATACTTGAGCATCTATGTTCTAAGACTCCAGAGCTCTACCTGCCTTTTCAGTCATGAACATGGAACAAGGTGCATTTCCATGGTGATTCTGGATTTAAAACTTTCTAATCTCAGGGGTGGGCAACCACAGTCCTCTAAGACCAAAACCCAGTAGGGTTTTCAAGATTTCCACAATGAATATATATGAGATTATTTGCATCCAATGGAAGTAGTCATGCAAATCAATTTCAAGCACATTCACTGTAGAAATCTTGAAAACCCGACGAGATTGTGGCTCTTGAGGACTGGTTGTCCATCCCTGTTCTATCTAAAAACCAAAAATTGTCTTCCAGAATGTCCCTCCTACTCTTTCCTATATTGTTGGTACCCACATGCACCAAGATACCTGGCTCCTCCCCAATAAAATGTAAGTGGTGTGTGAGATCTGCCACCTTTACATCAGGCAGGTAAGTTGCCAAGCAATCTTTTCGTCCACCAGCAACTCAGCTATCTACATTCCTAATGACCATCAACTACAGCAGTCTGTTCCCTATGGAAAAATAAGTTCTTACCTGCTAATTTTCTTTCCTTATGGAGGCACCTACTCCAGTAGCTCCTCTCGGGACCTGATGAGATGCCCCCTCCTCACCCTTTTCCCCACTCCCTCTAGAGCTAGGCTAGGGAGATCACTTTGAGATGGAAGAAAAACTGCACAATGGTGATAGTTCCACACTACTGTCTGCAGCACAAGCCTCCTTGAGTACAGCTGCAGATTCAGTTAGCTCTGCTTCAAGCCAGCTGCTCTCTGGAGCTGGCTTGAATTCCTGCCAAAATTTCTTTGTGCTCCTTGCTGCCCGTTGTAGCAAGAACACAACCCCATTGGCAGCTGTCACACTAAGAACAGCACTTGGTAGGCTCTATCAGCTACTCCCTGTTTAAAACACCATCATGGCTGCCGTGGAAAGCAAGCCCTCTGCACCACTACTAGTGCTGCACTGAGTCTACTGTTACCACAAGACAGGCCATGCTGCTCCAGGCCTTGCCTACCACTGATAAACCATGTGTTGCTTCCACTGCCTAACCAGCCCAACTCTTTTTTTTTCTTTCTTGTTCATGTTCAACTGGGGCATGAGCTCTCCAGACAAGCTCTCAGGCCACAACCCCTTGATCCTCTCTGGACCAACTTCCTCCTCAGCCACAGTAGCTTAAGAACTGTCCTCTTTTATTGTAGGAGGTAGGAGAGGGGAGAGGGAAGAGAGAATCCAAAGAAAGGAGATAAAATTAGGGGGGGGGGGATGGAAGGGACCTGGAGCCAGGCAGAAGAATCTGAAGCCCCCCTACCTGCTGAACCTCAACTGGCTGATTAGTTCTCCAGCTGGGCCCAGGAGTTACCACCAACCAATTTCCAGAAGAGAGCTGCATGAGTTATGCCCGTCAATGATAGGGATAAACAGCCAGAAAATGTTCATTTCGATCATTTTTGTTTAGCCATTTTTTTTGTCACAGATGCAGTCATATAGTAAGTATTCTTTCAAAAGAGTATGACCTATATAAAAAAAGGACGCACTCTTTTTCTGACGGCATGGGCAGTGGTTTGTGTATGCACAAAGGCCCACTACCAGGAAAAGAGTGCACAATTTTTCCAAATTGGGCACACTGTTTCAGAAAGAGTGCACATTATTATCGGCAAACAAAAGAACACACATTTTTGTGTTTGCTCAATTTTGGATTTTAACGTCATGCAATAACACCAAGTCCCCAAAAGAGGAAGGCTCTCCCAACTGTTCTGGTTCCTGATCTGTCTCTAAAACACTGCCCAGCCCAAACCTAAGCCATGGCAGGAATAGACTGGGCAGCACTTCAGTCTCGTCAATGGACATACCCGCTAGAACCTAAAGGGCAGCTGACAGCCAGAAAGTAAACAGCGTACACCTGGACACTCGCAGAGAGGCTACAGAAGGCAGGTAGCTGAATCACTTTCTTTGTTTTTTTTTGTTTTGGGTCTTAATACGAATGGGCAGACCCCACTGGCTCTCAAAGTTGCTGTGAGAAAACAGAGCAAGCAGCTGAGGCACCGCTAAACTTGGGGAAGTGGAGGAGGGACCCAGCCACAGCCACCTGTGTGTAGCACCCTGAGGCTAAGGAGACCCCACAGATCCCTCCCTCAGTCCAGCAAGAAAAATTAAATTAGCACTGAGAGGGAACCTTCCTCTTTTTTATTATTTTCCTATTCAGCATCTAGATAAGAATAAAATCAGATTTTTTAAAAAAGGCAGAAGCGCTAGAAAGGAACCCCCCCCCCCCCCCCCAAGGCCTAAACAGGGATGGGACTGCACAGACTCACCACCTCTATACCTACTGGAGACTACTGGCTCTAGGGGGACTGCACAGCCCACTTATATGTGACTTTCAAGTCGGTCGTTTTCAGTCTCCACCTGCTGGTAGTGGAGCATAACCCATTCATCTGTGCCTGTCTGGAGAGACGCTACAGAAAACATGTTTCACATAAGCCACAAATAAAAGCCAGTTCAACAATAGCTTCCTTACAGCAAAACAGAAGTGCACAAAATACTTACCACTCTCACTGAAGCCGTTTTGTCTTCAAAAGGAATGTTTTCATGCTGTCAACATAAGAACAAAAAGCACACGCAGTCACAACCTTTCTATACCATCGTTGCCCTGGATATAATTTTACAATCAAGACATGAACTTCAAGGCAAAGTGAGCCTGGAGCTGTACTTAGGATTGTAATTATTTATCAATTAAGGTCAGGGCTAGCTCTGTGCTGCTGCTGCTGCTAGTAGATAGTTCACCAGCTCCTGGGTTTCTGCCAGGTACTTGTGACCTACATTGGCCACTGTTGGAAACAGGATACTGGAGATGGGCCATTGGTCTGACCCAGTATGGCTGTTCTTATGTTCAATGAGTGCTTTATACATAATATTCCATATAATACCCTGGTAAGTTAGACACAGTTAAATAAATCTATCTTTTGAGATTCCATACAGATAGACAGATAACAGATAAAGTTAGATAAATAAACATACCCATATACAGGCCCTAGGCTCACTGGGTTCCTCTTTGCCCATTCTTTTAAGACAAAACGGGCATCCCTTTAATGAAGATGGATGTTCTACTCAATAACAATAAAATCCAACTTTCTCCAATGACCTTTTTCAAGAAATATACTTCTGTGCACATCAGTCTGATAATGGGAAACAAGTATGGATTTGAAGTGAGAGCTAGACAGCCAAATGTTCTATTTGTGATCATTAATATTTTCCTCTGAAATTGTATACTGAGATCAAAGCAGACGTGTTCCCTGTCCTGCATCTATAACTCAGAAGCCACCTAGCCCGCTGCGTTTTTCAGGATATCTACTGTGAACATACATGTGATATATCTCCATGTATTAGTTCTATGTGTGACCCAGGTGTCATTAATTGCCTTAACAGAAGATTTTCCATCCGTAACTCTCCATTTGGGGTACTATAAGCCCTGGTAGTAGCATATATGTGCATGTCCCTAGGTAATTTCTAGTTGAACTCCCTATAAGCAAAATCTAGGGGAGGACCTAGGAGGTCCTAAAAGTCATCTAAGGCAAAGTACTGAGGTACTCTAAACTCTGGTGACAAAAGAGAGGGTTCTGTATAATTATGGTACAGCCAGAGACCCCCCCACTGGAATGGTGGTGGGCCCAGTCACAGAGCTCAGGCCAGTACAGACCTTGGCTGAGTCAGAAATCTGATGGCTGACACAACTGGGAGTTTACTGGAAAAGTATGGCCTAGTTGGTAGCCCACATTGAGGCCTAAATAAGCTAAATTAGGAAAAGTTAATAGATATGGAAACAAAATGGAGGATTTCAACACAAAATGGAAGCCCGTATCTGTTACAAAGTGGAATTTTCTCTAATGTAAGTTAGAAAAACAAGTTGAGAAATAAGTGAGTCATAGCAGGTGCAAAGAAAATAGAGAACTAGCTGTTCCAGAGAGGAGGGAGACTTCCTGTGAGCAGGATTGTGGTCAGCTGGTCAGCTGGTGTGAGAAAGGAAAGGCGTAGCAAGATAGAAGCTACTCATTAGCATGAGCCAATCAGTGACAACCATGACATTAGCATAGATCCAATCAGGTATATCTACTGTCATATTATCCATATCCTGAAGGCACTTATAAAAATCAGGGTATTTCCTGGTTTGAGTTAGAGAGACAAGGGTTGGCACTCTCTCTCCAAGGGAAACCAATGTGTCCAACAAAATTGACAAATTTCCTAGTTGCTTTCCCTTGTAAAACCTCCAATTGGTAAAAGAAATTATAAAACATTAGCAAATAATTAACACCTGTTTGTAGCTTATTATATTCCTATAATTAATTGATTGTACATGCCTGTTGTCAATCACTGATTTGACTTATACCTTAGCAAATAAACTCCTCATTCCAAATGATGATTTGTGGGCTTCACTTAATGATCAAAGGCTGTAAGTATAAATGCATTGTATAACTTGTAATCTAAATCCAGTTTGTTATAAGGCTGGTATCTTTTCCTTAGACCTAACGTCTCCCTTAGAGGCAATAACTCCTTGATTACCCCAGTACTAGTGTTATTTAGAGATGGAGTCAGATTAAGGTCACTCTAGCCTTCTTGGGGGGGGGGCTCGGGACCCCCCCAATTCTCAACAGTTCAAAAATACAAAATAAATTAAAAAAACACAGGCAACAAAAAAAAAAACGCTAGGGTCCTGGAGAGTTGGAGGCCGTGGTCCATTTCCCACTTCATTCACACACATTTGTATACCACGTTCACGGATACCGGCAGTTGTGTTAATTTTTTATATGTACAAAATGTTTTCTGTGTTTATAGTTTTTAATTTATATGATTTTATTATGTTTTACATTATGTTTTGATGTTTTATTGCTAGACCCCCGAGCAGGCATTACACCGAAACACGGCCTGTATCGGGTCTCTAAGAATAAAGGACTCTTCATTTGTCACAGTCTTGAAGGCCCAAATGTGTGGTTATCCAGATTTGAGTCGATTCGAGTCATACTTTCTACTCTGAACTTCATTGGTTGCCTGTTGAGTTATTGCACAGCCCTGTAGCTCCAGGTCATTGAGGGATATCGAGCTGTGTCTTCAGTCAGAAGCAGGAATTCCAGTAAACAGTGTGTAAAGTTCAGACGGTGTAGGCAGATTATGTGGGGGCTGCAGGGTTTCCGTTGGGAAGGGAGTTTGTGTCGTCCTCTCGACATATGGTGCTCCCTCCTCGTTTCGCTGTGCGGTCGCTGCGGGTGGTCAACTGCCAGCATTCCTTGTCTTCAGCAAGCGGAGGGCAGCCGCTTTCAGCCTGTGATGTCGGGGGCAACGGAAAGCGCCGTTGTTCGATTCCCACCGTTGCCGTCCAAGCCGCGCCGTCCTCCCGCTAGGAGCAGTTAGTCCGGTATCAACCTACCTGGGGAGGGCCACTTGAGATGTCTGTGGCTCCTCATCCTGCGGTCTACAGGTGAGGTTCTCTGTCCGGGGCAGGCGGGGTTCGGCTCCCCTAGGTCGGGGTCTCAATCGTTCATCCTGTGATCCGCGGGCGAGGTTCTCTGTCCTGGGGTGGAAGGGACTCGAGTCCCTCTGGGTCGAGGCCTCGGTCGCTCGTCCTGCGTTCCGCAAGCAAGGTTTTTATCCTGGGCCGAGTGGGGAGCGAGTTCACCAGGGTCAGTGTCTTGGCCACGAGGCAGGTCTGGAGCTCCGATCAGGACCCAGTGTTGAACCGCCCGCGCCATCACCTCGGTGAAACCTGGTGGTGTCCCCCCTTTCAGTAGCAATTCCCGCATGTTGGCTAGGCAGCCGTATGGTCCCCCTGGAGCTGGGTCCCAATCGGGGTCACTGGATCAGCAGCAGCTCCGTGTCCATCTTGTCAGCGGCAACCTTTTGATTTCTTCCAGCTTCTCCTGCCTTGCTTGTTTGCCCAGTCCTGGTTGGGGGATTTTGCCTGCTGCTGCCGCTCCTCGACAGCAGCCCACAGGCTCACGTTATTCCAGTGTCCGAGAGCCAGAGACCGTGACATCAGTTATACATGTAACTGCCCTTTAGGCTGGTATTCTACAAATTGTGCATGCAAAAATCTATAGCCCGCAACTGGAAGGGGGGAAGGTTGGATCCGAGAGGGGCATGGGTGGCTCACAGGTGTGCCTAGCACTTACGCACGTGGTTTATAGTATACTAGCAGTTGCATGCTTAACTGACAGCAGTTAGGTGTGAGCGTTTATACTAGCCTTTGAGCTAGCTTAAGTGATCATGCCTAAACTTAGGTGTGGAACTTAGGACTCGTGTGTGAAACTGCTGAGGTAGAACTCATGCTTAGCGATAAAATGCTATATAGAGGGTATTACATCAAGGAATGTTTATATAAAATGTACTAGACAGAAAATGCACAATGCTGGTGGGACTGTGGTATGCAGGGAGATTTCTACCATATTAAGTGGACATGTCCTAAAATACATACTTTCTAGCAAGCCCTACTAAATATTCTTTTTCACATTTCTAAGGTATCTTACCCACAGCAGGCGATACACTGTCTACTTCATTTTAAGTACCCAGTGGCAAACCTGGAACTGCATAAACTAGCCTGTTTCCTCTTTACAGCGGGCAAATTAATTTTTGTAGCACATTGGAAACAAAAACATACACCAACTCTAGACAAAGCTTTGAAAAAGTTGGACTTTATTTGTCTTATGTCCAAATTGACAGCACTGAAAAACGGACATGTACAATCCTTTCACAAGATTTGGGAATATCTACTTGCATTGGAGAGAACAATCTGCAATAATATAGATTTTATAAACACAGGAGAGCTGTTTCTAATCATTCAAACAAGCGATTTCTGTTTTATACATATCCTCGCCATTATTGCTTCATAGGAGTAGATGTGGAATGCACTATTTGATTTGTCAGGGGTTTGGGGGAATTATTTTGTTTCTGAATTTGTATTCTTTAATTGCTGATTTGTACATTTGTTTTTCCATGTAACAGAGAATTCATGCTTAGCGTGAATTCCAGTGCCTAACTTTAGGAAATCTTTTGAAAATTACCCTCTACATACATGCTCTTAATATTAATATCTAACAACCCCAAAACATTTATTTCCTCTGTTAAAGTACACATGTGAAAACTAAGGCGGGGCTAAACCTCATTTACTTCATTCGGGCACCGATGTTCAAAGCTCTGGCACTAAGCCAACAGAACAAACACAATAGCGTGACAACAGTGCACAAAACAAATTGCAAATTTTATGTGCGCTAGTAAAACAAAAGCAAGGGAAGAAATATGCCTGGTGCATGCAAACAAAAGTTTTGTGGTAAGTGCAGTTCCTATGTGCATGCCCAAGCAAAACTGAAAGTGCAAGCACACATAAGAACTGTTCTTCTGCGCCTTTAAATATAAGCTGTTCAAAAACTGTTTGCACTTGAATTTTTGAAAGGTTCATGTTTAAGTGCAGAAAAACAGGTGGCAATGCGTGCTTTCACTTTTGCTCAGATTTGCATATATTTGTTTCTCACTATCAATGCTTAGAGGCTGCATGGGCTTCCAAAACAACACAAAAATGGCAGTTTAATGTCAGAAATTCAGAAGAAATTCTCTCCTTAAAAACCTTCAATGCCATTCCCAAGCTGATGGTAAGTTTTCAGTGTTATGGACAGCATTTTTTTCTGCATTGTCTAATTGGGAGGGAATACTGAGTAACCTTATTAACATCCATTTCAATATATTTAAATACAATTTGCAGCCATCTTTGGAACACATGTTGATACCTGCGCTAAAGTACTCTGAACATTCTGTGAACATTAATGTGCGCTAGTCTGGCGCTAATCGCATTTAACACTGGCATTATGTTTCGAGCATTAGGACCTCTGAGCCTTTACAAAAAATGTTTCTCCCTGTACAGAAGGCAAATCAAAGATTCTTGTAAGAATACGCTGCATCATGGGAAGAAAATGCTTGAAATAGCCAGCATAGAATTCTTGGACATAAGGAATGTCCCAAAGTGAGACAGTGTAAAATTTAGACATAGTAAAAGTATCTCTTGCAGTTCTGCCACAAAAACATCCAGACCAAGAGCCAGATGCACTAACTCCACGGAAAGAGTCCTTCCCTTACCGATCCCTTAGCGAATCGGTAAAACACGGGCTTGTATGAAGGAAATCACATGCAAATGAGCTGCTCGCTGTTAGCTCATTTGCACGCGATTTCCTTCCTAAGGAGGGGAAGCCAGTCAGCCAGCTGAGAATGCGCAGAGAAGACAAGCGTTATGCTGGCTGTTCTGCGCATGCCAAAGACAGCTTCATAAACGCAGACAAGCTGCGTGTATAATAGCCATCAATAAATTGCCGGGTATTTTGTGTAGCAGAGGGAGAAAGCAGGAGAGAGAATCGGGGATCGGGACGTGAGAGGACATCCAAATCAAAACTATTTGGATGTCCCTTTCGATTTTGCCCCTCCAGGTCTCTCTCAGCCATTTACAGCACGTTTAGCTGACACCAGTGATAGCTAAACGCGCTGTGAATGGCTGAGAGAGACCTGGAGGGGCATAATAGAAAGGGACATCCAAATAGTTTTGATTTGGACATCCTTGCACGTCCCGATCCCCGATTCTCTCCAGCAGTGGTCATAAGAAAAACGCATCCAAGAGAAGGACGCCCATCACAAAATCTGTAGAAAAAAACGTCCAAATGCTCATCAGGGATGTCCTTTTTTTTTTTTTTTTTGAGTGAAGGACGTCCCTGACGAGCACTTGGACGTTTTTTTTTTCTTCTGAGTTTTGCGATGGGCGTCCTCCTCTGCATGGGTCCCGCTCACAGCTGCCCCAATGAGAGGTGCACACCTCCCATTAGGTTTTCCACGGTGCATGGGGTTGGAAAACGGATGTGCATCTGCCTTGCATGCGCATTATAATACTAATTAGCTCATTTGCATTCTGTTTTCCATAGGCGCCCCGTATAAGAGGCTTGCAGCTCTACGGCGGTCCCTCCTTCCTTCCCGCCCTCAGTTCCCCGATCGGCAGCCCTCCTCCTCTCCATTCCTCCCTCCTACCCCCCCCCCCCCCCCCCGCGCGTGCGTGTGTTTTAACCCTTTTACTTTCTGTGGCAGCGACGTCAGTGATGAAGAAGGCACTGCAGGCTCGCCTCCGGCTCCAGCTTCTCCCTTCCCTCTTCACACAGTGTCCCGCCTTCTGCGATGATGCATTTCCTGTTTCCGCGAGGGCGGGCCACTGTGTGAACAGGGAAGGGAGAAGCTGGAGGCGAGCCTGCAGTGCTTTCTTCTTCACTGACGTCGCTGCCACGGAGAGTAAAAGGGTTAAACGCACTGGGCGGGGGGGCAGGGAGAGAGAACAGATCGCTGGACATGAAGAGGAGGGGAGGGCAGGGGGAGAGAAGAGATCACTGGAGAGAAGGGGAGGGCAGGGGGAGAGAAGAGATCGCTGGAGAGAAGGGGAGGGCAGGGGGAGAGGAGAATTGCTGGACATACATGGATGGAGGAGAGATCAGGGGGAGAGAAGAGATCGCTGGACAGGAGAGGAGGGGAGGGCAGGGGAGAGAGGAGAATTGCTGGGCATGGATGGAGGGGAGTGCAAGGGAGAGAGAACTGCTGGACATGGATGGAGGAGGCAGCGGAGAAAGGAAATTTGCTGGAGATGGATGGAGGAGAGGGCAGGGGAGAGAGGAGAATTGCTGGACATGGATGGATGAATGGGGGCAGGGAAGAGAGGAAATTTGCAGGATATGGGTGGATAGAGGAGAGGGCAGGGGCGAATGGAGAATTCCTAGACATGGATGGAGGGGAGGGCAGGGGAGAAAGGAGAATTGCTGGACATGGATGGAGGGGAGGGCAGGGGAGAAAGGAGAATTGCTGGACATGGATGGAGGGGAGGGCAAGGAAGAGAGGAGAATTGCTGGACATGGATGGAGGGGAGGGCAAGGGAGAGAGGAGAATTGCTAGACATGGATGGAGGGGCCAGGGGAGAGAGGAAATTTGCTGGACATGGATGGAGGGAACAGGGGAGAGAGGAAATTTGCTGGAGATGGATGGAGGTGAGGGTAGGGGAGAGAGGAGAATTGCTGGACATGGATGGATGGAGCGGAGGGAAGTCAGGAAGGAGATGCACATGGATGGAGGGAGAGGGGAGAAAGGAGAAATACTGGACATGGATGGAGTGGAGGGCAGGAAAGAGAGGAGAAATGTTGGACAAGGATGGAGGGAAAGACAAAGGAAGGAGATGCACACAGATGGAGGGGAGGAAAGACAAAGGAAGGAGATGCACATGGATGGAGGGAAAGGGAGAGAGGAGAAATGGTGGACATGGATGGAGGGAAAGGGAGAGAGGAGAAATGGTGGACATGGATGGAGGGAAGGGAAGACAGAGGAAGTAGATGCACATGGATGGAGGGGAGGGGAGTGAGAAGAAATGCTAGATATGGATGGAGGGAAAATTGCTGAATTTAAGGGCTGGATCGGAACACTTTGAGGGCAGATGTTGAAACTGGAGAAAGGATAGGGACAGGGCTACAGAAGGTAGACAGGACACAGAAGGATGGTGGACATGGTGAGAGAAAAAATATCAAATGGAAAGAAGACACTGCATAAAACAGAAGAAACTGGGACCAAAGCTAATAGAAAAATTAAATGCTCAGACAGCAAAGGTAGAAAACATTTTTTTATTCAGAATGTATTAATTGGAATGTGTCAGCTTTTGGAAATGTGCATCTGTGATGTTTTGCATGTAAGTTTCAATTTTTCTAGTATTGCTGCAGGCTGAGTCTGACTTATTGAGGTAACTTTCCTGTTCAGTATTTTGCCTTCATATCTGTTGTGTCATGTGTTTTTCATGTGTGATCAAGATGCAGTATTCTGCTAGTGTGTAGTATTTGCAGCCCTTTTTGTTTCACTAGGTTGTGTACTGGTGTTTTAGAGCCCAGTGTATTTATAGTGCTGCCTTTCCACACCTAAGGTTGTAGCTTGTCCTGTCCTTGGAATTAGTGCTGTTATGGTTTGGTAAGGTTATGAGTGTGTTTTTGCACAAGTTTGTGTACAGTGTTTTGCAGTGGAGAGATGATAAGTAGTAGTAGTAGTGTGTTGGCCTTACTGAGGTGGCACCAAAACATCAGAAAGGGTGTAGAGCCTAAATCATGACACACTACCTCTTGAAGGATCTACATATGGTCATTAATAAAAGGAGCTCATTGTGAACACTATCCACCCTAAAATGGTGTTTTGTGGCTCTACATGAGAATTGTGATATTATGATCCCTTATTTCATATTGTTGACGGTCTGCACTTTCCATATGGGTGGTATATTGGTGTATTAGGGTCTGCCCAGTGTAATATTTATGGTACAGTAAGGTTCTGAGTGTGTTTTTGCACAAAGTTGTGCATAGTGTTTTGCAGTTGAGCGATTGTGGTTAGTATATGCTTTGAGCAACCGCTTTATTCTCTGACACATGATACATATCTAATATCTAAATTTAATAAAAGGTATTGTGACCATTTTATTTTTACTTATTTTTTTCTGTGTGTTGTCAGACAATTATTGATGTAAGCTCTGCCCCTGGCCCCACCCCTAACCCCGCCCCTTAGCCTCCCAAACAGTTGGGCCACCGACCGCCTATGCTGTTTTCGTTAGCTGCTACCATGACAGGAAAATGGCTCGGAGAACCCTTTTGTGCATGTCTTGTTTTACTACTTGCTCGCTAGACTGGCTAGAACTGGTTTAAAAACCACGTTGCTGCGTTGCTAGCTCGTTAAGTTTAGTGCATCTGGCCCCAAGGGTCATGCCCCTGCTAAAAAAAGAGGACACTGGTTTTACGGCTTAGCTGCATAGAATCCCATCATGGCAGTGACCTGTTGGCTAAGACATAAAAGAAATATCCTCCTATTGCTCAATTTGAAGGAACACAAGTCAATATAGTCACATATGCCTGTTTCAGTGGGACATTTTTTTATCTCCCTGTTCCTTATTTAAAACATAAATAAAAATGCCATTACTTCCCTTTAGAGAAAATAGTAAACACCAGTCCTGCTATTAGAGTGACTGTCACTACAGCTGCGGGCATTTATCCTCAGACTTGTCCCTGCAGGAACTAAAATGACACTTCAGCACATTATGTTAATGTGGCCTTTTGATACTGATTTGACTGCTCCGCTGTACACTACACTATATTTTCACTAAATAATAAAATACAAAAAATATGAAAAAGATACAAAAGAAAATAAAGTGTTCTTTTCAGAAAGGCACCAAGAGAGAACAGCATGTGTCTCCATTGTTGTGAAAATTACAGTGGCTGTGGCATTTAGGTTTCTGTTTAAAGTCTGAATTAGAAAGAATTGTTTAGGAGTCAAACACCCTATCTAGCTGACAGACTTAACATCTATCTATTCTCTCCGATCTTATCAGAAGGGTTTGTTATCTACAGATGAGGCAAAGTTGACATCTAGTTTTAAGTTATATGGGGCCATTGTGGTGGAACACCCTCCTCATAAGATAAGAGGTACTTATTAACTGACCTTTTGTAAACGTCTCAAGATTTGGCTCTTTGTTCAGGCATTTGGAGAAGGATGAGGCTGTGGGGGTACTTGTCTACTGGGCCTTATATGTAGGGAAGTTACAGACAGAACACTGAGTTTTTATGAAGAGGTTTTTAATATTGTATGGGTTTTATTTGTTGTAAGCAGCTTTATGTTGTGACTTTTTAAATGGAATACCAAGTTAATCAAATCTTCTTACCTTGTTTCCTTCTTCTTTGACATAAGGATTTATAACTTTGACAAATGAATAGAACAACTGACGAATTCTGGAATCTCCTACAAATACAATGTGTTTGTCCGCAAGGCATTTTTTTGCTTCACTGCAATTAGAGAAAGCAACAATAATTCCACTAAATGAGCATACTGTAATCATGCAACCTTCTACTGAAAAAGCAAAATTCACAGAACATCCTACTTGCTGTCTTTCTTAGAGATCAGCAAAAGTGTTATTTTGTGCTACAAGTCCTAAGCCTTCTTTTCTGCAGTTGCATGGACTGGAAAGAGACAAATAGAAACCCTCATCCACTATGTACAATGCATAATGCACACAAGCCTGACAACATGGCCTAGTGCTTTCATTTTACATTTCAAGTGAAGTGGTGTGGTAGCCATGTTAGTCCACTTTTAAAGGTAAAAAATAGAAATAAAACAAACAGCAGAAAATAAGATGATGCCTTTTATACTGGACTAATGTCATACTTTTTTTGATTAGCTTTCGAAGGCATTAACTTCTTCTTCAGATCTCCCAACCCCCCGCCTTTCCTCATGTCATTGGAATGCTTTTATGTTTCACATATATTCTAATATATGTCATCATTTGCTCATTTCCAATCTGAAGGTGGTATTGCCTTTGAAAGCTAATCAAAAAAATGTATTGTTAGTCCAAAAAAAAAAAAAAAAAAAGAGGTATCTAACATTTTTTTTCTATATTTTAGTTTTACATTTTGTAACAACTTTACATGATATGACATTTCGTTCAGAAAGAATCTCAGCAAGGGATAAGAGGCAAAAATAAACTGTGCCCTAGTCACAAATACATTTAGACAGGAGAAACTATTTACATGCAAGGGCAGAGAAAGCAATGAAAGACGGCATATACTCTAGAATGCTAGAAGAACACAAGACAGCGCTCACTGCACTCCTCTCATTTCTATTCAACTTGTCTTTCAAAATGGAGCAGACTCTGAGGGAACGGAAGAGAGTGGATGTAGTCTTCCTGAACAAAGAGGCGGCAAATACTTATAGACCTATTATTTTAATTTCTGGACTGGACAAAGCTAAGGAAACCATAGGCACCGACTCTGTGGGTGCTCGAACACCCCCAATATTTTCACCCGCCAGAAGTCGTAAGTTCCCTTCCCAGCCAGCCTGACCTGCCCGGTGCCCGCTCTCTTCTCCCCCAACAGTCCTCCGCCCTCGCCTTCCTGCGTGCCGCCCAGAATTTTAAAAGTCATCTTACCTCGGAATCCTGGCAGCAGCAGTGAAAGGCGAGCAGGCTCGGCACTTCAGCCTTCCCTTCTCTCTGAGCTCTGGTCCCGCCCTTGCGGAAACAAGAAATGAGGGCAGGACCTGAGCTGAGAGAGAAGGCTGAAGCGCCGAGCCTGCTCGCCTTTCACTGCTGCCGCCGGGACTCCGAGGTAAGATGACTTTTAAAATTCTGGGCAGCAGAGGAAGTGACGTCACGGAGACAGATGGCTGCCTGAATCTTTAGCTCCGTACTTCCCTGCTTTTAATTTGCTTTAATAGCGGAACCTTGGTCTTGTTCCTGTCCTGGAACGGCTCCTGGAGATTAACAGCGACTCAGGGAGCAAGATGAGCAAAACATCTGCGTCCCAAACGCGTGAGGGAGAGCGGAGCTCGACGAGACAGTCGACGAAGAATCGATCGAGACACGTGTCACCGGGCCCGGATCACTCATCGGGATCCGAGTCGGCTGCATCGAGTGCTGGTGTGCGGAGAGCTTCCCCGAAAGCGACCCTGTCTAAAGAACTGGCTAAATGCCTGAAGGAAATCAGGGCAGAGATCGCGGCGTCCAAACAAGAAATTCTCGAGGACGTGGACGCCATCAGCATTGACCTCCGCGAGCTGGGGGGTAGAGTTGAAACTCTAGAGGAACGGATGGACGAACATGCTGAAAGATCGGAGGCAGCAGAGATCCGTTTTGTGCAGCTGAAAGATCAGACAGAGGAACTTCAATATAAAATTGATGATTTGGAAAATCGCGGAAGGCGACAAAACCTCAGATTTCGGGGAGTTCCTGAAAATGGAAACATGGAAGATATGCCTGCAATTGTGAAATCATTGTGTGAGACAATTACGGGAGAACCCATGGAGTCTGATACTATTTTGTTTGATCGGGCTCACAGGGCGCTTAAGGAAAAGGTCTGGCTAAAAGCGCGCCAAACTCCATCTGTGGAATACAAGAAGGAGCGAGTGTATGTGTACCAAGACCTATCAGTATTTACATTAGCGCAGAGGCGTGTGATGAGACCTGCGCTGGAAATCCTGAGGAAGGAGAAGATCCCCTATAGGTGGATTTTCCCTTTTGCACTGAACTTTGAGTTTAAGGGTAAGCAACTTCGCTTCCGCAGGCTTGCGGAGGTATGGAAGTTTCTGCAGGAGGCCGGTTTGACAACAATGGCGAGCCCTGGGGGAGATCTGGCTCCCTCTACTCGAGAAAAATTGCAGCAGTGGAAGAGAGTCTCCCAGAAAACTAAAAAGCAAGGCCTCAAGACGTGACTGACTGTGATTCTGTTTGATATCCTTTTAGTTCCGATGTCTACTACTGGGGTGACTTTCTACTTTTTTGACTCTGTGTGTTTATCTGTTCTCTGTTATTGGGACTTTGTGGAGCTTATTTTAAAGTGCGAATGGTTTGAGTTTTGATGGTTGGGTGGAGAGACTGGGTGGAAGTACTAATAGGGTAGGGGGGTACTGGGGTATGCACAAGGATTCGGGGGACCGTTTGTTCTCCTGTAGGGCACTTCAGAGGGGATGTTCCCAGTCCAGGCCCTGGGACCCGGATTGGTGGGGGTTATGTTTGTGAAGGATGTTTGGGGGTTGTGGGGAGGGAAGGGTGGGCGGAGAGGTAGGGGAGGGAAGGGTTCTGGGAATAACTGGGGTCTTATCAATAATTCCCTCAGAAGACCAACACTGACGCAATCAATTGAGGAGGCTCTAAAAGGGGGAGTGCACTGCGAGCAAGGTAATGGTAACAGGAAATACATTTACATGTAGACATGAGTGCTGATCTGAAAGTAATATCATACAATGTGAGGGGGCTAAACATGCCTCAGAAAAGACAGAGGTTTTATAGAGAATTACAGAGGCTCAAACCACACGTGGTCCTGCTCCAGGAAACACACCTGAGGCGTAAATACGAGCGACTCCTCTCCTGTCCGGGCTTTACTGGGGCGTACTTTGCCTCTGCGGAGAACTCCAAAAAACGAGGGGTGGCGATATTGCTGCATTCTTCTGTGGCGGCGCAGGTTGAGCAAGTCAGAAGGGATCCAGGGGGGCGCTACATATTTATACATATGATAGTGGACCAGGTGGCCTTAACAGTGGCCTCGATTTACGCCCCAAACAGTGGTCAGGCAGAATTCTTTGCGAGGGTCCGGAGCACCTTGGCAACATTTGTTAAGGGGTCCCTGATAATGGGAGGGGACTTTAATGCGGTGATGCATACTCGCCTAGACCGTTCGGGAGTCCCCAGGGCGGAAGGCAACAAGGAATCACAGGCTTTGGCATCCTTGGCTGCTTCCCTGGGCACACTGGACTTGTGGAGACTGACACACGGGACAGATAGGGACTATATGTTTTACTCCCCAGTTCATAAGACATACTCGCGCATTGACTACATTTTCCTGGACACAAACTTGGTGGAGAGGGGACCTGAGGCTGGCATTGAAAGTGTGACACTATCAGATCATGCCCCAGTATGGGTCTCCCTCTCCACCATCAGGGCGGAATTGAAGGAAAAGAGATGGGTGTTAAATACTAGTTTACTACAGGAAGGGGAGGTGGTGGAAGGGTACAGGAATATGCTTAAGGAGTACCTTGAATTTAACATTGGCAAGGGAACTGGGATGCCCATAGTATGGGATGCTATGAAGGCAGTGTCTAGAGGATATTTCCTACAATTAGCTAGCAGGCGCGCTAAGATACGTAGGGCGCAGATAGCAGCGTGTTTGGAGAAAATTCATCAGCTAGAGGGGCAACACAAGAAAAATAGGTCACCACAGGCTTGGCAGGCACTGAGGAGGGAGAGGCTGCTTTTAGACTCTATATACTCAGAACAACTTAGTCTGATGCAAGCAAAATACAAGGCGGGAACTTATGAGTTTGCGAACAAAGCTGGACGTCTCCTCGCTACTAAGCTACGCAGGCAAAAAGTTGATCGTATGATTAAGCAGGTTCGTAATGGAAAGGGAGAAATGTTAGGAAAATCTGAACAAATACGTGAATGCTTTGGGAAATTCTACCAGACATTATACGCACAGGAGATTAACCCCTCCCCAGAGGATATTGGACAATATCTAGATGAAAATGACCTTTCCTCCTTAACCAGCCAGCAAAAGGCTTTGCTGGATGCACCAGTAACTCCCATAGAAATTGAGAAGGCTATTAGTGGCATGCCTTCTTATAAGTCCCCCGGATTGGACGGGCTCTCTAGCGAATTCTACAAGCGGTTCGCGCCCGAACTGGCGCCACTGCTAGCAGACCTGTTTAATCAGGTGGGGACGGGGCGGACGCTGCCTCCATCTATGATGGAGGCCTGGATTGCAGTCATTCCCAAGCCAGGTAAAGATCCTAATGAATGTGGTTCTTATAGACCAATATCAGTCTTAAATGGTGACGTTAAAATCTTAGCTAAAGTGCTAGCCAGTCGCCTGGCGCCCTTGCTACCAGTCCTGATACATCCAGACCAGGTGGGCTTTGTGTCCCATCGTAAGTCGATGGACAATATTAGGCGTACGCTAGACCTTATGTACCTTGCTAAGAGAAATCAAAAGCCACTCTGTCTGCTCAGTTTGGACGCTGAAAAAGCTTTTGATAGGGTCCACTGGCCCTACATGTATCGGGTACTGGAGGTCATGGGATTTGGGATGACTTTTCGGAGCTGGATACAGGCGTTTTATAACTCTCCACGAGCATGTGTACGGGTCAATGACAGTAACTCGGAGTTGTTTTCACTCCACAGAGGCACCCGACAGGGCTGCCCTTTATCCCCCCTCTTATTCGCTATGGTCATGGAACCTTTTGCCTCTCGGATACGTCTGGACCCTGAGATGTCGGGGGCTTGGGTGGAGGGTAGAATGCACAAAATGGCCCTTTTTGCGGATGACATCCTGTTGTATGTGACCCGCCCACTTACCACGTTTCACAGACTTAATTGTATTATAGACGTTCGGGATTTAAGGTGAACATGACAAAGTCCGAAGCTCTAAATGTAACGCTTCCTGAAGAGCTGGTGGTGACTTTAAAAACGTCGTACTCTTTTAAGTGGGCTAATCGTCATATTACTTATTTGGGAGTGAAATTGACCCCGAAACTTTAAGATTTGTTCCAGGCTAACTATAAAGATCTGGCTCGAGACATTGCAGTTGACCTGGAGAGATGGGGGGAATTAGGGGTTTCTTGGTTCAGCAGAATTGCGATTATTAAAATGAACATTCTACCGCGCCTGTTATATTTATTTCAGGTGCTGCCTGTGATGATGCCCAGGCGATTTATAGCTTCCTTGCAGGATCGTATAGTGAGGTTCGTCTGGGCGGGTAAGAGGCCTAGGCTCTCGCGCGCGCTCCTTTACCAGAGTAGGAGGAGGGGTGGGCTTGGTGTCCCTAATCTCACTTGGTATTACAGGGCGGCACAGGGAAAAGCTGCGGTTGAATGGTTCCAAGAATACCCAGACAGGCAGTGGGTACAACTGGAACAGTACTCTATTGGCGCAGTACCATTAACAGCGCTTATGTGGCTTCCGCGGTCGTTTCGGGCGAAGGACGCAGAGTCCTGCCCGTCAGTTGGAGTTACATTGCATTACTGGGATAGTTTGTTCCCCAATCATCAATGCGTTCTGTCGCGGTTATCTCCAATAGCATACAATCCTCTCTTCCTGCCAGGGAACACAGAGGGGGTCTTCACTAGGTGGTATAAGGAGGGGGTTAAAACCTGGGGTCAAGTATTTGAAGAGGGTTCTCTGATATCACTAGAAGAGCTGCAGGCAAGGTATCCGGGTATGCGGGTAGATGACTTTGGGTACACTCAATTATCTCACTTCTTTAGAACAAAGGCAGTTAGATTAGTTATGCAAAGGGATAAGTTAACACTGGAAGATATTTGTGAAAAACTCCATACCTCCCGAGGACTGATTGGTTGTTTGTATAGAAGTGTTGGTGCCCAGGTCCAGTGTTATAGTCGTCACAGGAAAAGTTGGAACGATGAGCTGGGTGTTAATCTTGGGGAGATGGAATGGGGGAAGATAGAAAGGGCAGTGGCGAAGGTGTCCACTCATGTGCTGTCACGGGAGAATGCAGTGAAGGTCCTGTACCGTTGGTATCTCACCCCGGACAGATTGCAGAAGATTTACCCGTCCTCGTCGGGATTGTGTTGGAGGGGATGTGGGCATCGTGGAACAATGGGCCACGTGTGGTGGAATTTCCTTAAAGCCAGAGCCTACTGGAAGGCGATACATAGTAGAATGCAGATCTGGCTGGGTTGCCGACTTCAGTGGGCCCCCGAGATTTTTCTCTTCTCTGTAAGGGCGGTGGGCTTAAATTCCTACCAGCAGGAATTGGTGCGTCATGCTGTTGGGGCAGCGAGAGTGGTACTTGCATCTCAATGGAAACAGAGGGGAGTCCCTTCTGTAACAAGGTGGTGCAATAAACTACGGCATGTGTGCCAGATGGAGCGACTCCGAGCGGAGCGAACACATCAGACAAGTAAATGGCACCTGACTTGGAACTCTTTTCTTGCCGCTACCAAAAGTGGTTTGGAGTAGCAGCAGTGCTTGTATAGATGTGGGAGTTGAGAGCTTTTTTTTTTTTTGGGGGGGGGGGGGGGATTGGTTTGATGGGGGAACTGATAAGGGGGGGGGGGTTGGGGAGGGGGGTAACTCAATAACTACATACTCTTTCAAGGGACAAAAACAAAAAACAAACAAAAAAAATCATGAAGTTTAATGCGAAGTAAATTTGGATGACTTCAGAAAAGCAATGTGCGAGACTCCGGTGCTTTGTTTGACTTTAAAGTTTTGTATATGTACACTGTTGACCTGGTTTCAGAGTTCATTGTATTTTATTACTGTTTAATAAAGACTTCATTTAAAAAAAAAAAAAATTCTGGGCAGCACGCAGGAAGGCGAGGTCGGAGGACTGTTGGGGGAGAAGAGGTCAGGCTGGGGTCGGACTGGCACTCGGAGGAGAGGGGGGGGGGACCTGGAACTCAAAGGGGAGGGAGGGGGAGGGGGGAATGCACCACGTGTAAAAAAAAAAAAAAAATTTCAGCACTCCCAATCATTTTGAAAAGTTGGCTCCTATGAAGGAAACTGTACTAAAGAAAAAGGCTTAACAGTATCTTGCAATCAGCAGCATACAGAAATCGGTCAGCTTGGTTTCACAAAAGGAAGATCCTGTCTGTTATTTTTAATAAGTAGCAAAAGAAATGGAACAAGGAGAAGCAGTAGGTGTTGTGTGAAACAAACTAGCCAGAATGGGAGGAGGACAAAACGCTGTACATTCAGTGGAGTCCACCCTGCTGAAACATGTGGGGAGGGCTCAATGCTATGGTTAATTCTTTTCAATAGCTTTATTAAACAATATATTGTAGAGGGATTTGAAGAGATAGTACGCTAAATTGCAGATGACATAAAATTATATACAAGAAGAAAAACAATTGGGGAAGACCAATGTAACTGCAACTAGGAAAAACAATTTAATGATAATACTAAAAATATGTAAGATAGAAAGAGGCATATTTTCAAAGCACTTAGACTTACAAAGCTGTAACACCATCAAAATGATAAAACCTGTAGAAATCAAATCATTTGTGTCTTGACACATAAATTATCTCATTTCTAAACATTGTTGTTCCATCATTTTAATGGCGTTACAGCTTCATGTTATAGTGTGACTTATTGGCTGATATCCCTCTACTGCCATTCACTGGCCAACAATTGTCAACTAGACTGGAATCTCATTGTCAACTAGCCTAGAATCTCTTTGACTCCTGAGGCAGGCACTTGCCATGCATTTTATATCTTACAAACTTTTTAGTATTAACCTATAAATTATTTCCCCTGGTTGGAATTATGTTGGTCCCCCATAATTGTTTTTCTTTATTCTTGTGTTGTGCTTTGGGGACAGTCTTCTCTTTTCATTGATAAAATTATATACCAAACATTAGAAATGGCGGAAAAAATAAAAAAAGGTTTTTAAACTGCAAAATAAGTCAACAGTTTATAAAATTCAATTAGTCACTTGCCAGTGAAGAGGACAAAAAATAACTAGTAAACAGGGAAAAGACTAAGCAGCAATCATCTCAGATGCCCAGGATGTTTGGCAATCAGGGTAATAAAGCAGAAGGGAATGCTAACAGTATGCTTATGTATTGCCAGCAAAATAAAGATCACAGTGTCTTTGTACAGGTTACTAGCAAGACCCTACCTAGAATACGGTGTTCCGTTGTGGAGGCCACACAAGATCACAGAGAATAAAAGCAGCTCAGACAAGAGCTACCACAAAGATACAAGGCCTACAACATCAAATCTACACAGAGTCTTTAGAACTAGAAATGTACTCAGATGAAAAGAAAGAAAAGGAAAAGAAAAGAAAAGGAGGTAATAACAGAAAACATTCAATACTGCCTCCTCCTCTTTTTCCTGCTATCATCAGGACTGCCACCATTTCAAAAATGGCCCAGGTTCAGCTGAAGTCACTGACTTTAGCTGAACTGGTGCCATTTTTAGAACTTGCTGGCAAGGAACACCCCCAACAGGGCTTATCACAATGGCAGCAGCTCTTCGCAGGCCAATATCAGGTGCCAACATCTGAGCTCACTTTACCAAGCTCCAGAGCATGTTCATCCAACACACAGGTTGGTGCAACCTTACAGACAAACAGATTTATTTAGGGATGAGCTTTCAAGGACAGAAGTTCCCTTAATCAAATGCAATCTTTTAATCTATCAAGTGCCACCAGCCCCTGCATTTCCTTCACCATGTTATAACTACTACTACTACTATTTAGCATTTCTATAGCGCTACAAAGCGTACGCTTTGCTATTAATGGAAAAAGAAAATTGTGGTCCTCTTACCCATTCTTATAAATATGCATCATACAGCTATGGGGCTGCCAGACATTTTTCCCAAGAAATCTGCCACGGGAAAGAAGATACTCACAAGTATCATTACCTATTTAAAAATAAAAATAATTCCATATTAGAATTGTCAGTTCTTAAAAGAAAAAAAATTACCCACAGTGGTTTACAAACATGAAACAATACATTAAAACACAAAGGGCCCTGTTTACTAAGCAGTACTAACGTTTTTAGCATGCGCTAATGCTAGAGACACCCATTGGAATAATATCTCTAGCATTAGTGTGCATTAATTTTTAGTGCGCACTAAAAACATCAGCGCATCTTAGTAAACAGGATGTAACTGTATTATTATATACTATCAGAGACCCATAATAAATAGTATGGGCGCAATTCTGTGTAGATCACCAATACTTCGGCACAAAAATGCAGGCAAAATTGTGGGCACTAAGTGTTATTCTCTATGGCATCTGTGCGGCTAGATTCTATTAAACAACAGTCATAACACCATATTTACACACCAAGACTACGCCTGATCTATGGCATCTGTAAACGCACATGCTTAAATGTTCGAACATAACATGTAGTGTACAGTATTTAACAAGCTTTGTGTGTAAGTGTGCGACCCACCTATGTTTTGCCCACATGCATGCCCCACCTTGCAATTATACATTATAGCACTACCTTATAGTAACATAGTAGATGACGGCAGAAAAAGACCTGCACGGTCCATCCAGTCTGCCCAACAAGATAAACTCATATGTGCTACTTTTTGTGTATACCTTACCTTGATTTGTACCTGCCCTTTTCTGGGCACAGACCGTATAAGTCTGCCCAGCACTATCCCCGCCTCCCAACCACCAGCCCCGCCTCCCAACCACCAGCTCTGGCACAGACCGTATAAGTCAGCCCAGCACCATCCCCGCCTCCCGTCACCAGCTCTGCCACCCAATCTCGTCTAAGCTCCTTAGGATCCATTCCTTCTGAAGAGGATTCCTTTATGTTTATCCCACGCACGTTTGAATTCCGTTACCGTTTTCATTTCCACCACCTCCCGCTGGAGGTCATTCCAAGCATCCACTACTCTCTCCGTGAAAAAATACTTCCTGACATTTTTCTTGAGTCTGCCCCCCTTCAATCTCATTTCATGCCCTCTCGTTCTACCGCCTTCGCATCTCCAGAAAAGGTTTGCTTGCGGATTAATACCTTTCTAAAGGCTGTCCCGAGATCGGCTTACCTTCCACACGAACATGATAAGCACTAATTGCACTAAGATGAACCCTTTCTGAGTTGGATTTAAGACCAGACTCTGACAAGTGCAGAAGGTATTCAAGCAGGGCTTGTGTAGGACAAGAACGAGGATCTAGGGCCTTGCCGTCACACCAGACGGCAGGAAAGAGCTGCCACCTGCACTTTAAGTGACAAAAGAGACAGCCCTTTATCAAAACCTCGTTGTAGAAAATCCAACTCCTAAAGCTGGAAAGGTGTGGGATCACGAATCTTTCCTCGGAGGAGGGACAGTTGTTTCAAAGGACATGGGAAAATTTCTGGCCTACACTACAGCCAGCAGCACGTAGCAGACTATTAAACTGTTAAATGTTGTCAACACTAAGTTGTTCCCCATCATGGCTAAAGAATCGGGGGGGGGGGGGGGGGGGGCGGAATGCTTGGTGGAAAGATATAGAGTGTATGTGCATTATGACTAGTTGTGTTTCTGAGAAAGTGTTATGAGTTTTTGCTTATGGCTTGTTCATAATAATAATAAAAATGATTTAAACATAAAGATCATTCCAGCCTATCCAAATCATAGCACCTAAGTTCAGTTATGTGCATAACTGCAAATATAGGTGCCATGAGGCCCATAAATTATCATGCCTAAATGCCTGCCAGTTGGGTGTGAAGTTTTGTGTGATAGATTATAAATTCAGGGATATATATCCATCAACTCTTCCCCAAAAGCAGCCATGACATTTTTCTAAAGAACAACTTACCCACCCTCTTGGAGCATTCTCTGACAACTGATGTAGTGGCCAGGGATGGGAAGCACACTGTCTAGGGCAGGTCAAGCAAATAATCCAGGGACTGATCAACAGACTAGAGATCAAGGCCATCAAGTTGACCCTTGTGAGGTTCCAAAGCCTTCTCGAAGGCAAAGTGGGATGAGTCCACTCTGACAATGCAACAGCCATAACACATATAAACGAGGAGGGATCAGGAGCCATGTAAGTGAGCCTCATCTTAATGTGGGCAGAGAAACATTGTAGGAGTATTTGCTGTGATCTCACCCACCCGGTGTGCACATGAGAGCACTTTTACAGCCAACATGGACGCTGCAACCTTTCACCTATATGTCTGACTACCAACTGTGCAGAAGTCAGCATTTCAGCTTGTAATAGATTTACTGAAGCCTGCACCACCTCCAAGGTCACTCTGTATCGGGGGAGAATGCATGTCCCTGCGAGAGAGAGAGCTTACGAGATAAGACGGACAATGGAAGCTTCATACAGATGCTGGGAGTACATGGTGGGATTATTTCTGATTGGCTCCCAGAAAACTGATGGGTCGGAGAAGGGGGAACAGAAGGAAAGAAGGTCAGGTGGCGGAAAGAACGGAGGGAGAAGAACAGAAGAAAAGAAGAGGAGAGGACTTGCATTTCTGCAAGCACCTGATTTACCTGAGAGACTTACTGATAATACCTGGCAAAGCTTTTCCCCAGGTTACAGCTGTCTACAGGATCTATACTGAGTCTGTATCATCTGTTGCTGAGCAAGACAAGTGCATCACCTAAGCTCGTGGGACCTTGCTGAGACATTCAGCTGAGGTATCGGAAGGAACCTGATCTGGTGACCGGAACGGTGAGATCATAGCTTACTTCCTTCAGGCTGGGTTAGATAATTGGTCTGTGCTCGGACCCATCAGATGCGTGACGTCAGGATTTATGATCTCTACTAGCTGTTAGCCTAGTATAAGATTTGTGTGGTAATCATTAGGATCTCGGTATTGTGTTTATCTGTCATTACAGATTAGCCAATAGGATAATCATAGTTATTCTCTATATTTTTGGTATCATTGTGCATGCAATCAGGAATTGCTGACGCTATAAGCTGATAAGGATTTTTCTATATTTTTGTATATAACACTGTATAAATAAACTAATATATTCCATTGGTCTGTCCGTTATTTTCCATGTAGCGAATGTCGGGCAGAGGCCACACCCCCTAGACATAAGCGAGTACGTATGTAGGAATTGGCCTCTTACAAAAATCTATATAACCACCTACAACATCTAGAGACATTATTGACATGCCATATTTAGGGTACCACCAATATGCAGGCAGATTTTACAAACTATCACTAGCTAAAGGTCAGAGAAGATCCTAACAACCATCTTTTGGGACACAGGTGTTCATTCTGCTTCTGTAATGGGGTATGAACATTCGTTTTTAGGCCTGCCCACAACACACATAGACCGTGCCCCCTTGTCATAAGGACATTCATATCCCAGCATTACAGAATAAAGTACTATTCATGAATAGCAATCATAACATATTACATTATGAGAAAATACTTGTTAAAAGCAGTATATGGATATGGGAGAACCCCTGACCGGCACTTACAGGTGTTTTATATATACCCACGCAAAGACAACCCTTTTTCTTAAAGCAAAGAAAGAAGAAGTGAGAGAGACGTTGGGGGATAAAGCATATCTGGGCACAGAAGCACATTAGTTAAAAAAAAAAAATGAGCTGCAGAACATATTCCTGCAGTCCTTCATGTTTCAAATTCTAAAGGTACTCACTCCGCCCGATATTCAAAAGGATTTAACTGAGCAGGAGAGGCAACTGCCCGGTTAAACCCCCATGAGCATCCAGCACACAATGTTCAGCTGCACTAACCGATTAACCAGCCATCTCCTAAATGGTTAGGTTAAGAATGGCCAGGAGGTAGAGCATGGGTGCAGCGATTTTCAATCTGCTAACCAGCTAAGTAACCACATAAAGTTAAGACTAGAGAATGACATGGGGACGGGGAGCTGTGGTAAATCCACGGTAAAACAAAAAATTTGGCCCATTAATCTTGTGTGCAGAAGCAAAACTTACCGTCCCGCGGGAATGGTAAAAAGCTTTGCTGCACAGAAAAAGAAAAAGTTGCAGTTACCACAACTGTGGGTCCGGCGTCTCCGTGCCTGACTTCCTCCCTCCTGTAGTAGCTCTATCTTATGCAGCAGCCAGCTGAGCCAACACCGATCCCCACAGGCTTGCTCCAGGACCTTCTCTATACTGGGTCCTGACTTCCGATGCAACTTCCTGTTTAGTGAAAACAGGAAGCTGCATCAGAAGGTGGGTTCCAGCAGAGAGAAGGCCCTGGAGCAGGTCTATGGAGATTGCTGTCAGCTCAGCTGTCTGCTGCATAAGAGAGCTACTGTGGTAGGAAGGGAGGGGAGGAGGACCGCTGGAAGTGTGGGAGAGGGGCTGCTGGACCCGCAGAGAGGGGGCACTGGAAATGCGGGAGGGGGGCTGCTGGTCCCACGGAGAGGGAGGGAGCACTGGAAATGAGGGAGGAGGCTGCTGGACCTGAAGGGGGAGCTAGAGAGAAGGAAGAAAGGCGCTGGACCACTGGAGGGAGGGCTGGAGGGAAGGGAGAGAGAGATGCTGCACCCATGGGGGGGAAGAAGGCTGGAGGGTAGGGAAAAAGAGGCATTGGGCATATTGTAGGGGGGAGGGGGCAGGGAGAGACGCACTGGGCCCGTGGGAAAGGGGCTGCTGGAGGGAAGGAACAGAGGTGCTAGTGGGCTTTTGCCTGGCTGCTGAAGAGAAAGGAGAGAGGTCC
Organism: Microcaecilia unicolor; assembly: GCF_901765095.1. NCBI lineage: Eukaryota > Metazoa > Chordata > Amphibia > Gymnophiona > Siphonopidae > Microcaecilia > Microcaecilia unicolor. Next base: position 135,348,941 of record NC_044031.1, on the reverse strand, counting down.
TTGGCCTGCAGGGGGGGAGGAGAGAAAGGAGGGGAAGGGACACAGTAGGGCAATGATATTGGGGGGGGGGATATATGGATACAGAGGAAAGACGCTGGACTTGGGAGAGAATAGGAATGCAGAAGGGAGATGCTGGACTTGTGGGGGTGGAGCATAGGGACACAGAGGAGTAGTGCTGGACAGAGGAGTAGTGCTGGACACAGGTGGAGGGGATAGGGACACAGAGTGGTCGTGATGAATGCATGGAGATGGACACAGAAGATGCTGGACAGGGACGTACAGTGGGGGAAATAAGTATTTGATCCCTTGCTGATTTTGTAAGTTTGCCCACTGACAAAGACATGAGCAGCCCATAATTGAAGGGTAGGTTATTGGTAACAGTGAGAGATAGCACATCACAAATTAAATCCGGAAAATCACATTGTGGAAAGTATATGAATTTATTTGCATTCTGCAGAGGGAAATAAGTATTTAATCCCTCTGGCAAACAAGACCTAATACTTGGTGGCAAAACCCTTGTTGGCAAGCACAGCGGTCAGACGTCTTCTGTAGTTGATGATGAGGTTTGCACACATGTCAGGAGGAATTTTGGTCCACTCCTCTTTGCAGATCATCTCTAAATCATTAAGAGTTCTGGGCTGTCGCTTGGCAACTCGCAGCTTCAGCTCCCTCCATAAGTTTTCAATGGGATTAAGGTCTGGTGACTGGCTAGGCCACTCCATGACCCTAATGTGCTTCTTCCTGAGCCACTCCTTTGTTGCCTTGGCTGTATGTTTTGGGTCATTGTCGTGCTGGAAGACCCAGCCACGACCCATTTTTAAGGCCCTGGCGGAGGGAAGGAGGTTGTCACTCAGAATTGTACGGTACATGGCCCCATCCATTCTCCCATTGATGCGGTGAAGTAGTCCTGTGCCCTTAGCAGAGAAACACCCCCAAAACATAACATTTCCACCTCCATGCTTGACAGTGGGGACGGTGTTCTTTGGGTCATAGGCAGCATTTCTCTTCCTCCAAACACGGCGAGTTGAGTTCATGCCAAAGAGCTCAATTTTTGTCTCATCTGACCACAGCACCTTCTCCCAATCACTCTCGGCATCATCCAGGTGTTCACTGGCAAACTTCAGACGGGCCGTCACATGTGCCTTCCGGAGCAGGGGGACCTTGCGGGCACTGCAGGATTGCAATCCGTTATGTCGTAATGTGTTACCAATGGTTTTCGTGGTGACAGTGGTCCCAGCTGCCTTGAGATCATTGACAAGTTCCCCCCTTGTAGTTGTAGGCTGATTTCTAACCTTCCTCATGATCAAGGATACCCCACGAGGTGAGATTTTGCGTGGAGCCCCAGATCTTTGTCGATTGACAGTCATTTTGTACTTCTTCCATTTTCTTACTATGGCACCAACAGTTGTCTCCTTCTCGCCCAGCGTCTTACTGATGGTTTTGTAGCCCATTCCAGCCTTGTGCAGGTGTATGATCTTGTCCCTGACATCCTTAGACAGCTCCTTGCTCTTGGCCATTTTGTAGAGGTTAGAGTCTGACTGATTCACTGAGTCTGTGGACAGGTGTCTTTCATACAGGTGACCATTGCCGACAGCTGTCTGTCATGCAGGTAACGAGTTGATTTGGAGCATCTACCTGGTCTGAGGGGCCAGATCTCTTACTGGTTGGTGGGGGATCAAATACTTATTTCCCTCTGCAGAATGCAAATAAATTCATATACTTTCCACAATGTAATTTTCCGGATTTAATTTGTGATGTGCTATCTCTCACTGTTACCAATAACCTACCCTTCAATTATGGGCTGCTCATGTCTTTGTCAGTGGGCAAACTTACAAAATCAGCAAGGGATCAAATACTTATTTCCCCCACTGTATATGGGACACATAAAGAGATTAAGAACAAGGGGAAAGACAGGTACACAGAGATGGAAGATGAATGGCGAACATGGAGAAAGAAGAAATGTCATATGGGCAAGAGATCCTGGCGAGTGGGTTAAGGTGACAGAGGGAAACAGAAACCAGAGCCTGGGACCAATACGATTTGAAAAACAAAACAAAAGGGAGGAAAAAAAACCTTATTTTCTATCTCATGATTAGAATATGTCAGATTTGAAATGTGTATCCTATATGGCTAGGGCCCAGGGCAGAAATTTGTGAGGGGGCCCCAAAGCCCACTATCAGGCCATGTCTTCTTCAGCTTCCTGCAGGTTTAGGGCTTTCTCTGGCCAGGGGGGCAGTTGTCCTAGTTGCACCCCTAACACCATCTCTGGCATGTGTGATCTTTATATTTTGCACAATATAGGAGGAAATGCATATCTTTCTATTTCTGTGGTGTGGCTTCTTGTGGTTTTAGGTTAATATATGCTTATCATTTTTGGACAGCTATTATGTATTTGGCATTTGTGTAGTGTGTTTGTGTGACCGAGGTATTCTGTTAGCATGAATTTTCTATGTAGCATTCTGCAGTAATTTAGCTTATTAGTCTTCCTGATAGTGGAGGGGATATTTGTGAGGGGAGACAGGGATTTTGTTGATCCTTGTTCTGTATTGTTTGTGATTTAGAAAATGACAGTTGTACAGAATATTGTTTCTTTTTATACTTTAATAAAATGATATATAAAATCAGAACTGTTCGAGGATTATTAGAATGGGATCTGACAGAGCTTGCAGGGACAACTTCAGCCCACAGTTGTGCGCGGCTCCGATGTCACTTACTGCTGAAGGCTGAATATTAACCAGACTTAATTTCTGAGATCTACTGATGAAACTGTAGAAAGGAAAACTAAGGCAGAAAGCCGTAAATCAGACATCACTTGCAACAACAGGATGTGATGCCAAATTGGTTAAAATGTTTCGTGCCCTAAAATTATCTTTCAGGTTTTCCAACTGCTTTTCTACCTTAAAAGACACTTTCTTCATGGATAGGTGGATGGCATATTAGCAACCCTTGGAATATCTAATGGCCCTGCGTGTACTTTTATGCATGAGGTCATTTTGAAGAGGCCTTTTACAAATGTGGCCTCTGGTTCTAGGGACGACCTTAGACTTCATCTTCCAGACAGTAAGACAGTATGTTATAAGTCAGTTTACTCTGCTGACTTTAGATACCAGGGTGCTAAGTAGTGCCAATATCAATCAAGGTCAGTCTGATTACTTGGTATTTCGGAAAAGACTGAAAACTCTCCTCTTTGAGAGGTTTCTATCCATTGATGGAGTATCTTCGACTGCAACTGGCCATCAATGGTCTATATTTGATATTTTATTTATGGCTTTGTAAACCATGTCTGCTGTTTATTTACTGTTAGCCACATTGAACTCGAATATGTTCGGGATAATGTGAGGTATGTCAAAATAAATAAATGAAATAACTTAATGATGTCCCTGTGTCCACGAATAAGACAGACATGCAAGCAAAATGCAAACAGTTTGAAAAAGAAATGCAAGGCTTGCTTGTCCAAATAAAACAGCATAATAAGAATTGTTCCTGCTTCCAAGATACTGAAGGAATCAAATCTGAATATGCATGACCCTCAGGTTAGCAACCATTATTATATTATGCTATTTTTTTTCTTACTACTACTTAGCATTTCTATAGCGCTGCCAGGGTTACGTAGCGCTGTACAAGTTTAAACATGGGGAAGGACAGTCCCTGCTCAAGAGAGCTTACAATCTAAAGGTAAACAAACTAAGTAGTCAGTGTAGGTATCATGAATGGGGAAGGTGGTTATGCGCCAAAAGCAAGGGAGAAGAGATGGGCTTTAAGTAAGGACTTGAAAATGGACAGGGAGGGCGCATGGCGTATAGGCTCGGGAAGTCTGTTCCAGGCATAAGGTGATGCGAGGCAGAAGGGGCGGAGTCTGGAGTTAGCGGTGGTGGAGAAGGGTTCAGATAGGAGTGATTTGTCCTGAGAGCGGAGGTTACGCGTGGGAACATACGGGGAGAGGAGGGTAGAGAGGTAATGGGGGGCTGCAGATTGAGTGCACTTGAAGGTCAATAGGAGAAGCTTGAATTGTATACGGTAGCGGATCGGGAGCCAGTGAAGCGACTTGAGGAGAGGGGTGATATGAGAGTATCGGTTCACGCGGTAGATAAGACGTGCGGCGGAATTTTGGATAGATTGAAGGGGGGATAGGTGGCTAAGCGGGAGACCAGCGAGGAGAAGGTTGCAGTAGTCAAGACGAGAGGTAACGAGCGAGTGGACGAGGGTTCGGGTGGTCTGTTCAGAGAGGAATGGGCGAATTTTGCTAATATTATAGAGGAAGAAGCGACAGGTCTTGGCTGTCTGTTGGATATGGGCAGAGAAGGAGAGGGAGGAGTCGAAAATGACTCCGAGATTGCGGGCTGAAGAGACGGGGAGGATGAGGGCATTGTCAACAGAGACGGAAAGTGGGGGAAGAGGAGAGGGGGTTTGGGTGGAAAGACAAGGAGCTCAGTCTTTGCCATGTTCAATTTCAGATGCCGGTTGGACATCCAGGCAGCGATGTCTGAGAGGCAGGCCGAAACTTTGGCCTGGGTCCCGACATCACAGTCGAAACCCAGGCCAAAGTTTCGGCCTGCCTCTCAGACATCACTGCCTGGATGTCCAACCGGCATCTGAAATTGAACATGGCAAAGACTGAGCTCCTTGTCTTTCCACCCAAACCCCCTCTCCTCTTCCCCCACTTTCCGTCTCTGTTGACAATGCCCTCATCCTCCCCGTCTCTTCAGCCCGCAATCTCGGAGTCATTTTCGACTCCTCCCTCTCCTTCTTAAGGACTGCCTGTCTTCCCTATTACTTTTGGATGGGCTTCTTAAGTTACTTGAATTTTCATGTTTGAATTAAGCTTTATTTACTGCCTTTTTAAAGAAATTCATCAAGGTGGTTAAAAATGGAGAACCCTCATAAAACACCCCTATAGGGAATATAGGCTTTTTGATTATAACTGAAAATCGTTCATTCTCCAGTGCTCCAATGATACCATCTGTCTGCTGTTCTCACAGCCAAATCACTTGACTGGAATTTGATCTGCTTGTTTCTCCTACTTCTAAAAATTTACAGCCATTTCACTGTCAGACCTGGCCTGCCTACAACAGGAGTGGAGGAGTGGCCTAGTGGTTAGAGCACTGGTCTTGCAATCCAGAGGTGGCCAGTTCAAACCCCACTGCTGCTCCTTGTGATATTGGGCAAGTCTGTCAGCTGTTCTCACAGCCAAATAACATGACTGGAATTTGACCTGCTTGTTTCTCCTACAGCCATTTCACCCTCAGACCTGACAGGAGTGGAGGAGTGGCCTAGTGGTTAGAGCACTGGCCTTGCAATCCAGAGGAAGCCAGTACAAACCCCACTGCTGCTTTCGCCCCCTTCATTCAACTGAAATAGCGCTTGCTAAAGTCTCCAATGATCTGTTCCTGGCCAGATCCAAAGGTCTCTATTCTATCCTCATCCTTCTCTATCTGCTGCTTTTGACACTGTTGATCACAGCCTACTCCTTAATACGCTGTCCTCACTTGGATTTCATGGCTCTGTTCTTTCCTGGTTTTCTTTTTATCTCTCCCAGCATACCTTTAGTGTATACTCTAGTGGATCCTCCTCTACTTCTATCCAACTGTCAGTTGGAGTACCTCAGGGATCCGTCCTGGGACCTCTTCTTTTCTCCATCTAGACTGCTTCCCTTGGTACTCTGATCTCATCCCATGGTTTTCAGTACCATCTTTACACTGATGACTCCCAGATCTACCTCTCCACACCAGAAATCTCAGCCGAAATCCAGGCCAAAGTATCAGCCTGCCTGTCTGACACTGCTGCCTGGATGTCTCCACCTGAAACTAAACATGACCAGAACTGAGCTTCTTATCTTTCCCCCTAAAACAACCTCTCCTCCTCCCCCATTCTCTATTTCTGTGGATAACACTCTCATCCTTCATGTCTCATCAGCTCGTAACCTTGGGGTCATCTTCGACTCCTCCCTCTCCTTCTCTGCACATATTCAGCAGACAGCTAAAAGCTGTCCTTTCTTTCTCTATAATATCACCAAAATTCGCCCTCTCCTTTCTGAGTACACTACCAGAACCCTCATCCACAATCTTATCACCTCTCGCTTAGACAATTGCAACTTGCTTCTCACAGGTCTCCCACTTAGCCATCTCTCTCCTCTTCAATCTGTTCAAAATTCTGCTGCACGACTAATATTCCGCCAGTGTCATTATGCTCATATTAGCCGTCTCCTCACGTCACTTCACTGGCTTCCTATCCGTTTCCGCATACAGTTCAAACTCCTCTTATTGACCTACTAGTAAAAAAAGCCCGTTTCTGGAAGAAATGAAACAGGTGCTAGCAAGGTTGTCCCCCCTCCCCCTCCTCCCCTTTGAGTTCCATGCCCCCCTCCCCTTTGAGTTTCAGGACCCCCTCTCTCCCCTCCCCTTCGAGTTCCATGCCCCCCATTCTCGTTAGAGTTCCACACCCCCTTCCCTTCAACTTGCAGGACCTCCCCTCCCTCCCTCAGTGGTCCACACCCCCGCGCCTCCCTCCCCTCTCTGTCTCTGCCCTCCAAGCACAACCTGTCCTCCAGCAGCCCCTCACCTTCCTAAATGCTGGCTGTATTTTAAAAATTCTTACCTTGGGGTGCGGCGTCCACAGTAAAGGCGAGCGGCCTCTGGTCCCGCCCTCATTTCCTGTTTCCGGAAGGGCGGGACCAGAGGCAGAGCTGAGACACAAAGGCAGTTTGGTCTTACTCTTTTTAATTTCCACATTGAGTGGAACATCTTCTTGGCTGTATTTTTCGTGTGATTCTCAAGTGTTAGGTGTCGATAAATGGTAACTCCAAGAATTTTTAGGGATTCTGAAATTGGTAAATTTAGTTTTGGTGTGTTGATAGTGGTAAATTTGTTCGTATTGTGTTGGGAGGTGAGTATTAGGCATTGGGTTTTTTCTGCGTTGAGTTTCAGCTGAAATGCATCTGCCCAGGAGTGCATGATATGTAGACTTTGGTTGATGTCGTTGGAAATTTCTGTTGGGTCTTATTTGAATGGGATGTAGATCGTTACATCATCAGCGTATATGTATGGGTTGAGTTTTTGGTTTAATAGTAGTTTTCTAAGCTGAAGAGCTCTAACCTCTATAGCCTTTCCTCTTACGAGAGGAGTTCCATCCCCTTTATCATTTTGGTCACTCTTCTTTGAACCTTTTCTAATTCTGCTGTATCATTTTTGAGATTATGGTTTCCAGAACTGAATGCAATACTCAAGTCAGGTTGCACCATGGAGCAACACAGAGGCATTATAGTATTCTCGGTCTTGTTTACCATCCTTTTCCTAATAATTTCTAGCATCCTGATTGCTTTTCTTGACTGCCGCTGCACATTGACCAGAAGATTTCAGCATATTGTCTACAACACCTAGATCTTTTTCTTGGGTGATGACCCCCAAGGTGGACCCTAGCATTAGGCAACTATGATTTGGATTATTCTTCCCAATGTAAATCACTTTGCATTTGTTCACATTAAATTTCATCTGCCATTTGGATGTCCAGTCTTCCAATTTCCTAAGGTCTTCCTGAAAGTTTCACAGCCTGCATGTATTTTAACAACCTTGAATAGTTTTGTGTGATCTGCAAATCTAATCACCTCACTTGTCATTATGATTTCCAGATCATTTATAATAGGTTAAATAGCACCGATCCCAGTACAGATCACTGTGACACTCCACTATTCACCCTCTTCCATTGAGAGAAATGGCCATTTAACCCTACCCTCTCTGTTTTCCGTCCAATAACCAATTCCTAATACACAACAGAACACTGCCTCCTATCCCATGACTCTAATTTTCTCAGAAGTCTCTCATAAGGAACTTTTTCAAAAGATTTCTTAAGATCATTTAGAAGGGGAGCCATAATAGTTTCAGTAAAGTGATTTGAACAGAATCTGAACTGAAAAGAATGCAGCAGTTGGGAAGACTCAACATGTTGAGTCAATTGAAGACCACTTTTTCTGCTGTTCTTGCAAGAAAAGTTAGCAACACGTCTAAGAGAACATAAGAGCACAATTCAAACTAACAGAATTGGATTGCCGCTAGCTAAACACTGCAATGATCTTCAACATTCTTTTGAACAGTTACGATGTGTAGTGATTCAATCTATCCATCGGAACATAAGAGGAGGTGACTATCATAGAATATTGCTTCAACAAGAACAGAAGTGGATGTTTAAACTTCATACCTTGGATCCGATTGGTTTAAACCACAGAGTTGAGTGGAGTCATTTCTTTTAAACCCTCTGATTCGTTATCCGATTTCAGAGCGTCTGACGTCATAAAAGCTACATATTAGCCACCGCCAGTCGGCAGCTAGTCGACAGAAGAGCGTAGAGAAGCAGTACTGACCTGTCTTACAGTATGTTTGATATTGTTTTTCGTTTTGAAGAAACTCTTAGCACAATTTAGGTTACTTGTTTTTTCCTCTTTTTCTAGAATGTGAATTTGAAGCCCTGAAGCAGCCATGCGAAACGCTGGCCACCGTCGGCTTAATACATAGATAATAGAAAGAAGAGAGGGAACAGTACAACACGCGGATTTGAGAGTTCTCACTATAAAGATAAGTGGGTTACCAAGTAATATATAACCGATTGAACTGTTTATGAAAATGGAGTATACATATATCCACGATTAATTTGGTATCAATTCAATAATTTAAAGCAGGTTTTTGGCCAAGGATAAAAGTAGGGTCTTGGGACCCGGTGTAGCTTCCGCAGATCAATTGAAGACCTGGAAGCTCTTTGAGGCCTTTTTTTCCTGCTAATACGAAGATAACCTCCATTGGAGGTAATTTTTTGTCATTTACCAGCAGCAGATCCTTTTTGTATTAGAAAGTTGATTGTATGGTCTGCATTCGAATTGTAATTCATATTTGGTAATTGAAGAGACCACAGGGGTCCAAGGAAGGTTTCTTTAAAACAGGTCTGACAACAGCAGATTTCCAGGGAGATGGGACCTCGCCAACAGAAAAACTATTATGGATCATGGTGAGGGAATAAGGGAGGAGGGAGCGATGGGAAATAGCCAAGAAGATGGAATGGGGTCCAAAGAGCAGGTGGTTTTGTGCATCGAGGTACAGACATTAGTAAGCACTGTCGGGAACGGGACCTTAAACCAATTCCAAGAAATAAATAAAACTATAAATGCAGACAATGAAAGTGACCAACAACTAGAAGAACACTTTAGAGATAGAGAAGAGTATGTTCCTGCAACTGAGGAACAAGTTGAAGTTGCTGTAGAACAACAACAAAATGATGATCATTTTGATGATCTTGTTGTAGCTGCCTCAAAACTCTCCCAAATTCACCAATGTACTGCAGCTGGCAGTAAAAGACAGTCTGCAAGAAGGCCAGGATGCTCCTCTGACTGGCAAGGTGAGGAAGGTAGTTATTGTTGCTGCCAGAACACCTACAGTTGATTCCATTTTGAAGAGACGAACCAGAAAATGAGCAATTATTGATCAATCCACACGCTGGGGCTGTACCTACTTAATGATTCAGCATTTTTCCTGTGGACATGGCCAGCCCTCAAGAGATTCTAACTGAAAGTCAGTGGACACAGGTGAAAGAATTGGAAGAGCTGCTTCATCATCCATTTACAGTGACTAAAACATTACAAACTGAGGAGTTAATGCCAGGTATATTTTTGAAGGGGTGGAAGAACCTGATGTTTCATCTGTCCCAAAAAGGAGGGTTAATTGCGGATGGCATTTCTGCTGCAATGAAAAAAAAGAAACAATTATTAGAAAATAAGATTCTTTCGGCAGCTGTTTACGTAGACCCAATGCACCGATTCTTCTGGATGATGAACAGCTGACTAAAGAGAAAAGACCTCTGTGTGAGGTAGTAGTTAGCATTAATGGGTTGCAGGAATGTCAGGAGGAAGAAGTTGAGGAGGCTGAAGACCTTGCAGAATTATCATCAACTCAGGATGAATTTGATTTTGATAAATACCTGGATCAGAAAGAGCGTGCAAAGCGTCTCTGCACAGAAAAGGATTTCTCCAAACACAGAGAACAGAGTAAATTTCAGCTTTTCTCACTTGCACTAAATGAAATTGAAAATATGACCGTTCATCAAAACTAACAGTGCAACAAGCTATTCCTATTCCTGAAATTGTTAGCGATGTTGCTCTGATGGTTGCTTTACCAAGGACCCAAGTTAGTGTTGAGAAGTTGTTCTCTGCTCCGAGAATAATTAGATCAGATTTGCGGGCATCCATGAAGGAGAATCTGACTGAGGCAATTCCTTTCTGAAGAAAATTTCTTCAAAGTTTTATTTAAAAGTTTCTCCTGTGTGCTACTGGATTCCCCAATTTGTGGACTTGAGCTGGATATATTACACTAATGCAAAATTTGTGATAGTTATCATGAAGAAATAGGTTACTCCGTAACTTATAAATGATTGATTTTTTCCCCTTGCATACCAGTTTTTCTGTATAGGTTGTTCATTTTTGCTTATTTATTGTGAATTACTTATAAATAAACAATATTAAGTGTGTAACAGTGCATTACATATTTTTATTTGACAGCATATTTTTGTTCAGGTTTTGTTCAAACTTCAAATAAATATATGTTGTGGGATATTAGTCCTAATTTTGTACATAAAGAAATAACCTATGTTTCTGTAATTGATCAAGTTTCTCTTAGATTTACTATACATAGTAGGAGTTGGAGAGCAGAAAAATAGAGGAGTCGGGGTCAAAAGTCTGGTGTACTGACTCTACAGCCTTGCTGGTAATGCCCATTGAAAACAGTGCCCTTCTTCTCAGCACCAACAGCCCCACTATAAGTTCAGGCCCAATCAAAATTTCACATTATAGTAATGGGATTTAAGCCACGCTTTTGCTGTTTATGGGACTTGTCCAAAAGAGAAAAAAAAAATCCTAGCTTGAGCGCCTTATCACTATAACCCTAACAGCAATAAGCATGAGGGACAGCTACAAAAAGGAAGGGAAACGGATAAACAATAGAAATCTGTTTACTCATCAAGCTATAGTGGTAGAAATTTAATTATTATATTTTTATTAAAGGTTTTGTCATACAGAGAATACAAAAGTAAACACAAAATCAAACAAAAAACCCCCGGAAATTAACCCCCCTCCCCCCCCAAAAAAATCATAAGCATAATCAAAGTCAAAGTTCCATGGCAATACCTGGAGACAAATTGCAGGGTTACCCAAGGTCAAGGAGTGCTACGTGGCTCCTGACAAAAAAAGGTCTAAACGAGCCCAGGTCCTCAAAACAGACCTAATGTTTCGGCGCCTATGGGCCAAAATTGTTTCATATTTTATGATCACGCATACATAACTCCACCATTCATTATAATTCAGGTACACATTATTTTTCCAATTGGAGACAATTAAATGCAAGGCAACAGCTAGCAGTATGTTATACAATTTCTTATCAGACTCCAAAAGAGGGATAGTAGGACAAGAAGCTCGTAAGATCACAACCTCATAAGAGAGCGCAGTGGACTCAGGCAAGTGAAAGATAAGACACATTTTTGACCAAATTAGTTGCCAGTAAGCTCTGACGTTTTTACAGTAGAAAACCATATGTGCCAGTGAACCATCTCTTTCCTGACAAGACCAGCAGTTGAAGTTGACACTCTTAGTGATTCTGGCCACTCGAGCAGGAGTCTAATAGGCTTTGTGGAAGATGAAATATGAGAATTGAGATATCGCTGCTGACTTCGTGGGACGTATGGAGTTAACCCAGAAAGTAGACCAATCAAATTCAGACGCATCCAAACCAAATTCCGCTTCCCAAGTCATCCTCAATGGAGCAACTGCATCAGCATATAGATCCTGAAGTTTTTTCTATAGCAGAGAAGCCTTCTTACGACCTGATGTAATGGTGTGACAAAAGGAGATAAACTCTGAAGGATTCAAGATAAGTGAATTGGTGGAGACCTGAAAGGTTGAAATATATGTGGAGATGTCCTTCCATGTGCCAGAATCTAGCAAAGAAACATTATACAATGCAGACAGAGCAGCAGGCGATAACAGAGTACCAGCAATATACAGTTGCGACAGCTGCCATACACCCCTCTCTTGCCATTCCGCTGTTTGAGACTGCAGAAGACCAGCTGGAAAACCAGAGTTATACCAGAGAGATATATCCTCCAAAGAGATAGCACGGATTCCAAGGCCAGCCCTAAACGTACGGATATCAGAGGCAGAGGCTTTTAACAGCCGAATGCGTCTGGTACAGGGGTACAAATCTGCATACGGGAGAAGAGATAAAGGGCAAGGGTGCACCAATGCTGCCTCAAAAATCTGCCATCGAGGCGTGAGATGAGATAATTCCCTTTGGAACCACCGCAAAGACTGGGCGAGCCGAAAAGCCTTGTGATAGTGTTTAAAATCAGGAACATTAAGACCTCCCAAGTTTTTAGTAATTTAAGCTTCTTGAGCGCAATGTGGGAAGGCTTTTGCCTCCATAAAAACTTAATTAGGAGGGAATCAAGCTTGTTGTAGAGTGAGTTGGGAAAGGAGAGGGGGGTCATACTGAAAATGTAATTTAGTTTTGGAGACAGAACCATCTTGATAGCCTCTACCCTCCCCCACCACGTTAGATATAGCGGAGACCATACTTTTAGGATGGAAGCAGTTAAAGATAAGATTTGGTCCTTAATGAGGGACAGACTTTGATCGACAGATTTGGAATACCATACTCCTAAATACTTAATTTTGTGAGGCTCCCAGGAAAATGGGTATTGAGATACCTGAGCTCTATGCACTAAGGAATTGAGCGGCATTATGGCTGACTTAGACCAGTTTATCTTATAACCAGAGAGGAAAAAGAATTGATTACTTCCAATACACTGGGAAGAGAATTTGGTGTGGTATATAGCAATATATCATCAGCATAGATGGAAAGTTTAAACATCTCCCCTCCAACAGAGACACCAGAAATATGCGAGTGAGCTCTAATAGCTATAGCTAATGGCTCCAAGGCAATGTTGAAAAGGAGAGGTGACAATGGACAGCCTTGTTTTGTGCCTCTTCTAAGAGGAAAAAAGTGAGAATTATTACCGTTCACTGAGATTGAGGCCTTTGGATTAGTAGAAATTTAAAAAAAAAGAACTGATCAGGCTGAATGGGCCAATACATCACCAATTTTAATTCTGAAATAACGTCATATAAAGAATGAAATCCAGCTGAAAACATTCCTAAACTGTAATCATGATGCAAAAATATTACTATGAAGCAAATTTTAGAATGCTGCTCATGTCCTTAATTGATTGAAAATAAGCACCTAGAAGGGCATTTTTGATATGACATCTCAGTCGGACTTTGGATGTTTTGCGCTAAATGTCCCAAATCCGAATAGGAAATATGGCTATTTTCAAAACTGCAAAACGTCTATCTTTTTCGAAAATACAGTTTGTAACAAGGAAGTGTGTGTATTGTTTCAGGCCATTTTCCAAAAAACAAAACAAACAAGTACAAGTGAAAAACATAGAAAGCCACTGGGATGTAAGAGGGGGCCACCATTTTTAGCAGACTGGTCCCCATCCCAGGAGAGCAATGGGGCACTGCTGTGGACTTCATATAAATGCTCCTAGGTACACATCTCACCGTTACTCCCTTATCTTGTCTGCTGAGCTCTCCACACCCATCCAAAACCCACCACATCCAACTGTACACCACTACAATAGTCCTTTATGAGTGAAAGGGGGCACCTATGTAGAAACATGAAGGCAGATAAAGGCCAAATGGCCCATCCAGTCTGCCCACCTTCTGTAACCATTAAATCTTCCTTTTCCTAAGGGATCCCAAGTGCTTGTCCCACGCTTTCTTAAATTCTGATACAGTCCTCATCTCCAAGACCTCCACCATGAGGCCATTCCACGCTTCCACCATCCTTTCTGTGAACGAATACTTTTTAAAATTCCTCCTAAGCCTATTTCCTCTTAACTTAATCATATCCCCCCTCATCTGAAAAGGCTCATTTCCTGTACATTAATGCCCCTGAGATATTTAAACATCTGTATCATATCACCTCTCTCCCTACATATACATGCTGAGGTCCCTATATGTTTTTATGTCCAAGATCGCTTACCAATTTTGTAGCCGCCCTCTGGGCAGACTCCATCCTGTTTATATCCTTCTATAGGTGCAGTCTCCAGAATTGCACACATGTGGGTACAGTGGGTTTTAGAGGGCTCACAGTTTCCATCACACGTTTAACAGGTAGGGGGAGGTATGGACCTGGATCAGTTGTCTACAGTGCACTGCACCCACCATTACACTACTCCAGGGACCTGCATGCTGCTCTAATGGAACCGAGTATAACATCTGAGGCTGTCATAGAGACTGGCACTATTTTTATTTGCATTATTTGGTGGTGGAAGGGGTTATCTGGTCATTTAGGGCACCTTTTTGTGCCAAGTTATAAAAACGGGTCTAGACCAAAACGATTAAGTTTTCACCCTAGACGTTTTCGTTTTGTTTTGTTCCATTCCTGCCTTTGAAACACCGAACATGCCCCTTGTGGTCTGGACGCATTGCACATGAAATGGATCGATAAAACGTCTGCAAAATAGGTTTCGAAAATACCTATTTGGATGTTTTGAGAAGAAATACTTCAAAGTGGTGCTTTACAACACTTTTTGGATGTCCTTCTCTTTCGAAATATTTTCTCCAATTTATTTTAAATTTACTCACTGGTTTACTCTGTCCAAAAATATATCTACCTTTTACACTCCACTCAATATTATATGGACCTCTATCATATCTCTCCTCAGCTGTCTTCTCCAAGCTAAAGAGCCCTACCCTCTAATTTTTTCTCATCAGGTCATCCCATCCCCTTTATCATTTTCGCCACCCTTCACTGTACCTTTTCTAATTCCACTATATCTTGTTTGAGATGTGATCACCAAAATTGTATTGCGACCACACCACGGAGCAATAGAAAAGTATTTTATTATTTTCAGTTCTGTTCTCCATTCCTTTCCTACTAATTTTTATTTTTTGTTACATTTGTACCCCGCGCTTTCCCACTCATGGCAGGCTCAATGCGGCTTACATATTGTATACAGGTACTTATTTGTACCTGGGGCATTCCTAACATTCTATTTGGTTAGCATGAATCATCTCAAGTGGGGCTATTATCCTAGCTCGGGCCTGCACCAGATATTCACTGTCAATCTCCTATCCCAGTGTTTCCCAAGTCAGTCCCAGAGTACCCCCTTGCCAGTCAGGTTTTCAGGATATCCACAATAAATGTGCATGAAATTGATTTGCATACACTGCCTCTATTATAATGCAAATTTCTTTCATGCATATTCATTGTGGATATCCTTAAAACCTGACCGGCAAGGGGGTACTCCAGGATCAACTTCAGAAACACTGCCCTATCCTGTCATCTAGTCTCTCCCTTAGTCCTCTACCCTATCTCCACATAAAACCCCTCTCTTCCTCAGCTGTCTCCCTTTCTCTGCAAAGTCAACTATCTCACT
Organism: Microcaecilia unicolor; assembly: GCF_901765095.1. Classification (NCBI taxonomy): domain Eukaryota; kingdom Metazoa; phylum Chordata; class Amphibia; order Gymnophiona; family Siphonopidae; genus Microcaecilia; species Microcaecilia unicolor. Next base: position 135,333,470 of record NC_044031.1, on the reverse strand, counting down.
CAGATACTCCGACTCACAATTAGCCAGGTGAAATCATTCCGCAGCAACTCAGCCCCAGTCACTCCTAGCCTTACCCAGGGGCCAATGCAGTAAGCAGTTTCACTGAACGGGAGCTTAGCACAGCAGTTTACACTTGATGGGAATTGGCTCACGTCTTTCTCACAAATTCAAGGCAAATTACATTCAGGTATCCAAGTTTGTGTCTGAGGAAATGAAAGGTTAAGTGACCTGCCCAAGATCACAAGCAGCTGCAGTCGGATTTGAACTGGGCTTCTCTTCTTCTCAGCCTGCTGTTATATCCATTACGCTACTCCCCCATTCCAGATTAGAATGAGAAAATCAGTTTAGGCCACTACGCTAAAGGGCAGCACAGCGCAGCTTTTCACTTTTTATGCAGAGCTCAAGGTTTATGCAAGCTCAGGCTGATGTAGCAAAGAGATAATCTGAGTGAAGTGCCGCACTTCACCTTGGATGAACTGAGATCCCCAATTGCCCAAATTGTATCTGGACCCTCAACCACCCAACTCCAAAGAACTCCCTGATGGGCCATGTGGGCTCTTAGCCATCCACTTCAAAAGATTTTCCTGGTGACATGTGGCCCCCTTGCATCTCCCACCACATCCCTTGATCCCATAAAAAATACCCTGGTGGCCAAAGTGGATGGCTCAATATCCCCCAACTCCCCATAACCCCCCTAAGCTAACCTTCAGAGGTGGAAGGCAGGAGTGATGTCCACTCGCTTCTGCCTTTGTGCCACCATCTTGGAAAATGGTGGTATCAGGATGAACTGCACTGTGTCAGGTGCCACCATTTTCCAAGATGGGGTGCACAGCTGATGGCTGGCTAAGGGCCCATAAACCCCCTTGCACATGCCAGAAGGTGTATGCAGTCACACAGTGATGTGCACCGGTGTTGCCAATGTTCAACATTTCCCAGAAGTGCGCTTGGGTTTCTTTTTTTTAGAACTTGTGGTTTGTTTGGGTTTTATTTTGTTCCTACCACTTTTTAGGGAGGGGGGGAAGAGGAACCTGGTGTTGGTTTGCATATTTGGATATGTCTATCTATTCAAACAAATAAAAAAATAAGACAAAAAATCTGCTAGGTAGAATCAATTCCCTAGAAGGGAAAATAAAGAAAAACATGTACACATGCTCTGTTATAATAAAACATTTACTTCAGCCAGCAGGAACAGTTACACATGTGGATAAAGAAAATTGAACAATGCTACAAAAAACCTGACATGTTTTGGATTTTGTTTCCTTATTAGAAATATGCAGGAGAAAAAGAAATTTAAAAGATTCAACAGAACTGCTTGACCAGCTTCTACCAGCACAACCAAATCAAAGCGAAAGTAAAAATCAATAAGACATTTAATACAAGGATTAAAGAAAAAGCCATAAAAATGATGTTTTTAGTATCAACTTTTTTTTTTGTTGTTGGTGGGGGGCAAGGAGATCAGTAGTGGTGACCCACTGTGTATTAATTTCCATTTCCATGTATACTCAGATTTTCAGCACATGAAATACTAGAAATTCCTCTCACTGCATTTATCACTCTTCTCTGCACACATGATTTACAAATGCACCCTTAACTGGTTCAACAGATGGACAATTTTTTTCATAAATTTCTGTGCAGTTACCAATTGGTGACTAAATCACACTTTGGCATGTCATGCCCCTCTTTTAGGGCTACCTGCTCATCAATATCCAGAACAGGCTTGTTTGATCTTACTTCCCCTGAAAGAAAATAAAGCTTGTGGTTTGTTTGGTTTTAATTTACGGGTTGCTTGCTTTGGGGCTTCTTTTTTTCTAAACTCACTTGTTTGTACGCTTGTTGCTGCTGGCAGCTTATGTGAGCAGAACGACTCACATATGCTGATAGCAGCTTATCTTCACATCTTCTCTTTGCTGCTGTGACACTCCCATGCGGAAACAGGAAATCAAATTACATCAGAGATGGCAGGTCGCAGCAGCAGGGAAGACGTGAACAACAGCAGTGTTGCATCTCGTTGCTCGCCTGTAAGGTGCTACCTGGCAACAATAGCGAGGGCCTGAGGGATGCTTCAAGCCATGAGGGAAAGGCTATTTAATGGGCTTCATTCTTTGGATGGGTTGGACTGACTGCCCTTTATCATTACTAATCCTTTCCAACCTTTTTTGCACTGGTCCCTTTTCTATGTTGCTCCTGTTTTTTTTTTTTTTACCCTAATGCTCTCTCACTATTTTTCTTTAGTCCTCTTTTTTTCCTGTCATCTCCTTTCCCTTGCTCCTTTTCTGTTGTTTCTCCCATCTCCCCAGCTTCTCTTTTTTCCTTGTTAAGTATATGGAGGACCTTTCCCAGGTGCTTTTGATTCTTGGTCTCTGAAGGAGAGGGAGGGGGACAATGTATGACCCCTTCCTCCATCCTTAGTCACTTGGCTATACATATTGCTATTATTAACTGTATTGTTCAGGGAGATGGGTTGAGAGCTACTGACTCAGGCTAATATTTTTTTCTCCATATTTCTGAGGGCACCTCTATTGTTGCACATATTTGGATTTTTGTATCTTGTATTTTTAAACAATATTTACTTTTTTATTATTATTTCTTGAATTACTTTTCTTCTGATTCTTTGAAATTATAGGTTTTATAATTGTCTTATCTTCATCAGTACCAAGTGCCTTGTGATATGCTTATTCTCTAGTGACAGCTAGTCTATTACTTGGTAGTAGCTCTGAGTTTAATGTTCTTTGAATTTAGCAACCATCCTAAAAAAACATGGGGCCCTGTTTACTAAGCCGTGATGTTGGCACTCTGGCCTTTTAGCGTGTGCTAATGCTACAGACACCCTTGTGTAGCATTAGCACGCCTAAATGGGGCCCTTGAGAGCCAATGTCCGAGACCTCTTTGACAATGCCGTTCCTTCCCAGGATCTGTTGCAGCTCTTTTGAAGCCTGAATTGGTAGGACTGGTTTCCCACTCTGTGTCCAAGGGAAAAGAATAATTTAATAAATCAGCTGGTCAGTGCCCGAAGAAGCCAGTGACACCTCTCCATCTTCTCACTCTCAATGCTGTAAGCAGTATGTTGATGACCCCTGATAGCTGTACATGACATGAATACCTCGGAATGGCATTGAAGGGAAGGAGAGAAATCAGTTAAAGGAGGTGCAAATTTTACACACACAAATATATATGTAGAAACATAAGACTGTGCATTATGTTCGTACATATCAACATGTTTAACGTTGAAAATAGTGTTTTAGCATATGATTAAACCTCATATCATGTAAAAAAAAAATTGGGCTTCTTTCTGAAGTGATATTGCATATGCGTTTTGGGTTTGTTTTTTTTTTCAGGCAAAACGCGCTTGTTTTTCAACTACCACCTGCAACACTGAATTGCGCACCTGGAGCACATAAGCGCCTCAGTCATGCCCTCCTTTTCCGTACAGCGCGTGGGATTTTTTGTTGTTGTAATAATAATATCTAGGGAAAGGATGGCACTACAGTGATCGGCAGGCGCATTCATTCCTGCCCCCAGCCCCTGTAAATCCCTCCAGTCTTACCTCGGTAGGGGCGGGAGGCGGCATGGCAGGCGGCGAGCAGCAGCACCACTCCTAAAGCCAGAGCCTTGGCGTTCCTCACATTGAAGTAGTGGTTGATCTCGCGCTTGCCCAGGTTGTAGGCCAGGGCCGCCATCTTGGCTCCTCCATGACAACAGTGCGCGATGGGGCAAGCGAGCGCCGAGGGGCAGCGCTGGGTCTGCCAGAGCCCGCCCGGCGGCGCAGGAGGAGCGGCGGCGGTGGGGGACGGCGGTGGCTGGGACCAGGTGGAGGAGGACTCGGCCGGAGTTCCGTCCTTGTCCCCCGGCAGCAATAGCGGCACCTCTACTTCTTCTTCTTCCTCCTCCCCGCACCGCTTCCTGTTACCCCTGGCAGCAGCGCCCCCCTCCTCTTCCTCCTCATCATGTCTCTCGCTGCCGCTGTCTCTCCGCTTCAAGCCCTCGGGGCCGCCGCTGCTGCCCTGCGACATGGGACAGAGGAGGAAGCCGGTCGATCCAGCAGCGCTTCTCTTCGGGAAACTTTATTTTTCGTCCTCCTCTCGCTCTCCGCTCTTTTCTTTTCAGTTCTTTCGTCAGAGTTCGGCTGCTTCCAAATAGCTTTGGCACCTGGAAAAAGTTCTTGTTTTAATAGTGTAGCTTTTGGGTGTCTTTATACTGTTTGCTTACAGTTTGTTTGTTTTTTTTTTTGGGGGGGGGGGCTCCCCTCACCCAGACGGTGTTAAGTTCAGAAGTATGTGCCTTCCTGAGGGTCCATTCACTTGATCTCGGATGGTTTGCTTTATGGCAGCTCAATACAAAAAAAAAATCCCCCAAGTACTAAAGCTAGACTTGCACACAAGTGAGCTGTGAGAAAGGTTAAAGCTTAAGCTTTCTTCCTCAGTTCTGAGGATATGCAGACTGGATGGGTCCAGAATACATTTTTTAATACAATACATCAGGAAGGTGTGGTGGGAAAAAAAAACCACACCTGGTATATACTATCCCATTATAGGCCAGAGCTGATGTCAGTACTTCGTGGACCTTTACTAGTGCCGGTTTAATTATTTACTTTTTAAAATGCCGTCCCCATTCTTTTAGTTATATATATTCCACCTCAGATTACTGCTGGCAGTGAAACCAGGTCAGCTTGTTTTTGCTTTGCTTCACTGTCCTCCTAGAGCCGTTTTTCACGTCAGATTCCTTTTAGTGTCCGGGTGCTTTACTTTTTAATCACAACTTCGTTACGTTATTAACAATACCTGCTTTTTTGGCACATACATAAAGAGTGGCTTTCTGGCTGATTCAGTTCCTCTGCTTTGTTTTGGCTTTTAAAAACTTTTGCAGCAACGATATGAATTTAATCATAAAGTCAGTAGTGAGAAAAAAAGTGCAGAAATAAAAAAAACACACACTTTAAGACAGGGAGTATTCCCACTAGGGTGAACTTTAGGATTAAAATGATTTAAAATACTCGGATTCCCTTAAGATGAAAAAACATAGGCATTCCTGCTTTAAGTAAAACAACAGTGGGCAATATGGTTATGTAACGCCCCTTGGTTTCAGCAACACCTTTTCTCAGTACAATGGCAAAACAGCCATTGGTTACAGTGGAAGTAGCTGGCAGATTTCCCCTGAGAAAAAGTTCAGTTCCACACAAGTATTACTTTGTCAGAAAATCAGAGTTGTAGTCAGGGATGCCTTATCTCTTGCAAAGAGAGACAGAAGCCAACACACCAGCTTTTCTTTTGTTCCCAAATATACTTTATTACACCATACTTTCTTTTCACAGCAAACAAATTGAGTAATTAACTAAATTTTCCTAAAGCTTTCAATTTTGAAAACGGGTTGTGTCTTAAGTTTCAAAGTTATCCCAGCCAATGTTCTTTTTAAATTCTTAAATAACAGGCAAATTCAATTTTTTTGTTTGGATTTTGCTCACACCTTTTTCAGTAGTAGCTCAAGGTGAGTTACATTCAGGTACACTTTCTCTGTCCCAGGAGGGCTCACAATCTAAGTTTGTACCTGAGGCAATGGAGGGTTTATTTATTTATTTGTTACATTTGTACCCCACATTTTCCCACCTATTTGCAGGCTCAGTGTGGCTTACATGGTACCGTATAGGCTGTTGCCAGTTCAGTTGGTAACAGATACAAAGTTATGTTGTGAACAGATGAGGCAGGTTTGGATCAAGTATCAAGGGGTCGAAAGAGGTGAAGATTATAAATTGTCCAGTACGATCATTAGTTATGTTGTGTCGCTGGGTGCTGGGATTTTATGTTGGATCGTTGGGATAGGCTTTTTTGAATAGGTGAGTCTTGAGTGATTTTCTGAAATTTAGGTGGTCATGGATTGTTCTCACTGTTCTTGGGAGTCCGTTCCATAGTTGTGCGCTTATGTAGGAGAAGTTGGATCTTGATGACTTGATTCTGCTATTAGGTCTATCATATAACCTGGTACTACACCATAGATGATTTTGTGTACCAAGATGCAGATTTTGAAGATAATCCTGGACGGTTTTTTTTTATGAGCGTCCTCAACTGCACTGTCCTCTGGATCGAGCTGCATCGGAGGGGGTGAGCAGCGCGGCGTCTTCGGGGGGGGGGGGGAAATGATGGCCAAAATGGGCGGGGTTTTTTTGGGATGGGCGTCCTCAACTGCACTGTCGAGCCGCATCGGAGGGGGTGAGCGGCGTGGTGTCTTGGGGGGGATGACGGCCAAAATACACGTCTTTTTTGAAGCGGAGCGCTATTTTTTGGGGGGGGGGTTGTTTTTGATGAGTGAAGGACGTCCCTGACAATCACTTGACTTTTTTTAGTTTAGTGCATCTGGCCCAGAGTCAACAAACTCAAATAAGTATTTGTCCCACTGTGTTCTTAATTCATGTTTACTTTTTTCCCTTAAGTACTTGTTACTCTGTGGTAAACTCTGTGCTTCTTTTTAGGCTGCCTACTTCCGGAAGCAGCTATGCCTCCCACATTCAGGTAAGAACGTTACTATTTTTGCTTTGACTGTGAATTAGGCTGAGCACTCAGCTTTGCAACGATTAAAAAAAAAAGACTTAAAAAATATGTGTGCACGCTAAGGGCCTCTTTTACTAAGGCGCGTGCTGAACGTTAATGACGTCCATAGGAATATATGAACGTTAATGATGTCCATAGGAATATATGGACGTCGCTAACATTTAGCTTGCCCTAAAAATGCTAGCAAGCCTTTGTAAAAGATCCCCTAAGATAAAGTTATTTTAAATGAAACCTTCTTTCATTGCTAGGTCATTACTGTCTTGCAGAGGGTAACGTGGGAATCCAGAGCAGGTGTCAAGAACCACCGGGAACAGGAACCAGGAACACAGTTTGGAGGTACATACCTACTTTCTTACTGATAAAAACCAAAAAGAGAAAACCCTTTCTTCCTGTGTAGTGCTAAGTATACCCTGTCCTCTCAACAGGAACCTAGTTGTGACTAACTTGCCCAAGCAAATAAAAAGATAAGCAAGCGTCCCTATTTCTTCTCCCACCCAGCAGAACAGTATCCCTCCCGGCTAAGACAGGAATGGGATGCCCCTACTCCAACCCTCCAGCTTTCCCTTGAGATACGTATAACAGCTACCAGCTGCCCCAGAGGCCACTGCTTCAAGCGAGGCCACCAAGAGCAGGGCAGAACTGCTCAAAGAAGAGCGGGTCTGAGAGGTTTGCTAACAGTGAAAACTTTTAAACTTTTTTCCTCTCTCTGGCAAAGTCCAGGTTAGACCCAAGGTCTTACTTCTCAGCAGCCCCTGCCTACAGCAACCTCTCCTTCCCAAAGCTAACTTCCAACTGCTCATCAGCTACCCAAGCCATTGTCAAGCCAACCTGTTGGTGTGACATCATTCTTTACCCCCCACAGCCAATCAGCGTGCAGTTTACAAAACTTTCAGTTTCTCTTGGAACTATGGAATTCTCAGCGCCATTTTGAAACACTAAAATCCTATAGATTATAATGGGAAAAATGTAAATCTTAGATTTAAACACAAAATTAATGTTAATCTTTACCCAACTTGCTATTGTAATATGTTACCCCCATAACTAAAATCCCTACAGTTTTAAGTTTTGAAAGTAAATAATTCCCTGAATGTCACACATTTTCCTTAAAACTCCCAAAATTTCCAATAAAATTCCGTAACAGCCACACAAAAATATTCTTAAAAATTCCCCTCTAATGGCTATAACTATCAAATTCCAGCCATGCGTCTTAAAGCCCTCCAGCCCTGAAACTCTAACTTCACAGACAAAAACAAAATTTTCTCAAGATCAGACACCCATAGCCCACCTAAGGGAAACCCCTCAAAACTACAACACCGCCACCAAAAGTTAGCCATTTAAAAATTTCTCCGGAGCCCTGTTAAACACAACCCCAACCACATTTTTAAAAATTCAATAAAAATATCCAAGGCCCATAGGACCTAGCTCCCCGGATGCTGAGAAGGTCACCTCCCCCTCTAGCATTGGTCTGTTGCTCCGTGATAGCTCCATTTCAAAACTGCGAGAAATCGTGATTTTTTTCATGGAGCACCACCAGGCAGGCCCAAAAATTGAGGCCCCAGCTTTGGGCCTACCTGCAGCTCCGGAGACAAACTGAGTGTGTGCAAAAGTTTGCACATGCTCAGTTGCACACCACCAGGCAGGCTAGGCCCAAAGCCAGACATTTTCCTGCTGATTGCCGCCTACCTTTCCTCATTCGCGAGCTTCCAGCCCTGGACCCCTCGGGAACTCCCTGCTGGCCACCAGTGGCAGCTGGAATTGGGCCCAAAATGGCCCAGAAGATGATGGGACTCCCCCCCCCTTCCACCCTTGGAACACCTCCGAACTGCCCCAGAATTAAGTCCCTACAGGATGCCTCCTACCTGGCCAGCCCCAAATTGTCCCGGGACCAGCTACAGCCCCTTGGAGCCCCAAAAATCCCCCTAGGACCTCAGAAACCTCCCAGCAGGTAAGGAAGAAAACATTTATTTACAATTAGAAATCCGTATGTGCAGCAAGCATGAATATTTTAGCCTGTTATAGCTTGATTTGTACTTGTCAAAATCTTGTCTCTTCTGAAATTGTGATTTCATATCCCCCAAATAGCTCTGCAGTGGTTCTGAGTAATGTGTGCTGGCTAATTGGATTTAAAAACAAAACAGCAATAGTAAGAATCTCAAGTGGGCTGCATCCTTACGTCAGGCAGGCAGCATTTGGCCTGACCTATGGACAGTACATTGGATCGCCTGCATTAAAGGATTCATACTTTGTTGTCTTCCCTATTAATCTGTTTGGAAAATGGATGGGTGTCTGCACCTATTGTTTTGTTGACTACAGCTGCTCTTTGCCACCCGCTAGAGACAGGAAACATATCTTATGGCCAGGGCCGTGCCTAGGGTCTCTCGCGCCCCCCTGCAGACTATCAGTTGGCGGCGGCGCCCCACCCCCACCCCGTGAAAATGATCGCTCACCACTTGCCACACTGACAGGAATTGTCAGCAATATTCTTAGAAACAAATTACTATACATTGCAAAATAAGATAGCAGATGTAAATTCTCAAAGTGGACATATTCCAAACACTAAAATGAAAATAAAATGATTTTTTCTACCTTTGTTGTCTGGTGACTTTCTTTTTCTGATCATGCTGGCCCAGTATCTGATTCTGCTGCTATCTGTCCTCTTAACTCCGTTTCCAGGGCTTCCTTTCCATTTATTTCTTTCCTTTCCTCCTTTCTTCTTCATTTCTGGTCCTCAGCTTCTGCCTATTTTCTTCATCCATGTGCAGTTTTTCTCCTCTCTTCCTTTTCCCTCATTTCATCTCCTTCATCTCTCTTCCCTCCCCTCTATGTCCAGCAATTTCTCCTCTCTCCCTGAGCCCTGCCCTCCCATCCATGCCTATCCATGCTCCTCTGTCCCCTGCCCCCTCCATTCATCCCTATCCAGCAATTCCCCTCTCTCCCTGAGCCCTGCCCTCCCAATCCATGCCCATCCATGCTCCTCTGTCACCTGCCCCCTCCATTCATCCCTATCCAGCAATTCCCCTCTCTCCCTGAGCCCTGCCCTGCAATCCATATCCATCCATGCCCATCTGTCCCCTCCATTTATCCCTTTCCAGCAATTCCCCTCTCTCCCTGAGCCCTGCCCTCCCATCCATGCTCCTCTGTGCCCTCCATTCATCCCTAATTCCCTATCCAGCAATTCCCCTCTCTCCCTGAGCCCTGCCCCTCCCATCCATGCTCCTCTGTCACCCTCCATTAATCCCTATCCAGCTATTCCCCTCTCTCCCTTCCATGAACCCCCACCTCGCATCCATGCTCCTCTCTCCTCTGTCCTCCTGCTCCCATCATGTCTCAGTTGGCCTGGCCCGCCCTGTTCTCCCCTCCCCCTTCGCATCCATGCTCGTCTCTCCCCTGCCCTCCCGCTCCCATTGTTCAACTACTGCCCGCCCTCTTCTCTCCCACCAACATCCCTTTTCTTGTTTTTTCTTTTTAAATTTACCTCCGTGGCGGTCCAGCAGCGCAGCGTCAGTGAAGGAGGCGGCGCTCGCCTCCCGACGTCTCTAGCCTTCCCTTCGCTGTGTTCCGCCTTCTTTTGACGTCAGAAGAAGGCAGAGCACAGCGAAGGGAAGGCTAGAGACGTTGGGAGCGCCGCCTCCTTCACTGACGCTGCGCTGCTGGACCGCCACGGCGTGGCGGTTTTTCCCGCCATAAACGCCCATCCCCCGCTGCTCGCCTCCGCCATCTTGGCCGGCCACGCGGCTCGGACGGCTTCTTCGTGGGCCGCCCTTGAGGGAGACATTAATGCCATGGACGCCCTTAATTTGGGCGACGGCACCAAAGCGGCTAAAGTTAAGCGCCGTTTTTCCCGCGCGGCTCCTTCGCGGAGTGTCGCGCCGGACGCCATTTTGGATGCGCAGCATGTCTCTCCCCCGCTCTTGCGAGCGCCGGTTGAGGGTGCGTCTAGGGCTGTAGCCCAGGCTGCGGAAGTGCACAGTCTGGGGGGTTTCTCCCCCGAGTTTGTTTTGCTGCTGCATCAGGCCTTCCTTATGCAAAACGCTGCCCCTGCTCCCTCGTTTGGTAAACAGGTTGAGGTCCCCGGAGGTAAACGCCCTCGGGTTGATTCCCAGGCCTTGGAGGACCTTGTCTCCTCCGATGTAGATGAGGGCAGCGTATCTGAGTTCTCCCAACGGTCCTTTGCGGATTCCTTGGAGGAGACGGATCCCCGCTCGGTTGGAGTGGATGACCCCTCTGCAGCGCGGCTTTTTAGCTCAGAGGATTTGCCCAACCTGTTAGTGCAGGCCATGGGCATTTTGAAGATTTCCTCTCCGGAGGACGTCTCTCCCTCAGCCCCTGTTGGCTCTGCCATTATGCTGGGGATGAAACGCCCGCCTAGAACCTTCCACGTGCATGATGCCATGCACACCTTAATTTCGGCTCAATGGGATGTCCCGGAAGCGAGCATCAAAGTGGCTAGGGCTATGTCCCGCCTCTATCCTTTGCCTGAAAGTGAACGTGAGGCCTATCTGTGGCCTACCGTGGATTCTTTAATCACTGCGGTGACTAAGAAAACGGCTTTGCCGGTGGAAGGTGGCACGGCCCTAAAGGACGCCCAAGACAGAAGATTGGAGGCGGCCTTAAGGTCGTCCTTTGAGGCGACTGCTTTAAGTTTGCAGGCCTCGGTTTGCGGTTCCTATGTGGCCAGGGCGTGCCTGACTATGGTGCAGCGGGCTTCCCCCTCGGATCATTCCTTGAGGGCTGATTGGCCGGCCCTGGAATCGGGCCTAGCCTATTTGGCAGACTTGCTGTATGATGTCTTGAGAGCCTCAGCTAAAGGCATGGCTCAGACAGTCTCTGCGCGGCGGTGGCTTTGGCTGAAACATTGGTCTGCTGACCACGCCTCTAAATCCCGCCTGGCTAGATTGCCTTTTAAAGGCAAGCTGCTCTTTGGGGTCGAGCTGGACAAAATCGTGACCGATCTCGGCACGTCTAAGGGCAAGAAGTTACCAGAGGTCAGGGCTCGGGCTAGTACTCGTTCCGGTACCTCCAGAGGACGGTTTCAGGAAGCCCGTCGGTACCGCCCGGGCAGGTCGGGCTCCTCTGCCCCCTCTTCCTTCAAGAGGACTTTCTCCCCCAAGCAGCATTCCTTTCGCAGAGACCGCCGTCCCGGAGGTGCTCCCTCCGGTCCTCCCCCAGGGTCTCGTACCCAATGACGGGGCCTTGGTCCACGCCCCAGTGCAGATTGGAGGACGCCTGTCCTCGTTTCTGGGCGAGTGGACCACAATAACTTCAGACGCTTGGGTGCTGGAAGTCATCAGAGACGGCTACAAGCTAGAGTTCTGCCGACCCTTAAGAGACGGGTTTGTACTCTCTCCCTGCAAGTCTCCGGTCAAAGCTGTGGCAGTGCAGCAGACCTTGGACAACCTGATCCGCCTGGGTGCGGTCGTTCCGGTGACAGAAAATCAGATTGGCAAGGGACGTTACTCCATTTACTTTGTGGTACCAAAGAAAGGAGGTTCTGTCCGGCCTATCCTCGACCTCAAAGGGGTCAATCGGGCCTTGAAAGTGCGGCACTTTCGCATGGAGACTCTCCGCTCTGTTATAGCGGCAGTGAAGGCAGGAGAGTTCTTGGCTTCCTTGGACATCAAGGAAGCGTACCTGCATATTCCCATCTGGCCTCCTCATCAACGCTTCCTGCGTTTTGCAGTCCTGGGACGACACTTCCAGTTCAGAGCCCTCCCTTTCGGGTTGGCTACTGCTCCGCGGACCTTTTCCAAAGTAATGGTGGTCATCGCGGCCTTCCTGCGAAAGGAAGGAGTACAAGTCCATCCTTATCTGGACGACTGGTTGATCCGAGCCCCCTCTTATGCAGAGTGCGGCAGAGCTGTGAACCGGGTGGTTGCTCTTTTGAGCTCCCTGGGGTGGATCATCAACTGGGAGAAGAGCCAGCTGCGCCCGACTCAGTCCTTGGAGTATCTGGGAGTTCGATTCGACACCCAAGTGGGCAGAGTGTTCCTGCCAGACAATCGGATTGTCAAACTTCAGGCTCGGGTGGACCAGTTCCTGGTAGCCTCTCCTCTTCGGGCTTGGGACTATGTGCAGCTATTGGGCTCTATGACGGCCACGATGGAAGTAGTGCCCTGGGCCAGGGCTCATATGAGACCACTACAACACTCTCTGTTGCAGCGCTGGACTCCGTTGTCGGAGGATTATGCTGTGCGCCTTCCCTTGGACCCAGCAGTGCGCAAGGCGCTGAGCTGGTGGCTGCAGACAGACAAGTTGTCTGCAGGAATGCCTCTGGTAACCCCAGAGTGGATTGTCGTCACGACGGACGCCTCTTTGACGGGCTGGGGAGCCCACTGCTTGGGAAGGACAGCGCAGGGGCTCTGGTCTCCTGCAGAGGCAAAGTGGTCTATCAACCTCCTGGAACTCAGAGCCATTTGGTTGGCGCTTTTGGAGTTCATCCCGGTACTGGCGTTGAAGCCAGTACGGGTCCTGTCGGACAATGCCACTGCTGTGGCCTATGTCAACCGCCAGGGAGGTACCAAGAGCGCCCCTCTAGCCAAGGAGGCCATGAATCTATGCCAGTGGGCGGAAGCGAACCTGGAACAGCTGTCAGCGGCCCACATTGCCGGAGTCATGAATGTCAAGGCGGACTTTCTCAGTCGCCATACCTTGGAGCCCGGAGAGTGGCAGCTATCTGCTCAGGCGTTCTTGGACATCACGAAGCGCTGGGGCCAGCCGAGCCTAGATCTGATGGCGTCATCGGCCAATTGCCAAGTGCCGCGCTTTTTCAGCAGAGGACGGGACCCTCGATCCCTGGGAGTAGATGCTCTTCTCCAACAGTGGCCGACACAAGAGCTTCTCTATGTGTTCCCGCCCTGGCCCATGTTGGGCAGGGTGCTAGACCGGGTGGCAAAGCATCCGGGCCGGATAATCCTGGTGGGTCCGGACTGGCCCAGACGTCCCTGGTATGCGGACTTGATCAGGCTCTCAGTCGACGATCCTCTGCGACTGCCTGTGGAGCAGGGCCTGTTACATCAGGGTCCCGTGGAGATGGAGGATCCCTCCCCCTTTGGTCTTACGGCCTGGCTATTGAGCGGCAGCGTCTGAGAAAGAAGGGCTTCTCAGACAAGGTCATCGCCACTATGCTGAGAGCGAGGAAGCGCTCTTCTTCTACTGCTTACGCCAGGGTTTGGCGTACCTTTGCAGCGTGGTGTGAAGCAGGCTCACTTTCTCCCTTCACTGCCCCAATTTCTTCAGTGTTGGCGTTCCTGCAAGAAGGTCTGGAGAAAGGCCTGTCGCTCAGTTCCCTTAAAGTCCAGGTAGCGGCTCTGACTTGCTTCAGGGGCCGCCTGAAGGGTGTTTCCCTGGCTTCACAGCCAGATGTGGTGCGCTTTCTCAAAGGAGTTAATCACCTGCGCCCTCCTCTGCACTCTGTGGTGCCTGCGTGGAATCTCAACCTGGTGCTAAGAGCATTGCAGAAGCCGCCTTTTGAACCCTTGTCGAGGGCATCTCTGAAAGACCTGACGTTGAAAGCAGTCTTTTTGGTGGCTATCACTTCAGCCAGAAGAGTTTCCGAGCTCCAGGCACTCTCATGTCGAGAGCCTTTTCTGCAGTTCACTGAGGCAGGAGTGACTATTCGCACAGTGCCTTCCTTCCTGCCCAAGATTGTTTCTCGCTTCCATGTGAATCAGCAGCTCTGTCTCCCTTCCTTTCGTAGGGAGGACTACCCAGAGGAATACTCTGCTCTCAAATATCTGGATGTGAGACGTGTCATCATCAGATACTTGGAAGTGACCAATGATTTCCGGAAATCGGATCATCTGTTTGTCCTGTTTGCAGGTCCTCGTAAGGGTCTGCAGGCTGCTAAGCCTACAGTGGCAAGATGGGTCAAGGAAGCCATTGCAGCGGCTTATGTGGCCGCGGGGAAGGTGCCGCCTATCCAGCTGAAGGCTCACTCCACAAGAGCTCAGGCGGCCTCGATGGCAGAGGCCGGGGCCGTCTCCTTAGAAGAGATATGCAAGGCGGCAACTTGGGCTTCGGCCCATACATTCTCCAAGCATTACCGCTTGACTGTGGCTGCTCGGGCGGAGGCCCGGTTTGGAGCTTCAGTGTTGCGGTCAGGGATTTCTATGTCCCGCCCTGGGTGAGTACTGCTTCGGTACATCCCACCAGTCTATGGATTGATCAGCTTGATGATATGGAAGGTAAAATTATGTATCATACCTGATAATTTTCTTTCCATTAATCATAGCTGATCAATCCATAGTCCCTCCCAGATATCTGTACTGTTTATATTCTGGTTGCATTTCAGATTCAAGTTTAGTCTTCAGTTCCTGTTCAGGAAGACTTCGTGTTCAAGTTATTTTTTCACTTGGATTCTTCAAGAGTTGAGACGAGTTTGTGTTACAGTGAGCTGCTGCATTCCTCTCCCCTCCGTTTTACGGGGCTGGATTGAGATTTAAATTCTGCCGGCACTCCCTCCCGCTTCGTGCGGCTGTAGGGCAGCTTTGTACCCTTACCGCTTCGGCGGTGTTAGGGTCAGTCAGCTCCTCCCGCGGTTGCGGTTGCAGGATAAGCCAGATCCCCCCGCATCGGCGGGTGTGGTGTCCCTCCCCCGCTCCGCGGGGATGAGCTGGACGGATTCCCCTCCCCCACTTGTGTGGGGATGAGCTGGGTTAATTCCCCTCCCCCGTTTCGGCGGTGGTGAGCTGGGCAGAGTGTCCCTTTGTGGGTGTAATTCTCTGAGTGCTGAGTCCTGCGGATGGAGCTTTGATATCGACATACTGAGGAGTTTCCGGCAGCACATGACCACATATAGGGAGGCAAAAGGATTGCTCTCTATCTCCACCTGCTGGTAGATGGACACAACCCACCAGTCTATGGATTGATCAGCTATGATTAATGGAAAGAAAATTATCAGGTATGATACATAATTTTACCATGTATAGCATTACATGATATGGAGTTTCCACAACTCTATCAAAACTCCTTAGGACTATAGTACAAAACTAACTTACCACTATGCCTTTTCAGTACGTATTTGTATCTCCCATGCTATTACTCATGTTCTATTTACTTCATGAGCACAACTTTACACATTTCACAGTCTATTGATTATGAGTTCTTAAAATTGACGATATCTTTGGTGATCCTTTTAATACTGGTTTTATATATACATGTATAATGTTCTATTGGTTCCTTGTAATACTTCTTTTTATATACATTTTCTTTTATACATATCATTATCCACACAAACGATTTGCTTTATGCAAATATATTGCAATACTCTCCATACAGTTTGTCTTTTTATTACATTTGTTTAACATGTTCTTATTATGGATTCATACAATTTGGACAGATTTCCAATAGTATTTTCATTGTCTATTGCATATACATATATACTGTTTTATTGTTTATTGTATACTAGTAAAAAAGGCCCGTTTCTGACACAAATGATACGGGCGCTAGCAAGGTTTTCCTCGGAGTGTGTGTGTTTGGGAGAGTGTATGTGAGAGTGAGTGTTTGAGAGTCAGAGTGAAAGTGTGAGTCCAATCCATGCTCCTCTGTCACCTGGCCCCTCCATTCATCCCTATCCAGCAATTCCGCTGTCTCCCTGAGGCCTGCCCTGCAATCCATATGCATCCATGGCCATCTGTCCCCTCCATTCATCCCTATCCAGCAATTTCCCTCTCCATGAGTCCTGCCCTTCCAATCCATGCCCATCCATGCTCCTTTGTCACCTGGGCCCTGCATTTTTCCCTATCCAGCATTTCCCCTCTCTGCCTGAGGCCTGCCCTGCAATCCATATCCATCCATGGCCATCTGTCCCCTCCATTCATCCCTATCCAGCAATTCCCCTCTCCCTGAGTCCTGCCCTTCCAATCCATGCTCCTCTTTCACCTGGCCCCTCCATTCATCCCTATCCAGCAATTCCCCTCTCTGCCTGAGGCCTGCCCTGCAATCCATATGCATCGATGCCCATCTGTGCCCTCCATTCATCCCTATCCAGCAATTCCCCTCTCCCCGAGTCCTGCCCTTCCAATCCATGCCCATCCATGCTCATCTGTCACCTGGCCCCTCCATTTTTCCCTATCCAGTATTTCCTCTCTCTGCCTGAGGCCTGCCCTGCAATCCATATCCATCCATGCCCATCTGTCCCCTCCATTCATCCCTATGCAGCAATTCCCCTCTCCCTGAGTCCTGCCCTTCCAATCCATGCCCATCCATGCTCCTCTGTCACCTGGCCCCTCCATTTTTCCCTATCCAGCATTTCCCCTCTCTGCCTGAGGCCTGCTCTGCAATCCATATCCATCCATGCCCATCTGTCCCCTCCATTCATCCCTATCCAGCAATTCCCCTCTCCCTGAGTCCTGCCCTTCCAATCCATGCCCATCCATGCTCCTCTGTCACCTGGCCCCTCCATTTTTCCCTATCCAGCATTTCCCCTCTCTGCCTGAGGCCTGCTCTGCAATCCATATCCATCCATGCCCATCTGTCCCCTCCATTCATCCCTATCCAGCAATTCCCCTCTCCCTGAGTCCTGCCCTTCCAATCCTTGCCCATCCATGCTCATCTGTCACCTGGCCCCTCCATTTTTCCCTATCCAGCAATTGCCCTGTCTCCCTGAGCCCTGCCCTGCAATCCATATCCATCCATGCCCATCTGTCCCCTCTATTCATCCCTATCCAGCAATTTCCCTCTCTCCCTGAGTCCTGCCCTCCCAATCCATGGCCATCCATGCTCCTCTGTCCCCTGCCCCCTCCATTCATCCCTTTCCAGCAATTGCCCTCTCTCCCTGAGCCCTGCCCTCCCAATCCATGCCCATCCATGCTCCTCTGTCCCCTGCCGCCTCCATTCATCCTTTTCCAGCAAGTCCCCTGTCTCCCTTCCATGACCCCCCCTTGCATCCATGCTCCTCTCTCTCCCATGTCCCAGCCTGGGCCGCCCTCTTCTTCCCCCCCCCCCCCCCCCTTCGCATCCATGGTGTCGTTTCTCCCGTGCCCTCCCGCTCCCATTGTTTTTCTTTTGTGGCCACCCTCTTCGCTCCCCCCAACATGGTTTTTATTTGTTTTTCTTGTTTTTAAATGTACCTCCGTGGCGTTTCCGGCAGCGAAGCGTCAGGGAAGGAGGCGGTGCTCCCGACGTCTAGGTTTCCCTTCGCTGTGTTCCGCCTTCTTTTGACGTCATCCTTGACGTCAGAAGAAGGCGGAACACAGCGAAGGGAAGGCTAGACGTTGAGAGCTCCGCCTCCTTCCCTGACGCTTCGCTGCCGAGCGTTGCGATTGGATGAGTGTCATTGCTCCGCCCTCGACGTCATCACGTTTGACGCGTGGGCGGGGCAGACACAATGCGATCTCACCCCCTTCACTTTTGGCTAACAGAGGCTTCATTCGAACGTTGGAGGTGCGTTTTATATAGAGAGATTGTAAAGTGGATCCTCTTTTCTCCTGGGTTGCAGCTCTTCCAACAACCCCAAAATAAAACACACTCCGGTAGGGCTCCCTTTTTTCTCAAGAAAAAACAAAAATAATGCAGCTTTTTATTGAACAGGAGGGTCGTCCCTCCTTCTCTCAATGGTATCTCCCAAAACAACAAACAGTGTTACACCGTGCAGGCTTCAACCACTGCTTTCTCTCCCGGTCCCCTGGAGAGCAGCAGTCAAAAGAAAAAAAAACACCCAGCGCAATTCAGCCCTGGTTTCCCAACACAGTTCAATTTTTAGCCAAGCTTCAAAACACAGCTCAGTCCAGGCAGGCTTTCAAAACACAGTTCAATTGTAGCCAAGCTTCAAAAAACACAGCTCAGTCCAGCTAGGCTTTCAAAACACAGTTCAATTTTAGCCAAGCTTCAAAAAACACAGCTCAGTCCAGCTAGGCTTTCAAAACACAGTTCAATTTTAGCCAAGCTTCAAAACACCCAGCTCAGTCCAGCTAGGCTTTCAAAACACAGTGAAAGGGCTTTGCGCGGGCTCAAAGCCTAGGGTCCCACCCTCTTGGTCAGTCAACTCCTACCTGACCTCCTCCCGCTTGACCCGGCTTGGCCCCACTACCTCCTTGGCTTTCGCTGAGCCAGAGCTGAAAAGTCCATCGGCTCTTCCAAGGTGTGCTCTGGTTCAGTCAACTCCATAGGGCAAGGCTCACTCTCCTCCTGTCTCTCCTCAGGTGCCCAATCCATATTCTCTTCACCCCGCCCTTCTCCCAGCTGCTCACCCTTTCTTTCATTAAAGCTCTTTGGAGTCCCTTCTTTCTCCACCCACTTGTTCCACCACCTCTTCCACCAGGTTGGAGAATCAGCCTTACTCCTTCCCCTGCGGCCCTCCTCTGGTGACTCATGGGAATGCACCCAGTTTCTCTTATCCCCAGGCTCCCTTGGGGCATGCTGGGAGTTGTAGTTCCTTATTTCTCGTTCTTTCTTGGGGGATGCCTGCCTGTAACGGGGGTATTCTTGCTTAGCCCAGGGTTCCCCTGAGGCGTGTGGGGAGTTGTAGTTTCTGGCTCTACTCTTTTCTTTCTGTTCCCCAGAGCTGCCTACATACTCTTTACAATATACATATATATCATTTTACTGCCTTACCGTGTGTTATACTTTCCATACATTTTTCATAATTTGTTTTATGGAAATTATTGTCAAACTTTCCATACATTTTTCACTACAATGTTTTATTGTATGAGTCATTATTTTTATTTGTTACATTTGTATCCCACATTTTCCCACCTATTTGCAGGCTCAGTGTGGCTTACATACTACCGTAGAGATGATCACCAATATCGGTTTGAACAAATACAAAGTGAGGTTGTGGTATATGCGAGTCGTAAGGAGGAAGAGTTAAGTTATGTCCAGTATGAGCTTTGGTTTTGTTGTGCTGCTGGGTTAAGGCACTTAACATTGGATTGTTGTGGTACGCCTTTTTGAACAAGGTAGTTTTTAGTAGTTTCCGGAAATTCAGGTGGTCATATGTTGTTCTCACGGCATTTGGTATTACGTTCCAATGCTGTTTGCTTATATAGGAGATTGGTGAGACTTACGATTGGTGAAACTATTGATATTATTTTATTTTATTACATGTGCATTGTTTCACTGTACACACATATATATGCTAGTAAAAAAAAGCCCGTTTCTCATTGAAATGAAACGGGCGTTAGCAAGATAATCACCTTCTGCCATTAATGTTTTTAAGGGAAGTTCCAGCGTCCCCCTCCCTCCCAGTTCCAGGGTTCCCCCTCTCTCCCTCCCTCCCTCCCAGTTCCAAGGTCGTCCCTCCCTCCGAGTTCCATGGTCGCCGTCCCTCCCTCCCTCCGAATTTTAAAAGTCATCCTGACTTACCTCGTCGGGGTTACGGCGGCTGGCAGCAGCGGCAAAAAGCGTGCAGGCTCGGCACTTACTTTAGTTTCCCCTTCTCTGTCTCTCAGCTCTGGTCCCGCCCTCATTTCCTGTTTCTGCAAGGGTGGGACCAGAGCTGAGAGACAGAGAAGGGAAAACTGGGTGGGACCAGAGCTGAGAGACAGAGAAGGGAAAACTGAAGTAAGTGCCGAGCCTGCACGCTTTTTACCGCGCAAGGCAAGTCAGGATGACTTTTAAAATTTAGAGGGAGGGGGCCTGGAACTGGGAGGGAGGGACGACGACCCTGGAACTGGGAGGGAGGGGGACCCTTGAATTGGGAGGGTGGGGGGACAGACGACGGCCCTGGAGTTCAGAGAGAGGAAACGAACTTCCGGTGGGTGAATATTATATGCAGCCTTCCCTTTCCTCCCCTCTGAGGGTGGGGCACTGAGTGCGAGTGTGAGGCCTGTGGTTGGTCCCTTCCCCTTCTGACTTCGCCTTTCTTTCCCTGGCAATTATATTGCGTTCCCTTGAGGGCGGGGCAGTGATCGGGAGTGCGAATACGAACCCTATGAACACTACATGGCTTCACTGCCACGCTGCCACGGAGTCAGCTTCAGAACATTGGTGGTGCAAATTATTATATATACTAGTAAAAAAGGCCTGTTTCTGACACAAATGAAACGGGCGCTAGCAAGGTTTTCCTCGGAGTGTGTATGTTTGGGAGAGTGTGTGTGAGTGACTCTTTGAGAGAGAGAGAGTGAATGTGCAAGTGTGTGTGTGTGTGTGACAGAGTTTTTTTTATTTTGTGTGTTTGTTTTGTGGCGGGAGGTTGGGAGGGGTGTTTGAATGAGTGTATGTGTGTGTTAGTGATAGAGTTGTTTTTTGGGAACTCCCTTGGGGGTGGGGGGGGGGGGAGGCATGGATGGTGAAGTTGGAGGGGGTAGTGTTGGGCTTGTGTGTCTCTGTGTGTCAGAGAAAGAGAGACAGTGTGTATGAGTGTTAGACTCTGTGTCTGACAAATAGAGTGAATGTTTTATTGTCTGGGGTGTTAGTGATACAGACCTTGAGAGTGAGGGCATCTTTTTTTTTTTTTAGTTAAATTAAGCTGTACCTTCTTTCTTTATAGGGGAGTCAGTCTTTATTGTGGCGCAGTTGCTCGCAGAACTGTTTTTTTTTTCCTGTCGCTGGTATGTGTGTGAGAGAGAGAGAGTGTGTGACTGTGTCAGAGTGTGTGTCACAGAGTGTATGTGAGAGAGGTGGAATGTCAGAGTAAGTCACATTTTTTGTTTCGACTTCCACCTTGAGGGTTGTTTATTTTATTTTTTTTTTTTTTTGGGGGGGGGGACATGTTATTGTACTAACGTCTGGAAGTAGATTACCTGGGGCGGCTTCCACACTTGCATGGGTGCACTCGGTCACTACCCAACCCCCTTCCCGGAGAGAAGGTGCGACCATCAGGCAATGCAGAGAGTCCAGCCGCCTGTTTTAATCTTGTAACCGAACCGGACCCTCTGGCAGATCAGCAATCTGGCCAGTCCCTCCCACTGTTGGGAAGGTGAAAATTTGGAAGTGTCTGCCCTTAAGAGCTGACAACTCAGGATCAATAGACTTTACCATAAAAGCCCTCTGCACGGTTCTTTCTTTCTGACAGCATTTCCCGCCTCTGAGGTCCTGGATCCTGGTGACCTTCGTCCCTCTCCCCTATGGCCTCCTTGTGCAGTGCAGAAATAAGGGCATTCGCCCAGAAAATCAACAGGTAAGTTGCATTCTGCGTGGATATCCTAACTTTGTGTGTTAATATTCATAATAGGGAAATATCTCACAAACTGAATGCAGCATAGGTCGGTGAGGAAGGAGGGAGCCCGGCAGACTCCGAAATGCTTCATGGGGCGGAAGGAGTGAAGTGCGTTTGAATTCCTCTGATAAGCTGTTCTCTGCCCCCCAACGTTTTAATCAGTTGAACTCGCTGCCACTTCGTGCTTTCGTGGAAGTTCTTTCAGCTTTCCCCTTCTCTCTCAGCTGTGGTCCCGCCCTCATTTCCTGTTTTCGCAAGGGCGGGACGCTGATAGAGAAGGGGAAAAGTAAATGCGAGCCGGCTGTACTGTGCTTCAGTCAGGTTATTAAAATGTTTTTTAAGCTATGGTTGTCCGAGTTCTGAGAGGAGAGGGAGGTAGGCAGGAGTGTGCTTTGGGGAGGAGGGTGGGTAATGGGGGCTGTGTGCGGGTGATGGGGTCCAGTGGCGACTTGGGATGGGCGAGGGAGAGAACCCGGGGGGGGGGGGGAGGGGCGTGTTGTCGTGTGTGTGGCTGATGCCGCTTGTCTTCTTTCGTTCATTGATTGTTGTTCGGGCACGCGTGTTTTGCTGTTTTTTTTAGTCCGTTGGAGTTGTGATTGGGCACTGCTGCTGGTGATGCACCCGGAAGTGCGTGACGTCATTTCCGGAGTTGGAGTTACAGAGAGAACGAACGCCTCAAGGTTTTGTGCCACGCAGTCAGCTTCAGAATGTTGGAGATGCTTTTTATTATATAGAATATATATATATAATTTTTTTTAAATTATTATTCTTTTTATTATTATTGTTCTTATACATAAATATATTTGTATTCTTTTGTAGACTCTTGATGCAGGCCTAGCGGCCGAAACACAACATTTGTGTCGAGCCCTTTTTTAATAAATGTTTTTCTGTTTTTAAGTCCATTTTTTCCAGTCTTTGGTATCCGTGTTCAACCTCCCACCGTGGGACGTTCGAGTTCTCCATCTTGGCGCATTCTCTTGGACACATCCTTCCTCCTCTTACATTTCAGGTCTGTATTTATTACCCCATAAGTGTTTTGTTTTGTTTTATTCTGAGAAAAGTGCCACTACTCCATCAATATAGTTTTTTTAAGGATACTGCTTTCATTTGCATGCTTATGTTTAAACAACCAAGATGTGCTATTCTTTTTAAGCCTTTTATTTATTTATTTGAATGTCTTTAAAATATGTGGAGGGGCATTTTCAATAAAACATTTAAATCCCAGTTTGAATGTTTTGCTAAAAATGTTCGAAAATTAAATGGTGAACATAGCCATTTTCGAATGAAAATCATCTATCATATGTGGAATATCTCAGTCTTTCAGTTTTACTACTAATGCTCTTACTTGAATTGTGTCAAAGACAGCTTCTCTCAGGAATGTGGGCTGTGGAGAAGGTCCGCGATGGACTGCAAAAAGTACAAATGAGATTGAAGTGGATAGAGCACCGTTCACGGAAGAGAGTGTGTATGAACAACTTGAAAAGCTAAAGATGGACAAAGCCATGGGACCGGATGGGATCCACCCTAGGATATTGAGGGAGCTCAGAGAGGTTCTGGCGGGTCCTCTTAAAGATTTGTTTAATAAATCCTTGGAGACGGGAGAGGTTCCGAGGGATTGGAGATCGGCGGATGTGGTCCCTCTTCACAAAAGTGGTGATAGGGAAGAAGCTGGAAACTACAGGCCGGTAAGCCTCACTTCGGTTATTGGAAAAGTAATGGAAGCGATGCTGAAGGAAAGGATAGTGAATTTCCTGGAAGCCAATAAGTTGCAAGATCCGAGACAACATGGATTTACCAAAGGGAAATCGTGCCAAACGAACCTCATTGAATTATTTGATTGGGTGACAAGAGAATTGAATCGGGGACGAGCTATGGACGTAATCTACTTAGATTTCAGCAAAGCTTTTGACACGGTTCCCCACAGGAGGCTCTAAAATAAACTGGATGGGCTGAAGATAGGACCCAAAGTGGTGAATTGGATTAGGAACTGGTTGACGGACAGACGCCAGAGGGTGGTGGTAAATGGAATTCGCTCGGAGGAGCGAAAGGTGAGTAGTGGAGTGCCTCAAGGATCGGTGCTGGGGCCGATTCTGTTCAATATATTTGTGAGTGACATTGCCGAAGGGTTAGAAGGTAAAGTTTGCCTATTTGCGGATGATACTAAGATCTGTAACAGAGTGGACACCCTGGAGGGAGTGGAAAACATGAAAAAGGACCTAAGGAAGCTAGAAGAATGGTCTAAGGTTTGGCAATTAAAATTCAATGCGAAGAAATGCAAAGTGATGCACTTAGGGAGTAGAAATCCACGGGAGACGTATGTGTTAGGCGGAGAGAGTCTGATAGGAACGGATGGGGAGAGGGTCCTTGGGGTGATAGTATCTGAGGATTTGAAGGCGACGAAACAGTGTGACAAGGCGGTGGCCCTAGCTAGAAGGTTGTTAGGCTGTATAGAGAGAGGTGTGACCAGCAGAAGAAAGGGGGTGTTGATGCCCCTGTATAAGTCGTTGGTGAGGCCCCACCTGGAGTATTGAGTTCAATTCTGGAGGCCGTATCTTGTTAAGGATGTAAAAAGAATTGAAGCAGTGCAAAGAAAAGCTACGAGAATGGTATGGGATTTGCGTTCCAAGACGTATGAGGAGAGACTTGCGGATCTGAACATGTACCCTCTGGAGGAAAGGAGAAACAGGGGTGATATGATACAGACGTTCAAATATTTGAAAGGTATTAATCTGCAAACGAACCTTTTCCGGAGATGCGAAGGCAGTAGACCAAGAGGACATGAAATGAGATTGAAGGGGGGCAGACTCAAGAAAAATGTCAGGAAGTATTTTTTCACGGAGAGAGTAGTGGATGCTTGGAATGCCCTCCCGCGGGAGGTGGTGGAAACGAAAACGGTAACGGAATTCAAACATGCGTGGAATAAACATAAAGGAATTCTGCTCAGAAGGAATGGATCCTAAGGAGCTTAGACGAGATTGGGTGGCAAAGCCGGTGGCGGGAGACGATGGTGCTAGGCAGACTTATACGGTCTGTGCCAGAGCCGATGGTGGGAGGCAGGACTGGTGGTTTGGAGGCGGGGATAGTGCTGAGCAGACTTATACGGTCTGTGCCAGAACCAGTGGTGGGAGGTGGGCCTTGTGGTTGGGAGGCGGGGATAGTGCTGAGCAGACTTGTACGGTCTGTGCCCGGAGGGGGACTGGTGCAGATCGGGGTGGGGTGTGCACGGGAGGTGGCACATGTGGGTTTGTCTTGTTGGGCAGACTGGATGGACCGCGCAGGTCTTTTTCTGCCGTCATCTACTATGTTACTATGAATTCATAAAATGTGACATTCATTGGCAATCTATCCAGAAATGCTTTCATTTTTTTATATCAAGCCTGTGGCTCTCTTACAGTGAGAGATATTTCTATATCTTTTGGCCAAATTTTCTTGGCCTGACTGCATATCTTGGTATTGAAAGCTCTTCTCATTCTCCACCCGATTTACAAAATAGCTTGGAACTTGCACTTCTATGCTCAGTGCTGTTCTGTGTGTTCTATATTTATCTGAGCTGATACACTATTCATGAGCATGTATATGGTCATTAATTCACTCAGTCACCAAATGTGACTGGATGCCTTTTTCTGGAGCAGGGTTGAGAGTCTTTCCCCATCTCCTTACTTTGGTTATCTTATGTACTGTGATGGAATCAAGCTGAATTCCCTAGTTTGTGTAACCAGATGCCATGAGGAAGTTAATGGAACCTTCAAACTAAATCTACTTTAACTTGGCCACACATTAATTGGTTCAATTATAGTGAGTTCCTGGTTTTGATGTGTGTGTTCCTGTGACAGTTTGCTAGTTCTCATCATAAATTTTAACCAGATTGCATGGTGAAAATTGTGTGACATTCAGATTATGTTCATTTGATGTTATCGCATTACTTTGTCATTACAAGGTAGTTCTATAAATGTATGCCTGGTGGGAGTCAAAGGAATTTAGGCCTGCAGATTGGATGACGTGAAGGGATATGATCACCACCAGCACTGTGGTGGGTTAGTGGGGGGAGTATTTGCTTTAAAATTATTTTTAATGCATGTTTTTGGTAGCTATTTTCATTATCTGTCAAGTGTATTGTTGCCTTTTGCCAACTTGTGTTTTCAATAAAAATACTCAACTATGAAGATAACTCGATTAAAACGTTAGGGCTCCTTTTAAAGCTGAAGTAGTGATTCTGGCATGGTAAATGTGATGAAGCCCATAGGAATTGAATGGACTTTGTCACATTTGGCGCACGCTAATCGGTAGTGCCACTTCGTAAAAGGAGCCCTTAATTATTGAACTTTAAATACAATCAATACTATTTAATGATAAAACATATATTATTAAATCTTTGTGGTCCGCCTTGACAATTTTTGCACCTTGTCAGTGTGCCACAAGATGAAAAAGGTTGAAAACCATTGATCTAGAGTGACACAGCAGGTTCTGCCTTATCCTTTTGCGTTGGTTGTGAAGCCCCTGGCATAGATGATCCAGAATCATCCGGAGATTGGTGGGGTTCCCCATGGGGCAGAGGAACATAAGCTGTTATTATTTGCTGATGATGTCCTGCTTACCGTGACTGGGCCTGAGGTCTCGTTGGGTAACCTAGCTGTTCAGCTACAGATTTATGGTTGAGTTTCTGGCTTCAAAATTAATATGCATAAATCCAAAACTTTAAATATCTCTGTTGATGAGGCAGTGGTCTCTGCATTACAGAAGAGGCTTCCGTTTAGATAGACTTCTAGATGGCTACGATATTTGGGAGTAAATATTACCCCGAAGGCTGAACAGTTATTTGAGGCTAATTTCCCCACCCCTTCGCCGGGACGTCCTGCAAGGATGTCCTCAGGAAAACTTGGGCGCCCCATTCGATTATACCCCTCCAAGTGTTTTTTTTTTTTTTTAATTAAAACTGTGTGTAGTGTTAACTATGTTTTATAAAGAAATACTAGCCGTTAAGCCCGTAACAACGGGCTAGTTTTTTGTTTTCCTATGGCCTCCCCCCGTCCACCAACCCGCCCTCCCCCCAGCATCTGTTTCCCTCAGTTCAGCCCCCTCCTTCCCTCCCTACTCCCTCCACCTCCAATTTCCACGCCCATGTCCAAGCCCTCCTCCCTATTGGGCTGTACTGCTGGTGGAGGCGGGGCTTGGACTTCTACACTCTCAGCGTTCTGACTCTACTGCGCATTTGCAGGTGAGTCGGTCACTTGCCGTTTATATGTTTGATATTTTCCTATAGAAATTAATGGAAAAGGGGGTTTCAAAATGGAGATTTCTGCCAGGGTTCCATATAAAAAAAATCAGTAAACATTCTGTATACTAGTGTTTAGTTGGCTTGGAGGAGTCATGTGGCCCAGCTGAGTCTCCGTTGCAAAGTTGTTACATTTGGCAGAGGAGCTTAAGAAGTTGAAGAGGTCAGATGTGTGTTTGGGCTGGTCAGCGTGTGTTTGCAGAAGAAACAGTAAAAGTTTAAATTGGCTCTTTAAAAGAATTATTAATTGAAGAAATAGGCAGAATTGAGGATCTGTCTAAAAAGTGGTTGTTCTGTGAGCAGAAAAAGTAAATTGTACTTTATTACTCCTGCTGCTATATTGGTCTGAGTTGAGCCTTTGGGGACATAGTGACAGCTCAAGGCTGAAAGGCAGAATAATTTACTCTGAGTGTGTTTTGAGCAAGATCTATAAAGGTTGAGCATTCTCAAAGGCCAAATTGTAAAACTGAATGAGTGAAGCTTGCAGTGGGACACGTGGTGACAACTGTAGCACAGCATACATGTCACGTCTGTGGCCGTGACCCCTCTCAGACTCACCTTATTTCCTGTGGTCAGCTTCTGAGCTGGCTTCTGTCTGTTCTTTGTGAGTTAGTTCTGTCTCTATCTCTGTGTGCTGGCTGTATTAGATTGTCGGTGTGCTGTCACCGTTCCAGATTTCAGCTCAGTCCAGTCCGGATCTTCCAGACTGCCCGAACCTTAGTTGCCTGGTGATTGTTGCACCTGAGTCTGAGCTGCCTGCTGGGCTTATTAGCCATTTGGAACCTCTCTGCCTTTGCATTGCGTCTAAGGCCGTGGTATGTTAGTGCTTGTTGCTCTGCTGCCTAGTTTTGAATCCTTGCCTTGATTCTTGTCTGTTCTTGCCAGTCAGTGTGTAGTTAGATTAGGTTGTTGTTAGTTTGCTAGTCTTGTCTCTGGGCTTTAGTTTTGTGTTTAGTCCTTGTCTGTTTGTATCCTGCTGGCTGCTCTGCTGGGAAAGCGCGGGGTACAAATGTGTAAAAAAAAAAAAGTGGTCAATTAAAAGGGAACCCCAACACTGTGACAAAAATTTAGGTCAAGCTGCAGTAACATCTATCAGCCACTAGGGGCATTACATTATTCACATATGACAGCAGTATGCAGGTCCCAGGAGCAGTTTTAGGGGGTACTGCAGTGCACTTCAGGTATGTGGACCCAGACCCATACCTCCCTACCTGTTACACTTGTGGTGGTAAATGTGAGCCCTCCAAAACCCACCACAAACCCACTGTACCCACATCTAGGTGCCCCCCTTCATCCCTAAGGACTATGGTAGTGGTGTACAGTTGTGGGGAGTGGGTTTTGGGGGGGCAGAGCACACAAGGTAAGGGAGCTATGCACCTGGGAGCTTTTTCTGAAGTCCACTGCAGTGCCCCCTAGGGTGTTTGGTTGGTGTCCTGGCATGTGAGGGGGACCAGTGTACTACGAATGCTGGCTCCTCCCACGATTAAATGGCTTGGGTTTGGTTGTTTCTGAGATGGGCGTCCTTGGTTTCTATTATCGCCGAAAATCGGGGACGACCATCTCTAAGGATGACTTAAATGTTGAGATTTGGGCGTCCCTGACTGTATTATCGAAACGAAAGATGGCCGCCCATCTTGTTTCGATAATACGGGTTTCCCCCCCCCCCCCCCCCTTCGCGAGGACGCCCTCGGGAAAACTTGGGCGCCCTGTTCGATTATGTCCCTCTTAGGAACTTAGCTACCTGGTTGGTAACAGCCATCGTCAAATTCACCAGACATCCAACCGGGACCCGCTCAACATTCTTCAGCTGTAGCACCCTGCAAAATCCTCGACTTTTTGCAATTTTTTTAACTTTTGGAAATGAGGAAATAAAAATAACTTGTTGAAAATGAGGAAATAAAAATAAAGTTTTGAATGTACTCTGCAGAAGTAATTGTTTACTTTTGCAATGTGTGCATGGATGCCTGTTCTAGTGTGTGTATGTGATAATGTTTGAATAACTGTCTATACTTATGCCTATGGTTTCTGAATATGCAGCATCATTAAATGGTTACATCACTTTTAAATGCCCAGTTGGGTATATATGCTAATCCCAACTTAGATAAATGTTTCAGACATATCCATCTACTTGCTCATGATATAACTGAATTCTTTTGTTCTGTCTTACTGGTGGTGAGGGAGTGGCACAGGAAGGAAAGAGATGCTGGACTGAGGTGAAGGGTCTGAGGGAATGAGAGAAATTCCTAACCCACAGGTGGCAAGGGAACAAGGAATGGACTGTTTAAAAAAAAAAGCTGGCGGGGAGGGAGAAACAGATTCCAGATCATGGGGGCTGGAAAAGGGAAGCGAGAACTGGAATGGGGGTGGGGTTTGAATGGAGGGGAAAAGAGCAAGTGACTGGACCGGGGGGGGATATGGGGCGCTGGAGTCTGAAGTGCAGGAGAAAAGGAACAGAGGGGGAGAAGCTGGGCATAGTAAGGCCCAGGGACATGGAGGGAATGATGATGGACTGGAGAGCCTAGAAAGAGCAGTTGATTGATGGGAAGGTAGGTGGGGGAAGAAGAGGAACAGAGCAGAAGATGAATTGGATGGGGGAGGGGGAAAGACCAAAAGATGGATGGGACTTGAGGAGAAGGGGAACAGAACAGAAGATGGATAGGACTGAGGGAAAGAGAAAATAGAGCAGATTACTAGGACTCATGGGGGGAGGGGAATAGTGCAGATGAAGACTGGAACTTGGTGATTTAATGGGAGAGTGTTAGGGACCAGAAGCAGGGAAGAGAGAGGGAATTTTGAAGGGATAGTGAGTACTTGGCAACTGGTAGGTAGGAGTGGGGGTATGTTGATGGGTTGGGGAAATGAATGAGGGAATGAAATGAGTAAGAAAAAGGCGAAGTTTGGAGGAGGATGAGAGGCAGTGAAATGAATTGGGTGTACTGGGTAGGGATGTGAGAGGAAGGGGCTAGGTCTCTGAAGGAGTTGAGTGAGGGCAGAAATGTGGTTAAAAAGATGGTGAAAGAGAAACAATAGGAGCTGGAGTAGAGGGTAAGAGAAGAATGGCCTGGAGGCCAGGGAAGGAAGGAAAAGCAGGGATTGAGCTGGTGAGGGGCTGAGAGAATAAGTTCAGAGGATAGAAATGGACTAGGGAGTGGGTTAAAGATGAGGGGAGGGGAGGATACTAGGAAAGGAGAGAGACAGATGGTCCAACGGGAGTGCTGGAGAGGGAAATGGGGAAAGCCAGTAGGTAGATGAATGTAAAAAGGAGAAGACTAAGGACTAAAGGTGAGGAATGAACGAAGTCTGAGCAAATAGGCAGAAAAATAAATGAAGGAAAGCTGAAAGGAAAAGATCATGTCCTTTCCTACATCCGTCTCTAACTTTGAAGAAGACAAGGAAGGGAAAGAAGAAGTGGCAGATGGACTGGAGACTTTGGAAAGAAAGTTAAGATACAACAGAGGAAAGCAGAAACTGGAGACTGAGACAAATATGATCAGAACACCCCCCACCCCCAAAATGACCAGACAACAAAGGTAGAAAGAAGAATTTTATTTTTAATTCAGTGAATGTAAAATGTCAGTTTACAGTAGATTACACTGCTTTATATTTTGCAGAGTTTATGGCGCTTTTTCTCTTTCTTAGACAGTGGTGTGTGTAAATTCAAATTAATTCCAATTAGTGTCAAAAATTGCTAGTTAATTGGCAATTATCGGTGTTGATTAGCTTGTTAGCTAATTAAGTTCAGCAAAAAAATCCAGAATACAACTGGATTTGCACACACAATTTAATTTGCACTTTATAGAATCTAGGGGAATACATCTTTTCCCCAAAGAGCTTACAATCTCATGGGTAGAATTGCAAAAACATACTAAAATAATGTTGGTTTTTGCATAGCAAAATTATATGTTTCAGAAATAACTTGTGTTTATCAAGCAAGCGGATGCATTGTGCTAAAAATATGCATATTATTTTAATGCTTTCTGCTGGAGGGCATTCTCAATGCTTCCCCCTTGCCAAACGATATAAAAGAGCCAGGTGCAGTTTGTTCATATTTGTTAGTTTTAATCAGGTACTGGAGTCAAATGTGGGAAGTGATTATTGCTAGAGAGAAGGGCTGTTTTTTATTCTGGGCCAGTATGATCAGAAAAACAGTCACCAGACAACAAAGGTAGAAAAAAAATCAATTTATTTTCATTATAGTATTTGGAATATGTTCACTTTGAGAATCAGGTGCTCAACATTAAAAGTTTATATTTATTTACTTATTTATGGCACTTTATCCCACATTAAACATGAATTAGATTGGAACCTGGGATCATTAAATTTTTTTTCCTGGAGAGAGTAATGCATTGCCCCCCCCCCCCCCCCCCCCCCGGCTATAGCCAGCTCTGCAATTTTGGGGGGGGCGCAGAGGTGAACAGGGGGGAGGGTGCAGAGGTGGATGGGGGGCGCAGAGGTGGACAGGGGGAGGCGCAGTGGTGGATGGGGGGGGGGGGGGGCGCCGAGGTGGACCGGGGAGAAAGCCTGTTGTTAAAAATTTACCAGCACACCACTGGCTAGTAGTGCAGAACTTCCTTGGGAACAGACGAGCTGAAAACTATGCTGAGACAACATGCTTAAAGCATATGAACAACTTGGCTGCCGAATGTCATTGAAAATGCATTTTTATTACATTCCCATCTTGACTTTTTCCCACCCAATTTGGGACACGTAAGTGACAAACATGGAGAGAGGTTCAATAAAGACATTTCTACAATGGAGAACAGATATCAAGGCCGCTGGAATCCCAACATGATGGGAGACTACTGCTGGTTTTTGCAACGGCAAAATATGACCGGTCACAAACGCAAAAGCAGATGCCTGAAGCACTTTAACAGTACTGGACCTTGCTGAAGTAAGACCTTTAAACTGGAATACGAGACATTTTTTGAAATTTTGTTATTCCATTACATGTTCATATACTACGAAAACTTTTATGTAGATCAGGTAATTGTTGGAGTAAAATTCGTTCTGTAAAAAATTATTCAATGCTTTCCAAGTGCTTAATTCATTTGGGCAAACTTATGCATAACAAAATTTCCTGACATGTTACAACAATTCTGACTTCGGATTTGGAATACGACAAATGGTTTTTGCCCAGTATTACATGAAAATATTTTTTTTGTGCTGTGAGACATGTCCTCCTTAAAATAATAATCCAAGTCAAATGCAAATCCTACTTAGTTTCTATATGCTTGGCCGAACATTCAGCATTTATCACAGCAGTTTACTGTTTTAGCCACTGCCTTACAAGTTCCTTCAGTTTGTTTCTTCCTTGCTATCACCTGAATGCAATGTATGTTTTCTCTTAGTTTTGTTACTGAACAGAATGTTTCTTTTTCTTCTTTTCTTTGTGAGTTCCATTTTCCCTACTCATAAAATCAAACAAAAATGGGAGTAAGATGTAAATCTTTAAAATTGAGTTTGTCCTTACTTGACTTGGCTTCGAAAGGTGCTTTTGGTATCAGTTTAATTGTCAGGATTATTGAAATATATGTAGCATGATGGTGTGTTGGATCAGATACATATATATATACCAATATATTTGTACAGCTTTAAAAACATATTGAAACTGCAGCAGAAACTGGCTTTCACTCCAAGCTCCTCTCCCCCTCCCTTTGGGAACATTTAGAAGGACAAAAGGCACTACTTCAGAAGTTTTCAAACTTCCTCTCCCCCCTCCCACTTGAAGGACTGTTTAACAAAAGCTTGACTAAGGTGGGTACCTGAAGGCTCATCAAGATATCTCCACCAGCAGACAGAGAGTCTGGGAAGGTATAACTCCAGCTCTTGACTCAGAATGAAAGAATAAACAGGAAGCAGTGTTGCCAGGTGGGCGGTTTTACCGCCCAATTGGGCGGTTTTCCGCGACCCGCCGCGGGAAATTTTTGCCCGCGGCGGGTTGCGGTTTTTTGGGCGGTTTTTTAAGCTTTCCGGGCGGCTTTTTGGGCGGCTTTTTGATTTTTTTCGGCCGCGGGGGGCGGGGTTAGTGACGTTTTTGGGCGGGGTTAGTGACGTTTTGGGCGGGGCCGATGACGTGGGAGGCGGGGCCGATGACGTGGGAGGCGGGGCCGATGACGGGGAGGCGGGGCTGATGACGGGGAGGCGGGCCCGATGACGTGGGAGGCGGGGCTGATGACGGGGAGGCGGGCCCGATGACGTGGGAGGCGGGGCCGGTGACGGCGGGGGCGGGGCCGGTGACGCGGGGGTGGGGGTGTCAGGGGCGGGGTTTGTGTTTGGGCGGGTTTTGGGCTGGTTTCTGGCCCGGATTGGGCTGGAAAAAAAAATTCTACCTGGCAACCCTGACAGGAAGCCATAAACCACTTGCCACAGAGGACTCAGTGCTCCCCCCCCCCCCCCCCCCCCTTCAGATAAGCCTTCAGCACATGTAAAGACAAAGGGCTAATGGCATGTGACCCCTTGCAAACTACAATACCCAAGATTCCCTGCAAACTACACTATCCAGGACTCAGGGAACATTATAAAAAGCCTGGAAACAGCCCAGCTCTCTCTCTTGGGACCTGCCTGCTCTTGGAAATCTGCTGCTGTGAAGACCTGCCTCTGCCTCATGGCTCTTCACTGGACCACAGCATGCTCTATAACAAGGACTGTTCTGTAAGTTTTAACCTCTGATTTAAAAACCTGCTACTTAAGCACAGATTATCTGTAAAGATCTCTTAAAAGAACTATCTCTCGCTTGTAACCTTATATGATTTCATTAATCATATTGTAACTTAATAAACCCTTCCATATCATCAAGCTGATCAATCCATAGACTGGTGGGTTGTGTCCATCTACCAGCAGGTGGAGATAGAGAGCAAACTTTTGCCTCCCTATATGTGGTCATGTGCTGCCGGAAACTCCTCAGTATGTTCTCTATCTCAGCAGGTGGTGGTCACACACAGCAGCAGCTCTGGCTAGGCCTCCAAGCCTAATTTTTAGGTTTTGTTGAGTGCCTGGGGTTGAGGGCTCTTTTGAGCAAGTGCAAACCTGGTGGTGCCAGGTCCCTCCTTTTCTCCCCCCTCCCGCTGGCTCCGTTAAAAAAAAAAAAAAAAATTTTTGAACGGCCTTAAAGGCGTTTATTTCGACGTTTATTTAAGCGTCTATTGCAGCTACTCACTGAGACACCAGGTCGTTACAACTCGGAGCGGACAGCAGGTAATTTTTACCTTTTTATAGCGGGCGGGGGTTCCCCGATTCTTCTCCTCGTGGCACATGGCGTCGGAGGGCGAGGGCGCAAAGGGTCGCTCCCCGGGTCGCTTGAGCGCTTCTAGAGGGGATGCGGGGGTCTTAAAGCCTGATTCGCCCTTGTTGGGTGACAGTTTCGTGACCGATGAATGTCCCGGTCCTTCCTCCGGCGTGGCGGTTTTTCCCGCCATAAACGCCCATCCCCCGCTCCTCGCCTCCGCCATCTTGGCCGGCCACGCGGCTCGGCCGGCTTCTTCTTGGGCCGCCCTTGAGGTTGGAGACATTAATGCCATGAACGCCCTTAATTTGGGCGACGGCACAGAAGCGGCTAAAATTAAGAGCCATTCTTCCCGCGCGGCTCCCTCGCGGAGTTTCGCGCCGGACGCCATTATGGATGCGCAGCATGTCTCTCCCCCGCTGTTGCGAGCGCCGGTTGAGAGCGCGCCTAGGGCTGTTGCCCAGGCTGCGGAAGTGCACAGTCTGGGGGGTTTCTCCCCCGAGTTCGTTTTGCTGTTGCATCAGGCCTTCCTCATGCACAACGCTGCCCCCGCTCCCTCGTCTGGTAAAGAGGTTGAGGTTCCCAGAGGTAAACGCCCTCGGGTTGATTCTCAGGCCTTGGAGGAATTTGTCTCCTCCGATGTAGATGAGGGCAGCGTGTCTGAGGTCTCCCAACGGTCCTTTGCGGATTCCTTGGAGGAGACGGATCCCCGCTCGGATGGAGCGGATGACCCCTCTGCAGCGCGGCTTTTTCGCCCAGAGGATTTGCCCAACCTGTTGTTACAGGCCATGGACACTTTGAAGATATCCTCTCCGGAGGACGTCTCTCCCTCAGCCCCTGTTGGCTCTGCCATTATGCTGGGGACGAAGCGCCCGCCTAGAACCTTCCACGTGCATGATGCCATGCACACCTTAATTTCGGCTCAATGGGATGTCCCAGAAGCGAGCCTTAAAGTGGCTAGGGCTATGTCCCGCCTCTATCCTTTGGCTGTGAGTGAACGTGAGGCCTATCTGTGGCCTACCGTGGATTCTTTAATCACTGCGGTGACTAAGAAAACGGCTTTGCCGGTGGAAGGTGGCACGGCCTTGAAGGACGCCCAAGACAGAAGATTGGAGGCGGCTTTAAGGTCGTCCTTTGAGGCGGCTGCTTTAAGTTTGCAGGCCTCAGTTTGCGGCTCCTACGTGGCCAGGGCGTGCCTGACTATGGTGCAGCGGGCTTCCCCATCGGACCATTCCTTGAGGGCTGATTGGCCAGCCCTGGAATCGGGCTTAGCCTATTTGGCAGACTTGCTGTATGATGTCTTGAGAGCCTCAGCTAAAGGCATGGCTCAGACAATCTCTGCGCGGCGGTGGCTTTGGCTGAAACATTGGTCTGCTGACCACGCCTCTAAATCCCGCCTGGCTAAATTGCCTTTTAAAGGCAAGCTGCTCTTTGGGGTCGAGCTGGACAAAATCGTGACCGATCTCGGCACGTCTAAGGGCAAGAAGTTACCGGCGGTCAGGGCTCGGGCTAGTGCTCGTCCCGGTCCCTCCAGAGGACGGTTTCAGGAAGCCCGTCGGTACCGCCCGGGCAGGTCGGGTTCTTCTGCCCCCTCTTCCTTTAAGAGGAATTTCTCCCCCAAGCAGCATTCCTTTCGCAGAGACCGCCGTCCCGGAGGTGCTCCCTCCGGTCCTCCCTCAGGGTCTCGTACCCAATGACGGGGTATTGGTCCACGCCCCAGTGCAGATTGGAGGACGGCTGTCCTCGTTTCTGGGCGAGTGGACCACAATAACTTCAGACACTTGGGTGCTGGAAGTCATCAGAGACGGCTACAAGCTAGAGTTCTGCCGACCCTTAAGAGACGGGTTTGTACTCTCTCCCTGCAAGTCTCCGGTCAAAGCTGTGGCAGTGCAACAGACTTTGGACAATCTGATCCGCCTGGGTGCGGTCGTTCCGGTGCCAGAAAGTCAGCTTGGCATGGGGCGTTACTCCATTTACTTTGTGGTACCAAAGAAAGGAGGTTCTGTCCGGCCTATCCTCGACCTCAAAGGGGTCAATCGGGCCTTGAAAGTGCGGCACTTTCGCATGGAGACTCTCCGCTCTGT
This sequence comes from Microcaecilia unicolor, assembly GCF_901765095.1. Taxonomy (NCBI): domain Eukaryota; kingdom Metazoa; phylum Chordata; class Amphibia; order Gymnophiona; family Siphonopidae; genus Microcaecilia; species Microcaecilia unicolor. The sequence continues at coordinate 135,297,256 of NC_044031.1, read as the reverse complement.
TATAGCGGCAGTGAAGGCAGGGGAGTACCTGGCATCCTTGGACATCAAGGAAGCGTACCTGCATATTCCCATCTGGCCTTCTCATCAACGCTTTCTGCGTTTTGCAGTCCTGGGACGACACTTCCAGTTCAGAGCCCTCCCGTTCGGGTTGGCTACTGCTCCGCGGACCTTTTCCAAAGTAATGGTGGTCATAGCGGCCTTCCTGCGAAAGGAAGGAGTACAAGTCCATCCTTATCTGGACGACTGGTTGATCCGAGCCCCCTCTTATGCAGAGTGCGGCAAAGCTGTGGACCGGGTAGTTGCTCTTTTGAGCTCCCTGGATGGATCATCAACTGGGAGAAGAGCCAGCTGCGCCCGACTCAGTCCCTGGAGTATCTGGGAGTTCGATTCGACACCCAAGTGGGCAGAGTGTTCCTGCCAGACAATCGGATTGTCAAGCTTCAGGCTCAGGTGGACCAGTTCCTGGTAGCCTCTCCTCTTCGGGCTTGGGACTATGTGCAGCTGTTGGGCTCTATGACGGCCACGATGGAAGTAGTGCCCTGGGCCAGGGCTCATATGAGACCACTACAACACTCTCTGCTGCAGCGCTGGACTCCGATGTCGGAGGATTATGCGGTGCGTCTTCCCTTGGATCCAGCAGTGCGCAAGGCGCTGAGCTGGTGGATGCAGACAGACAAGTTGTCTGCGGGAATGCCTCTGGTGACCCCAGAGTGGATTGTCGTCACGACGGACGCCTCATTGTCGGGCTGGGGAGCCCACTGCTTAGGAAGGACAGCGCAGGGGCTCTGGTCTCCTGCAGAGGCGAAGTGGTCTATCAACCTCCTGGAACTCAGAGCCATTCGGTTGGCGCTTTTGGAGTTCATCCCGTTACTGGTGCTGAAGCCTGTACGGGTACTGTCGGACAATGCCACGGCTGTGGCCTATGTCAACCGCCAGGGAGGTACCAAGAGCGCCCCTCTAGCCAAGGAGGCTATGAGTCTATGCCAGTGGGCGGAAGCGAACCTGGAACAGCTGTCAGCGGCCCACATTGCCGGAGTCATGAATGTCAAGGCGGACTTTCTCAGTCGCCATACCTTGGAGCCCGGAGAGTGGCAGCTATCTGCTCAGGCGTTCTTGGACATCACGAAGCGCTGGGGCCAGCCGAGCCTGGATCTGATGGCGTCATCGGCCAATTGCCAAGTGCCGCGCTTCTTCAGCAGAGGACGGGACCCTCGATCCCTGGGAGTAGATGCTCTTCTCCAACAATGGCCGACACAAGAGCTTCTCTATGTGTTCCCACCCTGGCCCATGGTGGGCAGGGTCCTAGACCGGGTGGCAAGACACCCCGGCAGGATAATCCTGGTGGGTCCGGATTGGCCCAGACGTCCCTGGTATGCGGACTTGATCAGGCTCTCAGTCGACGATCCTCTGCGGCTGCCAGTGGAGCAGGGCCTGTTGCATCAGGGTCCCGTGGTGATGGAGGATCCCTCCCCCTTTGGTCTTACGGCCTGGCTATTGAGCGGCAGCGTCTGAGGAAGAAGGGCTTCTCAGACAAGGTCATCGCCACTATGCTGAGAGCGAGGAAACGCTCTACTTCTACTGCTTACGCCAGGGTTTGGCGTATCTTTGCAGCGTGGTGTGAAGCAGGCTCACTTTCTCCCTTCACTGCTCCAATTTCTTCAGTGTTGGCGTTCCTGCAAGAAGGTCTGGACAAAGGCCTGTCGCTCAGTTCCCTTAAGGTCCAGGTAGCGGCTCTGGCTTGCTTCAGGGGCCGCCTGAAGGGTGCTTCCCTGGCTTCCCAGCCAGATGTGGTGCGCTTTCTCAAGGGAGTTAATCACCTGCGCCCTCCTCTGCACTCAGTGGTGCCTGCGTGGAATCTCAACCTGGTGCTAAGAGCATTGCAGAAGCCGCCGTTTGAACCCTTGTCGAGAGCATCTCTGAAAGACCTGACGTTGAAAGCAGTCTTTTTGGTGGCTATCACTTCAGCCAGAAGAGTTTCCGAGCTCCAGGCGCTCTCATGTCGAGAGCCTTTTCTGCAGTTCACTGAGGCAGGAGTGACTATTCGCACAGTGCCTTCCTTCCTGCCCAAGATTGTTTCTCGCTTCCATGTGAATCAGCAGCTCTGTCTCCCTTCCTTTCGTAGGGAAGACTACCCAGAGGAGTACTCTGTTCTTAAATATCTGGATGTGAGACGAGTCATCATCAGATACTTGGAAGTGACCAATGATTTCCGGAAATCGGATCATCTGTTTGTCCTGTTTGCGGGTCCTCGTAGGGGTCTGCAGGCTGCTAAGCCTACAGTGGCAAGATGGGTCAAGGAAGCAATTGCAGCGGCTTATGTGGCCGCAGGGAAGGTGCCGCCTATCCAGCTGAAAGCTCACTCCACAAGAGCTCAGGTGGCCTCGATGGCAGAGGCCGGTTCCGTCTCCTTGGAAGAGATATGCAAGGCGGCAACTTGGGCTTCGGCCCATACATTCTCCAAGCATTACCGCTTGACTGTGGCTGCTCGGGCGGAGGCCCGGTTTGGAGCTTCAGTGTTGCGGTCAGGGATTTCTATGTCCCGCCCTGGGTGAGTACTGCTTCGGTACATCCCACCAGTCTATGGATTGATCAGCTTGATGATATGGAAGGTAAAATTATGTATAATCATACCTGATAATTTTCTTTCCATTAATCATAGCTGATCAATCCATAGCCCCTCCCAGATATCTGTATTGTTTTATTCTGGTTGCATTTCAGGTTCAAGTTTAGTCTTCAGTTACTTCAGAAAGACTTCGTGTTCAAGTTTTTTCACTTGGATTCTTCAAGAGTTAAGACGAGTTTGTGTTACAGTGAGCTGCTGCATTCCTCTCCCCTCCGTTTTTCGGGGCTGGATTGAGACTTATAATTCTGCCGGCACTCCCTCCCGCTTCGTGCGGCTGTAGGGCAGTTTTGTACCCCTCCCGCTTCGGCGGTGTTCGGGTCAGTCAGCTCCTCCCGCGGTTGCGGTTGCAGGATAAGCCAGATCCCCCCGCATCGGCGGGGTGGTGTCCCTCCCCCGCTCCGCGGGGATGAGCTGGACGGATTCCCCTCCCCCACTTGTGTGGGGATGAGCTGGGTTAATTCCCCTCCCCCGTTTCGGCGGTGGTGAGCTGGGCAGAGTGTCCCTTCGTGGGTGTAATTCTCTAAGTGCTGAGTCCTGCGGATGGAGCTTTGATATCGACATACTGAGGAGTTTCCGGCAGCACATGACCACATATAGGGAGGCAAAAGTTTGCTCTCTATCTCCACCTGCTGGTAGATGGACACAACCCACCAGTCTATGGATTGATCAGCTATGATTAATGGAAAGAAAATTATCAGGTATGATTATACATAATTTTACCTTTTGAAGCTAAATATATATATATGGTCTGTTCTTTCTTAAACCTGGTAATGCAGGTTAATGCAATCCAATAAATATATTTAATTCCTTTCATTCAGTGTAATTGTAGATCTTGTTGCTTTAATCGGCAACTGGTGGAGAATTTAAAATAAATATATATATATATTAAAAATTATAAACATTAGCGGGTGCTCTAGAGCTCTTTCCCCCAAGATAAATCACTTCTTGTAACAGAAGATGTCCATAGACAGCCATAAAATACTGCTCATGCTCTCTAGGACTGCACCTTCATGTTCCTAACTGTCCCAGTTGTGCCAGGATGTGAAAGGAAGCACCACTCAGAACCAGGGATATGGAAAAAGACACACCTTGAAGATAACATCCTTCAAAGGTTGAGCTCTCAACAAAGAAGAGTAAGCCCAGTCCTGAGATTTTGCAGTTTCAGCAAGGGATACTTACCGCCTTATTTTCGAAAGTGATGGGCACCCAGATTTCGACCCAAATCGGGAGATGGGCACCCATCTCACAAAGGTGCCCAAATTGGTATAATCAAAAGCCGATTTTGGGCGTCTTCAACTGCAATCTGTCGCGGAAACGGGCAAAGTTGATGGGGGCTTGTCGGAAACGTGGTGAAGGCGGGACTGGGGCGTGTTTATCGGCCGAGGAGAGATGGGTGCCTTCGGCCGATAATCGAAAAAAAGGTGTTTTTACCGTGAATTTGGGTCACTTTTTTGGACCCTTTTTTGTCACGAACAAGTCCCAAAAAAGTGCCCCAACTGCCCAGATGACCACCGGAGGGAATCAAGGATGATCACCCCTGACCCCCCCCCCCCCCAGTGGTCACTAACCCCCTCCCAGCATTAAAAAAAACAACTTTAACAACTTTTTTTCTAGCCTGTATGCCAGCCTCAAATGCCATACCCAGCTCCATCACAGCAGTATGCAGGTCCCTGGAGCAGTTGTTAATGGGTGCAGTGGACTTCACCCAGGTGGACCCAGGCCCATTCCCCCCCCCCTACCTGTTACACTTGTGGTGGTAAATTGGAGCCCTCCAATCCGCCCCCAAAACCCACATGTAGGTGACCCCCTTCAGTCATAAGTGCTATGGTAATGGTGTAGAGTTGTGGGCAGTGAGTTTTGGGGGGGATTTGAGGGGCTCAGCACCCAAGGGATGGGAGCTATGGACTTGGGTGCCCGGTTGGTGTCCTGGCATGTGAGGGGGACCAGTGCACTACAAATCCTGGCCCCTCCCACGACCCAATGCCTTGGATTTGTTCGTTTTTGAGCTGGGTGCCTTCGGTTTCCATTATCGCTGAAAAACGAAACCGCCCAGCTCAAATCCGCACAAATCCGATGCATTTGCCGGGCACAAACCGTATTATCGAAAAAAAAAGATAGGCGCCCATTTTTTTCGAAAATGCAGTCTGTCCCGCCCCTTCATGTACCCATTCGCGGACATAGATGCCCATGGAGATGGGCGTTCGCGTTCGATTATGCCCCTCTTAGTGAAGAAAGCAGCTACTATTCAGCTTAACTTGCAGCATGGAAGTCTCAACAACCTACAAAGCAGAAAGTGCTAGTACTGAAGGACCTGATACAGATGTCATTCACTGCACAAAGAAGGCATTCTTCTCCCGAAAGGAAATGCACTTGGGGGGGTCTTTTGCTAATGCTTAGCTTGAGTTATCTGCAGCAGGGCCCACAGGAATAAAATGGGCACTGCTGCAGATAACTGGAGCTAAGCTTTAGTGAAAGACCCCCTTGGTGATGGAGTTGTGCTCACTACAGAAAAATGTACACAACAAGGAAGGCTCATTCAGCACCAAAGGTTTTGATAGTATCTTTACACGTGCTTATTATGGATATGCATTCATTTGAAACTATATATAGGAAATGTAAATGACATATTCTATGTTTCATGTAATTGACAACATGAGTGGTAAAAACAAAAAAATCATGTTTTTTTTTCATGTGCTCTCTTTCTAAAGAACATGCTATATTTGCAGAGTGCATGCTTTTTTAGAACAGTACGCAGTCTTTCCTGATAGTGATTGCTCTGCAGATGTCATCATTCAGAACCCCAGCTGTTGATCTTTAATGATGTGCAAATATTGGTATATCATTAAGGGTGGACATTCAGGATTCTGAATGATGACATCAGTTGAGCCATAATGGGGAGCAAGGACATGTGCCTGCCTTACCTATCCTGTCAGCATCATCATCTTCAAGTGAATTATAGGTAAATTGTGTACATATTTGTAAATTGTGCACTGGGAGAAAAATCATTTTAAATAAGCTAACTGCAATGATACTAATTTAGACTGTGCCCTATAATAAGGGAAGAGGGAAGCCTGGAAAGAGAAGACACCTTCACAATTGCTGAAACACTACAGTATCTTTTGTCATATGCCCTCTTTCACCTTTGATACTTCCGAGATTATGATATCCAGGAATGCTTTGTTATAAGAAATCCAAGGTGGGCTTGAAAAGTCCTCTGTTTGAGTTTGCATATGGCATAAGGAATTCACAAAACTTTTGATTGTGCATTCTGGTGTCTCCCTGTTGGGTGTACGGTCATTGGGAGCCTGTTGATTGAGATAGTTAGCACCTAAGCCATGTATGAGTATGTCTGTATGTTGTGTTTATGACTTTTTAGAGTGCCTTCCTGTGCAATGATAATAAATAGAAATAAAACAAAACATAGAAAAGAAAATAAGATGATACCTTTTTTTATTGGACTTAACAATACAATATTGTTAAGTCCAATAACAAAGGTATCATCTTCTTTTCTTTTTTTATGTTTTGCTTTACTTATATTTATTACCGTCTTTGGCTGTTTTCAAATCCAGGCTAAAAGCCCACCTCTTTAACGCTGCTTTTGACTCCTAACCACTACTCACTTGCCCTGTACCCTTTTATCCCCATCTCTTTAATTCCCTTACCTCTTAGTTGTTCTGTCTGTTTGCCTGTCCTATTTAGATTGTGAGCTCTTTGAGCAGGGACTGTCTTTTCATGTATGGTGTACAGCGCTGCATATGCCTTGTAGTGCTAAAGAAGTGATAAGTAGTAGTAGTAGTAAAAGTGGAATAACATAGCTACCACACCATTTTACAGTCCAATGATGGATTTCTTTCTCAGTTTTAGTGTAGAGTGCATCACTTCCAGCCATGCGTGATGAGAAAAGCAGTATATCAAATTCCCAATATACCAGTGTGTCCCAAATGAGGTCACGACCCTGGCTGGAAGTATATAGGTACCTTGGAGGGGGTCACCAGAAAAACTGAAACAATGACCATGGGGGTTGCAGCCATAAAACAGATATCATACTGGTCTCTTTTTCACATGACATTGTAAAACTTGTGCATTCATACATAGTAGATGACGGCAGAAAAAGACCTGCATGGTCCATCCAGTCTGCCCAAGACAAACTCATATGTGTATACCTTACCTTGAATTTGTACCTGTCCTTTTCAGGGCACAGACCGTATAAGTCTGCCCAGCAGTATTTCCTGCCTCCCAACCACCAGTCCCGCCTCCCATCATTGGCTCTGGTACAGACCATATAAGTCTGCCCTCCCCTATCCTAGCCTCCCAACCACCAACCCCTCTTCCCCCCACCTGCTCCGCCACCCAATTTCAGCTAAGCTTCTGAGGATCCATTCCTTATGCACAGGATTCCTCTATGCATATCCCACGCATGTTTGAACTCCGTTACCGTTTTCATCTCCACCACCTCCCGCGGGAGGGCATTCCAAGCGTCCACCACCCTCCCCGTGAACATATGTGTCATTTAAGAGCTATTTGAATGTAACAGTATAGCCAAAATGTTTTCCTGAGCCTTCTCAAGAAAGTAAATTTTTATTGTATTTATTTCATTTGTATCCCACATTTTCCCACCTATTTGCAGGCTCAATGTGGCTTACAGATTCTGTTATGACATTGTCATTCCAGGATAGCAGATAAAATTAGTGATGTACAAAGATTAAGTAAGGGGAAAAGAGAGGAGAGTTGGGTGGGTAAGTATAGAAGATAGATTTTCTTGACTCATGTTGGTGCAGTAGTTTAGTAAGGCTGTGGGTTTTCTTTGTAGGCCTTGTTGAAGAGATAAGTCTTCAGGGATTTACGAAAGTTGGTAATTTCATCAATAGATTTCAAGTCAGTAGGTAATGCACTCCACTCTCGGTCCTGAGGCTCCTTCAGATATTTTGGGTTTTATTCATAGTACACTAATGAGAGTGGAATAAAATGGCTTTATAAGGGCAATTCTATAACTGGGCACACCACTTACGCACATGCATGTACCATATGTTAATGTATAAGTGCTATAGGGTATAACTGCAAGAGAGGCACAGATGTGGGCAGAGCATAAAGTCCTAAACTCTGCAACACAGAAAAACCAAAGATCGTACTGGACCCTATATAACCTTCCCTACTTTTGACCCTAATGTGCCTGAAACACACCTTCCTTATTCGACCACAACATCACCTTGTATTTGTTCCTCTACCGGACTTGGCGACTGCCTTTACGGTACTATGTAAGCCACATTGAGCCTGCAGATAGGTGGGAAAATGTGGGGTACAAATGTAACAAATAAATATACATGCAACATAGACATTTTATAAGTTCTGCACATTGCATGGCACATTTAAGCATCCCAATTTATGCCTGTCATTGAGCTGGTGTATAATGTTACACCTACATTTAAGCACACCAATTTGGGTTTATGCTAATATTCTATAATGGCATTTTGGCACACAGATGTCGTTATAGAAATGATGTGAAGCGTATGGGCCCTTTTACTAAAGGTTTGCCATGCAGTAACAGGTTTGCCGTGTGGCAAATTGAAACTACCGCAAGCCTAATGTGGCCTCTGGCAGTAGTTCCACCCCCAACGTGCAGCATTTTTGGTGCTACCAGAAATTCCAGAAAAATATTACAGCAGGGGGTTACTCGGTGGTAATTGGGCAGCACCTCATGCTACCCAGTTACTGCCAGGTTAGTGTGGAACCCTTACTGCCACCTCAATGAGTGGTGGTAAATTCTCCCAACAGAAATAGCCACACGGTAAGTGCAAACTTCTGCATGGCCATTTCTTTGAGCTTTTTACCCGCTGCAATAAAAAAGGCCTCAGCAAGAGGCAAAAGCAGCCACCACCGCTAGCGCAGGGCCCCTTTTACCACAGCTTAATAAAAGGGCCCCCTAATGAGGCACCAAGTTATAGAATTGTCACCTTGGTCTTTTATCCTGAAAGCTTATATATAGGATCATAGTCCATAAATGGTGCCAAAAATCACTGCCTAGAAAAAAAAACGCACTAATTGCTATTCTATAAATGGCGCTCAATGGTAGGTGCCATTTATAGAATAGCGCTTAGTGCCAGGATCTGAATCTAACTTTAGATGCAAAGATTTATGCCACCTAAGTCTGGTGTAAATCCTTGAGCCTAAATTAGGTGCGGATCCCCCTTATTCTATAACAACATGCATAAATAGGAGGAGCACCTCTGATCTGCCCATGACCACGCCCCCTTTTTGGGTTCATGTGCAAATTTTATATACGGATCCTGGCACCTAAAAATGCATGCATAAATTTGAATTGATGCCATTTAGCACTGATAATTGTTAGGGCCAAATTATCAGTGCTGATTGGCTGATTATTCTATTAAAATGCACATGCAATTTTTAGTGCCATTTAGAGAATTTAGGGGATATTGACTAGTCCAGTTTTATATTATTTTAATCATGTTTTGGCCTTTTATCTTCCCCTCCTTGTTTTGCTATTGATGTGATTTTTATTGCTTTGCTTTTATTGCTTCAGAATCTTTGTGAAATCGAGTTGAGGAAAAGAAGAGGCCGGCAATCCTTGATCCCAAGTAAACAATTTTAGTCTACACTTGTGTTTCCCTTCTGAATTTATTAATACCACAATGGTGAACCAAAGAAAGAAGAGAAAGATGGACAGCGCAGATTGCCGTTCCAAGGCCAATGGCTGCAGGAATATCTATATATTTTTTTTTTTACAAAATATAGAGAGAAATCTGTGTGATTTGTCAAGAAACTTGCAGTAATGAAGGAATTCAACATCAAAATACATCAGCAAACAAAGCACAAGCTGTTTGAACAGGAAAGATGCAACAGAGCTGGAGGCAGGTTTCTTGGCACAGCAATGTTTACTTTTTGAAGTAATAAAACCAAGTAAAAATCCAACTGGAGCAAGCTGTGATGTGGCACTGCTGTTTCACAACATGGAAAGCCTTTTGCTGGCAGTGACTTTTGCTGGCAGTTATGTGGTTGCTGTCTTAGGGCCCTTTTACTAAGCCGCTTAGACACCTATGCGCGCCCAATGTGCGCCAAAATGGACTTACCGCCCAAGTACCGCGTGGCTCTTACGGTAATTACATTTTTGGCACGCATTTGCTACGCGCGTCTTAAAAATAATTTTTATTTTCAGAGTCGCGTGGTGGATGTGTGCCATCTGATGCACGTAGGTCCTTACCACCCAAATTCTTTACTGCTAGGTCTATGGCTGAGACCCAAAATGGACTGCAAGCTGCTTTTCAGCACACCTTTGTAAAAGGACCCCTTAGTCTGCTTGAAATTTTAGAAATAAAAGGTTAATAAGTAAAAGAATGTAAGCTGTTACCTTTTTATAGGACAAACTTCTTCTTTCTTTTTTACTAGCTTTCAGGAGCTAAAACTCCCATCAGGACAGATGATTTTATAAAGGAGTGCATCTGCGGAATAGTGGACGTGGTGTGTCCAGAAAAGAAACAAGAGTTTAGAATATTAAGGGCTCTTTTACTAAAGGGTTGGTATGTGGTAATAGGATTGCTGCGTGCCAATCCAGAACTACTGCTGGGCTACCACAGGAGCCCTGTGGTAGTTCCCACCAGGGGCGTAGCTACGGGTGGGCCCAGGCCCACCCAATTTCAGCCCAGGCCCGCCCAGCACCAGCACCCATTGCCGGCCACTGCTGCTTTTCCTGTTGAGCAGCAGGGCCGGCGCTACAAAAAAGAAGAAGCGCTAACGGCGCTAAGGACGAGAAATGTTAAAAAAAAAAAAAAAGCGCGGCACCGGCAGGCACTGTCTCGGCAGCCTTGAGGCATTGGCTGCTGAGGCATTGGCTGCTGGCTCGCAGGCGGGAGTAGCCTGCGAGCCAGCAGCCAATGCCTCAGCAGCCAATGCCTCAAGGCTGCCGAGACAGTGCCTGCCGGTGCCGCGCTTTTTTTTTTTTTAACATTTCTCGTCCTTAGCGCCGTTAGCGCTTCTTCTTTTTTGTAGCGCCGGCCCTGCTGCTCAACAGGAAAAGCAGCAGTGGCCGGCAATGGGGGCTGGCGCTGGCATGCAGGGCGGGCCTCGTCGAAGAAAAGAGGGAAAAAATGGAAGGATGGGGAGAAAAGAGGGAAAACAGATGGAAGGATGGCAGAGAATGAGGGAAAACATGGAAGGATGGGGAGAAAGAGGGAAACATGGAAGGATGGGGAGAATGAGGGAAAACATGGAAGGATGGGGAGAAAGAGAAAACTTGGAAGGATGGGGAGAAAAGAGGGAAAACAGATGGAAGGATGGCAGAGAATGAGGGAAAACATGGAAGGATGGGGAGAATGAGGGAAAACATGGAAGGATGGGGAGAAAGAGGGAAAACTTGGAAGGATGGGGAGAAAAGAGGGAAAACAGATGGAAGGATGGGGAGAGAAAGAGGGAAAACAGATGGAAGGATGGGGAGAAAGAGGGAAAACATGGAAGGATGGGGAGAAAAGAGGGAAAACAGATGGAAGGATGGCAGAGAATGAGGGAAAACATGGAAGGATGGGGAGAAAGAGGGAAAAAGGAGAGAAAAATGAGAAATGGCCAGGAAACCGTGGCAGAAGAGTTAAGCGAAAACGAAGGAAAGCAGAATCTAGAGACTGGGAGCGACACAATGAGAAAAAGTAAATGGCCATACAAGAAAGGTAAAGAAAATAATTTTATTTTTAATTTAGGATAAAGTAATATGGTACCTGTGTTAATGAAGTTTCAGAGACCAATACTTCCTTCTTTAGGTCAGGCGAGGATACCGTAACAGCATTATACTGACCTGAGGCAGGAGGTTTTGGCCTCTGAAAGCTCATTGAAAAGGGTGTTAGGCTATTAAATAAATTTTCTGAAATCTGATGCACTGAAAAGCAGCACTTTACCCTGTGTGACAAATGCATCTGATTAGCGTGACTAAATTTTGCTGGGGGAGGGGGGTAGAGAGAAACTTTTGTGCCCACCCACTTTGGGTTCAGGCCCATCCAAAATTGGCAGTCTGGCTACGCCACTGGTTCCCACCCCCCAGTGCGCACCATTTCCAGCACTGCAAACATTTTTCTATTTTTGTAGTGCCAGTGCTTACCCAGCGGTAATTGCTGCCCGGTTAGCATGGGAGCCCTTAACGCCACCTCAATGGGTGGCAGTAAGTGCTACCCCCCGAAATGGCCATGCGCTAAGTGGTTCACATACCGCACACCCATTTCTTTTTTTTTAAGAAAAGAGACAGCCTTTAATCCTCTGTGGTAAAAGGGGGCCTCAGTGCGCATCAAAAACACGCACTGACACTAGAGCAGGCCCTCTTTTATCGCAGCTTTGTAAAAGGACCCCTTAGTTTCTCACGGAGTATACTACCTCAGAGGGCAAGCAGCATAAAGGAGCAGTTATCTTTAAGGGGAGAATATTCATCTTCTCCATATATTGGCAATGACTTCTCTGTCATAGCAATACTTTTTGTGTAATAATGGGGATTTCATCTCTGAAGCTGTATCTGTTGCTATTTGAAGGCTTATTTCCTAGTGAGAGGCCGTACAGCAAAATAACAGATGGCGGCTCATCAAAGACAGGAGCACAGCAGGGGCTGGCAACATTAGTTTTCAGTAAAGTCTGAGAGATGCTGTTAAATTGAATTGTGCAATTCACTGAGAAGCTTTTGGGCTCATTTTCGAAAGAGAAGGACGCCCATCTTTCGACATAAATCGGAAGATGGACGTCCAAATCAGTATAATCGAAAGCCAATTTTGGACATCCCCAACTGCTTTCCGTCACAGGGACGGCCAAAGTTCAAGGGGGTGTATCGGAGGGGGTGTAGTGAAGGTGGGACATGGGCGTGCCTAACACTAGGATGTCCTCGAGCCATAAACGAAAGAAACAAGGACATCCCTGATGAACACTTGGACTACTTTACCTGGCTGTGTTTTTCTTACGACCAAGGCACAAAAAGGTGCCCGAAATGACCAGATGACCACTGGAGAGAATCGGGCATGACCTCCTCTTACTCCCCCAGTGGTCACTAACCCCCTCCCACACTCAAAAAACATCTTTAAAAATATTGATTGCCAGCCTCAGATGTCATACTCAGGTCCATGACAGCAGTATGCAGGTCCCTGGAGCAGTTTTAGTGGGTGCAGTGCACTTCAGGCAGGCGGACCCAGGCCCATCCCACCCCCTACCTGTTTTGTTTGTGGAGGAAACAGCGAGCCCTCCAAAACCCACCACAAACCCACTATACCCACATCTAGGTGCCCACTTCACCCGTAAGGGCTATGGTAGTGGTGTACAGTTGGGGGGGTAGTGGGTTTTGGGGGGCTCAGCACACAAGGTAAGGGAGCTATGTACCTGGGAGCAATTTATGAAGTCCACTGAAGTGCCCCCTAGGGTGCCCGGTTGGTGTCCTGGCATGTCAGGGGGACCAGTGCACTACAAGTGCTGGCTCCTCCCACGACCAAATGGCTTGCATTTGGCGGTTTCTGAGATGGACGTCCCTGGTTTCCATTATTGCCAAAAATCAGAAATGACCAAGTCTAGGGCGACCATCTCTAAGGACGACCAATTTTCAGGATTTGGGCATCCCTGACCGTATTATCAAAACAAAAGATGAAAATCCATCTTGTTTCGAAAATACAGGTTTCCCCACCCCTAGATGGGGACGTTTTGCAAGGACGTCCTCATCAAAACTTGGACGTCCCTTTCGAAAATGCCCCTCTTTGTGTTCAAAATTATCAAACCTGGTGAGATGATGAATATGGTAGTGAAGACAGATATATTTTGACAAGAGCACTGAATCATGTGCAGTTAAGGAATTTCTTCTTAGATAATGAATATGTTGATGTGAATTACCATTCAGATCTGCGCTGGCTAAATTGGGGTTCAGGTTTGAAATGCTTTATTTTTTCTTGGATCAGAAATTTTAGAGTTAAGTATGTAAGTACATAAATATTGCCATACTGGGAAAGACCAAAGGTCCTTCAAGCCCAGCATCCTGTTTCCAACAGTGGCCAATCCAGGTCACAAATACCTGGCAAGATCCCAAAAAAGTACAAAACATTCTATACTGCTTATCCCAGAAATAGTAGATTTCCCCAAGTCCATTTAATAAAGGTCTATGGACTTTTTTCTTTAGGAAGCCATACAAACCTTTTTTAAACTCCGCTAAGCTAACCGCCTTTACCACATTCTCTGGCAACGAATTCCAGAGTTTAATTACACGTTGAGTGAAGAAACATTTTCTCTGATTCGTTTTAAATTTACTACATTGTATCTTCATCGCATGCCCCCTAGTCCTAGTATTTTTGGAAAGCATAGACAGACACTTCACATCTACCCATTCCACTCCACTCATTATTTTATAGACCTCTATCATATCTCCCCTCAGCCGTCTTAATGCGCTGAATGTTAGCTTCCAGTGGAAAAATACCATCATTTCAGAAATGTACTCAACTCTCAATGCACTCCAGTTGAAGCACCTGCCTATTGGAGAAACATACAAAGGAGAACAATTAAATCTATCATTGACAGCCCTGACAGTTTGCCCAAGCCAAAGATCAGAGAATCGATGGTAAAATACATGTTGATTATATTAGTTCTCATTTTAAAGCTCAGTGTGTGATTTGAAGACTTTTCCATTATCGACAAGACATTCAAATATTGTCATGCTCCTTCATAGTGAATTACTTGAGGCTACCCTAAATAACCCACAGTTAGAATTAATAGAACTGTAATGTGATAATATTTTTCACAGCTGCCACCAAACAGCTTACAAGTGTCTGGCTATGATTTGATTCATCCTGTTCAGACAACATTGAAAACCAAGTAGGGCTCATGGAATTCTTTCAACCCCACTGCATGTAAATGTGTATGTATGTTGGGGGGGGGGGTTGTTTGTACATGTTTTCATGTGTCTTTGTATGTATGTGTACACATTCTTTCATGTGTGTGTGCAGGACTGTACTGAGCCAGAATCGCACCCTGTGCGGCATGCCCTCTGGTGTACCTTCCCCACTCTCTGCACCAAGGCCAAGAGGATACAATAGATGGGAAGCAATTTTGGCACCCCCACCTCCCTTGCATCCTGTGCGGCTACATCATTTGCACAGCCCTTGGCACGATTGTGTGTGTGTGCTTTCTATGTGCTTGTGATTAATGGAGGAGATGAGAGGGAAAGCTAGTCTGAAAGATACAATTTCTTAATCACTATGTTGGAGGAGTTTCATTTTTCTCCCCCCCCCCCCCCCCCCCCACCCAACCATATGCAGGAACTTCACTTCTACAGCACAGAAATTTCCTCCACATCCTCTTCTCCTCCCCCTCCTCTCCTCCTAGTTCAGAGCTGCCTTACAGTGTCAACAGATACACACAAACATATATAGAAACACTACAACCCCCCCTTTCTCCCACATACACATTTACATGCAGAGAGTTGGAATGAATTCCATGAGCCATGTTCTGTACTTATACTGTTCTGTAGTTTTGTAGAATAAAATTTTTCCTTACAGTTAAACTGTTAAAAATTTAGGGCCTGATTTTGCCAAATTCAATGGTGTGTGTGAAAAATCATTTGCAGGGGTAGTTAATTGGATCTATTAATATGAAAATTAATATTCGTAGTTCACAAATGGAACCAATACTAATGTACAATTGGCATTTACTGTATGGAACCTCTAAGTCTATTCTGTGTTTTGGTCTCTTATTATTAGAATAATTCACATATTTCTTCCTCTCATTTTAACTTTTTGCTAATGTGTATCTCCAAATTAAATTTTGTACATCTGGCCAAATGATGAAAGCTGCTCATTGAAAGTGTTCCTGCTACTGAAGAAGTTCAAAGATATTGCCCATATTTATAATAAATAAAATGGGCCCTGCTGCACATAACGCAAGTCAAGCTTTAGTAAAACACTCCCTCAGGGATTTCTTGTTGTTATCATAGTTACTTAGGTGCCTAAGCATAGCACCAGGCTTTTCTCTTTCTTTCACATACGAACACCTTTTTTCCCTTTAAAAATTATTTCTGGATACCTATGAGGTATAGTACCATACCACACTGCAATAACATGCAGAACAATGCACTCATAAACAATTCCACAGCCATGCAATTAAAAAAAAAATGTTATTTTGACATGCATTGTTCATGGGAAACTTTTCACCAGGTCCAGGCAAGGTAGAAGGGCTAGTTGAGAGGAACAGATGTCTATTGGTATTCTCACCCTCCAACCCAAACATCCTGCCCCAGATTCTTTCTGCAGTGGTCCTGCTTTCTTTATGGGTCCCCCAGAATCATCCCCAACTCTCTCCCTACTGCCCAGATATTAAAAAAAAAATGTGCCTGATAGTTTAGTGGCCCTGACCTGCCTCCCCCTTCCTCCAATATTTAAAAAATAAACTTGTCCTGATAGTCTAGTGACCCCTGTCCCTCCTCCCACTTCTAAAAAACTTTCTGGTATCTAGTGGAACCTACCCACTCCATGATCCCTTGTCTAGACCCCCTTATATGGCAGCTTTTTCCCTTATATAGCAGATTAATCCTGCCCAGTGCATTCTAGGATGCACCATAAGAGGCAGGGTGCCACCATTTTGAAGATGATATGCTGGAGTTAGGAGCAAGTGGGCTTTGCTCCTGCCTCATTTTAAGGTACGTGGTTTAGGGGTGGCTCACTAGACACCAGGGACTTTTTTGTTTAGTCCAGTTGGGTTGGGGGTGGGTGGGAGGGAGGGGCACCACTAGACACCAGGGATATTTTTCAAGGGTCAGGGTGGGAGGGCAGTCAGTCATGTTGGGGGGCTGGGTGCCACTAGACAGGGATATTTTTTTGTAGGAGGGGGGAGTGGGAAGAGGTGTCTGGTTGTGGAGGGAAGTTTGTCAGGGCATCAGGTTGTGGGATGGAGGGTCCAATACAAAATGCTGTGGCATGCTTGCATTTTTTAAAATGCCACCCTTCCTGTCAGTGCTTGAATCAATCACTTCTCAGGCACTGACAAAAAAAATGACATTTAGCAATGAGCTGCAATTGTAAAGGGGCAGTAAATTGCATGCTCATTGCTTATAGCATGCTGTGGTATTTTTGGAGCACTAATTTCATGATAGAGTACAGGCTGTACTGCAAGGTTTCCTGCATGGGCCCCAAAAACAGTGACAGAATTCGAAAAAACCTAGGATGAATAAAGAGGATGGAATAAAAGTATAGAACATTTCCCCTCAATGCAAAAATTAAATGAGTTTCACACTATTTTTTGTCCAGGAAACTTTTATTAGAATTTTCAAATACAAACGCAAACAAAATGGTCATAGAACTAGTAGAACTAACAATAGTAGAACAGAATATAAGCAAGGCATGGGTTCAAAATGGAAATATTTCCCTTTTGTTTTTAAAGGCCCTTCGTGCTGTTTTTTTCTGCTTGGTCCTTTTCTGTACTTGGTTCCCTCTCTTTGTTACATACCACTGCCAGTATCACAATAGTTGAAGAAAAGGAAAATATTGCACCAAAAAAAGGTCATAATACAGATCAAGTAGAAGTGACAAAGAAAATTATTATGTTCCTAATGTGTTATAGCAGATAAATAGGTATCCATGTTGAACCAAACTTTATGTTTATGCCAAGTGGTTTCCAGTTTTCAGTTAATGAGATTTCAAACTTATAAATTTGAAGCACTGATTGTCACCAAAAGTGTTGGTGAAGCACCTTGTTATTTTTTCAATTAACTAGTACATTTTTAATAGCAAGGGACATAAGAATGCTAAACAATTTCTGTTGGTGTAATTGTAGATCACTTTCAGGGGCATAATCGAACCGCACTGGCCAAATCGATGGCCGGCCATCTTCGGGGCCGGTGCCGTAAGCAGGCGGAGCCAAGTGTATTTTCCAAATACGTTGGTGTCGGCCAAATCGCTCGCTGGGTTTACAACAGGATCACCGGCGGATCACCAGGTTTATATGAGATGGCCGACTTCGGTTTTCAGCCATAATGGAAACCGGACCCGGCCATCTCAAACCCGGCGAAATGCAAGGCATTTGGCCGTGGGAGAAGCCAGCATTTGTAGTGCACTGGCCCCCCTCACATGTCAGGACACCAACCGGGCACACTAGGGGGCACTTAAAATAATTAAAAAAAATAGCTTCCAGGTGCATAGCACCCTTACCTTGTGTGCTGAGCCCCCCAAATCCCCCCCAAAACCCACTCGCCACAACTCTACACCATTACCATAACCCTAAGGGGTGAAGGGGGGCACCTACATGTGGGTACAGTGGATTTTGGGGTTTTTTGGAAGGCTCTACATTAACCACCACAAGTGTAACAGGTGGGGGGGGGGGGATGGGCCTGGGTCCACCTGCCTGAAGTGTATTGCACCCACTAAAAACTGCTCCAGGGACCTGCATACTGCTGTCAAGGAGCTGGGTATGACATTTCAGGCTGGCATACCGGCTGCCAAACAATGTTTTAGTTTTTTTGGGGGAGGGAGGGGGTTGTTGACCACTGGGGGAGTAAGGGGAGGTGATCCCCGCTTCCCTCCGGTGGTCATCTGGTCAGTTGGGGCACTTTTTCCAGACTTGGTTCTAAAAATAAATGGACCAAGTCCGGCCGGCGAAATGCTCGTCCGAGCCGGCCTCTTTTTTTCCATTATAAGGCGAAGTCGGCCATGTTGTACCCACGCCCCTCTGCCCGCCTTCACTACCCTACCAACACGCCCCCTTGAAGGTTGGCCGGCGCCGCGACGAAACAGCAGTTGAAGCCGGCCAAAATCGGCTTTTGATAATACCGATTTGGCCAGGATCAGGGCGATCTCCAGATTTGTGTCGGAAGATCGCCGGCGATCCCTTTCGAAAATAAGCCTGTTTGTAACATAACAGAACCAAGCATGACCAGTGCTGGCATTAGTTTCTCTGTAATTCCAAGAATGGCAGTAATGATCGACCATATGTCCATCCAAAAGGTATGTCAGCCTACATTCAAACAGTAAAAGTAAGAGTGTACTGTGTTCCTCAGAATAAGACCAGCATTTGTTAGAAGGCAATAATCCCACTAAAATTTTTTGTGGCATCCATATGGATCTGTGTCACAAAGGTCTGCTTACTGTGGCCCAGAAATCAGTCCGTTGTTTCAAGGTCAAAGAAATATGCCGATCCGTCCTCCCACTGCAAAAACCAGGATATAAGAAACCTATTTCATATACAATTACACAAAATTGCCATAAAGCATATTTGAAAGAAAATAAAATATTTTGTTTAGAGCACCCTCAGATAACCCCACTATATGAAGCACACAGAAGTTCTCTGTTGCTTAGTGGTGTAGCACTTCTTTCACCGGGTTGCTCGTTTTTTTATGTGATAAAACACCGAATAAGTGCTAACAGGCTGGTATAATTTTTCAAACACTGTGTGCCTAACCAGCCTTATATATACCAATTACAAAGGTGCCACATGCCCTAATCCTCATTAATGACAATCTGTGTCAATCGATATCAAAAAATCAATGAATGAACACTTATCTGTGTTGTTCTTTCATGCTATCTTCTCCACAGTTTTAAATGTCTTATAGATGAATGAGTGTCCGGCCTTTTGTCTTCCCCTGAATACGCCCGACTCCGCGGGTTTCAGAATACTTTCCTCAGGGACTAGGGTTAAGGCGGCCTCCTACTGCAAGGCCCTTAAAAAGTTCCGCCCCATAGGTTTTATAGGCGCCTGTTTTATGGCTACTACGCCCAGGAAAAATCCCGAAGTGACGTCACGACAAAATAACTTTATTGATTATGATGTTCTCATCACTATAACAAATTTAAGAAACTACACACATACCTTAAAAAGGGCACAGAGTAGGGTAACCTTCTCACAGGCAGATGCTCAAAAGCAAATGCGGGCATTAGAGGCTATCAGCGCCACACTAGCGCCCGCATTTGCTACCGCAAAGTGTTCAGAGCCAGCAAGAGCTGAAATAATGAGCTCTCTGGTTCTGAATGCTAATAGCATGCAAATGCATGCTAAATAGGGCCATTAATATTCCTTTCCAATGTTCAGCGGGCAGCATGTCAGATAAATGCGCTACTCCTGTGGCAAACCTACACCAGCTTGGAGCTGGTGTTAGGGTTTGCTAGGGCATTGGAAAGGAATGGGGAGACCCTGTTCAGCATGCATTTGTATGCTTCCAGACCCCCCACCCCCCAAAGATGTGAGGGCCTGGTGGTCCAGTGAACCCCAGGCCCCTGCCTGCCCCCAAAATAAAATTTAAACCTGTGGTCCAGTGGGACCCCCCAACCCCAAAGAACTTTAACCCTGGTGGTCCACTGGGACCCTAACTCCCCCCAATGACTTTAACTCTGGTGATCCAGTGGGACTCCCCTAGCTGGGACACCCCCTTCATGGCCTACCATGAAGTTGGAGAATGATAGAAGGATTTCTACTGCCTCCTCCTGCGTGCTCCTCCTCAAAATGGCGACACCCTGCCCTGCTGACCACCGTTTTAGCCCCACCAAGTGCATCTCAGGATGCACTAGGAAGGACGGGGTGCTGCCATTTTGAGGAGACGTCTACTGGAGGAGGTGTAGGACTCCGTCCCTCTTCCTCCAAGGTAGGCCATGGGGGGGGGGGGGGCGGGGGACTGCAAAGGTTAAAGTCCTTTGGGGGTGGAGAGTCCCACTGGACCACCAGGTAAAAATTTTATTTTTTGGGGGGGGGCCTGGGGAAGCCTGGGGTCCACCGGACCACCGGGCCTTAAGCCCTGACCTGTCAAGCCAGAATTGACAGGACAGGGCTTTTCTCCTATGCTTTCTGGGTATGTGTTCAAGAGCTCTGCCTAACGCACTGCTCTTGAGCACACGCCCAGGCACAATTCACCCGCAGTTGTCCCTCATGCTCAACACTATGACCGTGCTTAAATTTGCATGCCATTAGCATTGACCATGAGGGAACTGATTAGCTGCACTGACTGGGTGATAAAACTCTGGCGTTGTTCAGAACAGCGTCGGAGTTTTGAACATCTGCACCCCAGAGCGGCAGTGATAACACTAAAAACAAAAAAGAGAGAAAGAGTGAGAGAAAGTGTGTGGGAGGGATGAGGGTACGGAGGGGGGGGGGGGGGGGGGGGGATAACCTGTACAAAGCAGTAAGAGCAGCAAATAGAACCCTAGCCACATTTTTTGGGCAGACTGGATGGACCATGTTGGCCTTTATCTGCCATCATTTACTATATTGCTATGTTTTTTTTCATATAGGAACTTTGAAACCCACATATCTCTCACTATTTCCTTGCATATGTGCCTCCTGAATTTGACAGGGTCAGGCTTTTCAAGATGTTGTTGATCACTTCTAGAAGGCTTTGAAAAAAGCAAAACTGGGGATGCTGAGTAGAGGAAGCAATTGTTATGGGGAGTAATACGAACTATGTTAAAGGAAAAGATAAAAAACAATGAAAAAGTGTTAACTGTTGATATGAATCTCAGACTTTATAAATAAAAATTAAAAAAAAAAGAAAAAAGAAAAACTATTTTGCTGTTGGAATAGAATTTTCTGCTGAGAAAGAATATCTTTCCATTTCGCTGATACAAATTTGTACCATGTATGCTATTGACCTCGTCAACAATAGTCGAGTCAATGGCCCCAACATGCCCTGATTTGTGGTGTGCATAACAAAACACGGCAGAAAAAGGGCTAAATTAGTATACGTTTAAACCTTGTGAGCAGCAGCACCAGCCTCAAAATTGAAGGTTCTAATTCATTATTTCTGTTTCCAATACATGTGCCCCTCTTTTGATATGAAAACAAGAAGTGCATGTGAAGAGTGCCATCTAATGGTGAGATGTGATATTTCAATTATTACAGCTTGAATGTTTGAATTTGAAGTGGACTTTCAGAGATATCCTGTCGATGGGGAAAATTCTATAAATGGCACAGAAAATTAGATGCTGATAAAATTCAGAACTCTATGCTGTTCTATAAAGGGCAATCTGGGATCAGCACTCTTTATACAATAGCACTGACCGCCGAATTCCGCAATCAACTTTGGGCATGAGAACTTACGCCAGCTGAAACCTGGTGTAAATATTGGGGTACAAGTTGAGTGCAGATCCCCTCTATTCTGTAACACTGCACACATCTTTTTAAATGCCCCGACCCATCCATGCCCCTCCCATAGTCACACCTTCTTTTGATTTGCACACGATTCAAGTTAGGCTCCCATTGTTACAGAATAGCACGCAGCCATGTTGGCAACCAAATCATAATTAGTGCCAATTAAGTGCTTGTTAATTCCAATAATTAAATTATTGGCGCCCATTAACTAATTATTTTGGGCACTGATATGGGATCTGCACCCAAACAGGAGTAGCCAAGTGGTTAGTGCAGTAGCCTAAAAACAAGGGGAAACAGGGTTCAATTCTCACTGCAGCTTCTAGTGACTGTGTGCAAGTCACCTAACCCTCCATTGCCCCAGGTACAGAATAGGTACCTGTAGATAATATGTAAAACACAGTATATCAAATCCCATTCTCTCTCATTCTGGGTGGCCAAATTTTGCAACCATTATAGAATCCAGGGGAATGCGTAATAATGTATCACATTTTACAAACACAGATTTTAGTGTTTATTTTTTTATTTATTGAACCTATACAAGTATATAAAAACAATAACAATAACTGGGGGTAGGGGTGGGCAGGGTCTGTTGTTCCTTCAGCTCCCTATCTCATATAAGCCAGAGTACAACTTTCAAAAAACATAGCTTTCAAAAAACATAGCAAGTTCACCTATTTATGATCCACATTGACATTATAATAGCTTATACAAATATGTCTCTCCATTACTATATGGCGTGGAGGTGTAGCCTAGTAGTTAATGCAGTGGATTTTGATCTTGGGGAACTGGGTTTGAGTTCTACTGCAGCTCCTTGTGACCTTGGGCAAGTCACGTAACCCTCCATTGCCCCAGGTACCAAAACTTAGTGAGCCATCTAGGGACAGAGAAAGTATCTGCATATAATGTGTACAGCACTGCATACATCTAGTAGTGCTACAGAAATGATTAGTAGTAGAAGTAACTATATGGATGCCAGATTTTTAGAAAGGTACAAATTCTGTTCTTTCTCAGTTCAGTTAGTTTAATCATTAAGGGACCCTTTTACTAAGCTGTTGTGAGCGCTAGCGTGAACCTACCACATCTTAAAAGGGCTTGCCACAGGATACACTGAGGAATCCTGCGGTAATGTCCAAATGTGTGTGCACAAACCACACTCTAAAAAATATTCCAAAATTTTTCTTGGAGGGGGTGTGTCTGGGGCAGAAAGTAGGCGTGACAGCACAAATCAGTCACTCCCCTCCCCCTCCAACTGCAGCCTGTTGCCCCCTATAATAAAAAAACATTACCTTTGCTGGTGGGAATGCTAAGCCCCATCAGCTGACGACTTGTCCTGCCTGAGGCGTGCCTGCAGCAGCACTTATTCAGCAGGTGTGCTTGGGCTGCTAATGCCAGCTCTCCCACACATGCTCAGTTGGACCTGAACATGGTTTCTCTGCCAGCCTAGAATGCAGAAGGGTCCCAAGCCAAAGGTGAACACCAGTAACAGTACCTTTAAAAAGGCAGCAGTCAATATGCACAACAGCAATATACTGTACATCCCATTGGAATAGGCAGACAAGTCAGACTCATAGATTCTGACACAAAGCACATGCCAGCAGAATCTCTCTGACCTGCTCAGTCACAGGCAGAACACAGACCAACCTTAACAATTACAAAATAAAGGACCAAAAATTAAAATTTGTCCTGTAGTCCTTCCTTTCCCTACCCCCCTCCCATCCATCCCCGTGGCCCAGCATCAGCCCTTCTCTTCCCCACCATCCTTCCCATAGCTAGGCATTAGCCCTATCCTACCCCCTACCCATCCCTATAGCCCTGTCCTACCTCTCTACCCATCCCCTGCCCTTCCAAATCTCCCCCTCCCCCACCCTGAAGCACAACAGCGTTAAATAAAAAACGTTTTGCTTTTTACTCCTGGGCACTGAAGATTGCACCCCTACCCAGAAACCTGCCTACATTTATTTTAACCTGGGCACTGTAGAGCCCACCCCCACCCAGAAACTCACCTTTATTAAATATTCAACCTTTTTTTTATTTTAACTGGGCACTGAGCCCACCCCCACGCAGAAACCCACCAATATTAAAATTTATTGTTGGTGGGTTTCTAGGTGAAGGTGGGCCCTGCCCCTTCACTGCCTAGGGGAAAAATGTTTTTCCACCCCCACCCAGAAGCCCACCATAAGCATTACACTGTACATAATATATATATAAAAAATAAAATTATTTTACCTGGGCAGCTGGGCTTCAGTTTTCCAGTTTCCTATGCACACCATATACACTCAGTGTGCAGATTGTACTCCATATGCTGCTAGCTCCTGTGACTGTGGCCGCGGGGGAGGGCTGAGGCCTGGGTGGAAGGGGCTCAACTCAAGGCTGATCGAGTGAGCCAGCGAGGGCCCAATAACTTCTCCAGCTACTGCTGGCACAGTGGAGGACACCCAGCCAGCCAAGCTGCAGCACTGGCGTCATATTTTTCTGTGCATGCCATTGGAGAACAGGGGAGGGGGAGGCAAGCCAGGCGCCCTGGTCAGATATGAGAATATCAGCAGCCTGTACCAGCATGCGAGCGGTGAGCGCGCACAAATGTTACTTATAAACCGTGTCCAATACGACCTGATATATCGCAACACAATCCTTAGCTTTAGAATAGAAAATATAATAGACTGCAAGCCAGCTCGGAGTGAGAACACAGAACTGCAGCAGCACAGCAGTGGCGCTAGAACGACCGACTTCCATTGCGACCCGGATTATCACAAAAAAATTAAGGAACTTACCGCAGGTAGGAGAGCTGCTGTCTGTTTTTGCTGCCAGTGCCGGCTGCCTAAATTTATGTAGCTGTGCAGCGGCAGAACTGACAAGCGACTGCAGCCTATCTAGCACCTAGAAGATCCTCCTGATTGGAGGATTAGGACAAAGTGGGTGGGCCTGAACCGAGATTGGGTGGGCCTGGGCCCACCCAGGCCCACCCGTAGCTACGCCCCTGGCCCAGAAGAAAGACCATTGAGTAGACTGGATGGATGTATCAGACTCCAGATTGAGGCAGTGGATACTCAGAGTCTCAGCTAGTCAGGGACACTGTTCCTGTTCTGTTTGCCATCAGACAGGTACTCTGATGAGTTGCAAGATGGAATTAGTGGATTTGCACCTGTCTGACCCACTAGACTCTGTGCTTCCACAACAAAACTATGTTCTGAGCCTCTCAAAAGACTGTTGTTTGTACAGCCTCAGAGAAGACACTGCAGCCACAAGAAGAGGAGATTTATGGTACCTGCGACCCCATAAACCAATGAACTCTGGCCTTCCTGGCTGAGAGGAGAACCTTTTCTTTCATTCTGGACCAAGTTGCATAGGCAGACTTGGTTCACTGTTGAAAACCAGCTAAAGATGAGGGAAGAGTGAACTTAATCTTACCTGAGACTCATTGACTCACAGGGCGAGTTTGCAACTCTTCTATGGTTTAGATTATCTAGAAATATTTCTTTGAAAGGAAAAAGGAAAGTCGGAGCTAATTGGCATGTGTGAGGGCTGCGTTTTTACTTGTGCTGATATGTAGTGTATAATTTTCTCTTAGGAAAAACAATCATTGTAACTCTCAGGGCTTATTATTGCATTTTTCCAGATTAGATCTATTTAGTGATTCATTTGTTGCCAGAGAAATATATTTTTGCATGCTAGCTTTATTTTTGTACTGACTCTTGTTATCTGCAATAAAACAGGCTTATTATCTGTGTCAGAGCTTTCATAGTTCAAATCCAGAAGAAGAGATAAAACACATACCCTAGACATAATCCAAATCAATTCTTGTATACATCTAATATCCCCTTTCCAGGGTTCATTGCGGTTTACATTCTAGGTGAGACAAAAGCCGATAATGTTAGTGTGAGGTATGAGAACAATTAAAGACCATTGGTGTGATGCATGAGACCAAAAACATTATAGGAAAGGATAATTGATGATACTAGGAGGTAGAAGTCAATGGATTGTTATGAAGCAGTCTTTGTGAAGAGAAATATTTTTAGCCTCTTCGTGAAGCTAAGGTAGCTGTTTTCTGTTCTGATGGCAATAGGTAGAGAGTTCCATATTTTAACTCCAAGTACAGGGAATAGAGAGCTGAAAATCTTTTGATTTTGAATTGTCTTTTGAGTAGAGAGATGTGGTAGCCGTGTTAGTCCACTTCTAAAAGCAGTCAATAGAAATAGAATAAAATAAAACATAGTAAAGAAAATAAGATGATACCTTTTTTTTTTTGGACTAACAATACATTTTTTGATTAGCTTTCGAAGGTAGCCCTTCTTCATCAGATCAGAAATAAGGCTTATTTCTGATCTGACGAAGAAGGGCTACCTTCAAAAGCTAATCAAAAATGACTTAAGTTAGTCCAATAGAGAAGGTATCATCTTATTTTCTTTTCTATGTTTTATTTTACTCTGTTTCTATTGACTGAATTGCCTTTTGAAACGGTGACACTAGCATCAGTTATTCTTTCAGTCTGCTAGACTGGACCAAACTTAGCAAAGTGGTCTTAGCAGTTCAGGGGTGAAAAGATTCCCAGTTTTGAGTTCTTGGATTGTAGGATCTCCGGCGATTGAGGTTGAACTACAGGTTGGACTATTTTCCTCTGCTGGAGTAGCTCTAGATAGTTCAGACCTAATTTGGAGGATCTTATTGGCGAAGTGATCAGCTAGGTCTTGGGTGGTGGAACAAGTTTTCTGTGAATGTTCATCATCATTAGTGGAAGCTAGTTTTTTAACTAAGGAGAAATTTTGGTTGTTGTCAAGATCATCTTGACCTATTAGGCTGCTATAGTACTGGCGTTTTGAATCTGCTACTTTCTTTTTGTAGCATCGCAAAGCTGACTTCCATTTGGATTTATCAGTAGTATCTTTGTTCTTCCTTCATTGCTTTTCAAGGCATTGACATTCCCTTTTTAGGATGGATAGTTCCTCTTAAACCGTGGTGAATTTCTGGATGTCTTGACCTTTTTAGTGGTAAATGGAGCAATTTTGTATAGTATGGCTTTCACCTTGGTATCCCAGCAGGATTTGATCGAACCATGTGTAAGAGATGAGGTAGTGAGGGAATCTGTCAGCTTAGACCAGAAAGTGATCTCTGGCGGAGATGAGTTTGGAGGACTTGTGCCTGGTTAAGTTTGACATACAGATATCAATGGTGAAATCCAGTTGGAAGTGGTCAGACCATGGTACTGGCTTCCATTTGAATGAACTGATCAAGATATTAGGATAGGAAGTCTAACGTATGACCTTTTTCATGAGTTGCATCCTCGGAGAATGTAGTTAGTTCGCAGTCCTTCAGGAATGATTTGAAGTTGTAGACATTGGTATCCGCATCATTTTCCAAGTGTAGGTTTAAGTCTTCCAGAAAGATAATCCTAGAAAATTGGGACATGGCAGAGGAAGTAATCTCTACAAGTTGAGGTTCTGCCTTGGACAAGCTCCTGGAGGGCGGTAAATGAGGAGCAGGGAGATTTGATTTGCCTCTTTTGAATCATCACAGAATTTGCACAGCATATGTTCAAGTTCAGGGAAAACCCCAGAACTAACTAAAAACATGTAGAAAAAAACTCTTAAACATAAGACCAAGTCCACCTTTTTTTTTTTTTACCCTATCTTAGAGAGTGAAGAATACCATAACCGGGTGGATAGATGTGAGGTAATATCGGACTATCAGCTTCTGTGAGTCATGTTTCTGAGATAAACAGAAATCCCAGATCTGAAGATTCTAGCAGATCCCTGAGTAAGAGAGCCTTGTTTCCCATAGATCTGGCATTGATATACTGTATATAGTGGGGACAGGAGTGAGTTGAGACTTGTGTTCCAAAGGGGAGACTTTTTTGGGTAATTTCAAAAGGTAACGAATTTTTTAAGTTGTCGAATGTTAGCCATTTGGTTCTGATCTGAAACCATAGTAGTGTTCTGATGGTATATATTGGCATTGTCTAGCAGGTATATGACATTACACTTATGGTGTTTCTTAGTACAGTGTTTTCTAGACGGATTATAGATTACGGGGATAGGATTAGGCACTAAGTTATCTGATAGGTTGCCGCCTGACATGCTCAAAAGTGCTAAGTAAATCCATGTGAGCTACTTCATGTTGATAGCTTTTGGAGCTGATTTAATCAGGTTTAGCACTCTTTATCAGTCCTAAATGTGCGCTGTTAAAGACTTCAGAACAGAGTCCTTCCTGAGGGTAGAAGCCACCGATGGTGAGGAGAGGTCATGGTGTCTCAGGAGCTCATAAGGTGGGGAGGTGTGGATGTGTTGTTGTGGCAGACTCCAAAATGATGCTATGACTCACTGTTATTAGGTAGGGTTCCTCTTTCAAGCCACCATTCTTCCATAGTTGTGCAGCAGTAAGGGAGAGTTTAGAGTGTGCGAGAGGCCACAGTGTAGCTCTCATGTTATAGAATTGTCAATTTCTTTTGTTTGCTGTTTGAATTATGGTTACAAGTACATAGCTGTAATGGGTATTTGTATGACAGGGGAGAATAATTGACCTTAAGTACTCCTTGTGTTCCTCTTTCAAGCTGCCATTCTTCCATAGCCAGTCGTATAGCTGTGAAAGGAGAGTTAAGGGCGGGATGGCAGGCCACAGTGTAGCTCTCATGGTTATAAATCCAGATAATTCTCTTTATTCAAGTTGCAGGCTTGGAATTACAGTATGCAATGGATATGGGGAAGAGGAGGAGAGCTGAGCAGTTCAGGTAATTGAAAGACAAAGGAGAGTAATTGACCTTAAACACTCCTTGGAATGCAGCTAAGAGCAATGCTAACGCAGTACTGTTTTTAGATCTCCATAAAACTTGATAATTTTTCTTAGATACGTTTATTCGGTTAAAAATGTTGCTTCAAAATACTGTTTAGTTCTTTTTCTAAATTCACTTAAACAGTTTCTTTTCTTGGTTAAGAATTCACTGCATGCAGACTTGTAGAGTTTCAGAGTATAGCAAAAGACAGTTTGCCTTTGGCAGCAGTTATCAATGGTGTGTTAATTATGCAGATGGTGCTTGCTGAGGTTCTGAGTCACTTTGAAGTATCAGCTTCCCAGGAGGAGGAGCTCTGTTGTTGCTTCAATAAAGACTTTTTATTTAGAATGAGATATGAAGTCAGTCAGCTAATTCTACCTATATTTTGTACTTTTAAAACTTGAAACAAGGTAATTTGGTTTTTAAAGTCCAGTATCTAATATTTAACAGGCACTTTACTAGAGATATACATCAAATGGCTGTGTTTCATTCCTGTGAAATTATTTGGAAGTTTTAAAGCTGAGGAAGCTTTAGCAAGATATCACAAACTTAGAGACAGTGGCATGCCTAGGGTATTTGACATCTGGGGCTGGTAATTTTTTAACACCCCCCTCCAAAATCCAGTACTAGGCATACCAAGAACACAAAACACTCGGGACCTATAGAGCAATCCTACCATACCATACCATAAACAGTAATTTCTATGAGTCACACAGGGAAAAGGAAAGCATCTTAAACACTGCAGTAAGCACTAGAACATCAGTTCACCTATTGTAAAATGAAATCAGCCAGGACAGTATAGATCATCGATCCTGCACAGTCAATGCCAACTGAAAGCCATGTCTTTTTCAGAGACACAGATACACCCTAATCCACTATAGAATAAGAAGTCATAAACTTTCCATGTAGACAAAAATTTAACTGAACCCCCAAGATGCCAGACTCTGCATACAATGCAACACACCACAGAAACAGAAAATGTCCCCTAGTACTGTGCAAAATATAAAGACAGCAGATGTAAATTTGAAAAAACTAACAAATACCAATCACCACTTTACAAATTAACAAATAGAAATAAAATAAATATAGAAAATAAAATACCATTTTTTGGACAAATACATTTAGCTTTCAGAGGCCAAAACCTCCTTCCTCAGGTCAATACAGTAGACTGCTGTTACAGTATCCTATCCTGACCTGAGGAAGGAGGTTATGTTCTTAGAAAGTTAGTCAAAATGTATTAAAATTAGTCCAATAAAAAGATTACCTTATTTCCATGTTCTATTATAAACATTTATTAACACAGCTACAATACTACTTTATCCTAAAGCAAAAATAGAGAAAAAATGTTTTATTTACAGTTTGTTGTCTCTGGTTTCTGCTTTCCTCATCTTCTCTTCACTCTCTCCCTTCCATCCAGCATCTGATTTTGCTCTCTCTCTGTTATCCAGTGTCTGCCTTCTCTCTCTCCTCCCCTGCCATCCAGTGTCTGTCCTCTCACTCTCTCTGCCCCTTCCAACCACTCTTTGACCTCTCTCTCCCTTCCATCTACTGTCTGCCCTCTATCTCTGCTCCTTCCATCCACCATCTGCTTCTGTCTGCCATCTCTCTTTCCCCTTCCAACCACTGTCTGCTTTCTCTCGCCCTTCTATCCACTGTCTGCCCTTTCTCTTCTTTCCATCCACTGTTTGCCCTTTCTATCTGCTCCTTCCATCCACCATTTGCCCTCCCTATCCCATCCATCCAGCATCCAGGGTTTGCCCTCCCTCTCTCTCTCTCCCCCTTCCATGCAGGATCTGTCCCCCTCTCTCCCTCTGCCCCCTATTTTCAGCCCCCAGTTCCAGCTCCATTATCCCACCTACCCCCAGTTCCAGCCCCACTATCCCACCAGTTCCCAGTTTCAGCTCCAGTCCTTTTCTCCCACCAGTTCCGAGCTTCAGCCCCAGCCACTCTTCCTGTCCCCTTTTCAGTCCCTAGTCCTCACAGTTTCAGTCCCTGCCCCTTTTCAGCCCTCAGTTCCAGTACTAGCCCCCTTATCCCACCTACCCTCTTTTTCAGCCCCCAGTTACACCTGCCTTGCATTACGGCCCCCCCTTTCAGCCCCAGACCATTCTCTCATCTGCCCCCCTTTTCAGCCCCAGACCCACCTGCCCCTGCCCCAGGCATGGCCCCATTCTCCCTCCTTCCCACTTCTCAGACCCTAGTTCCAGCTCCAGCCCCCTTCACCCATCTGAGCACCCCCCGACCCAGTACCCACCACCAGTCAAGGAGTGGAGGAGTAGCCTAGTGGTCAGTGCAGCGGACTCTGATCCTGGGGAATTGGGTTCGATTCCCACTGCAGCTCCTTGTGACTCTGGGTAAATCACTTAACCCTCCATTGTCCCTGGTACAAATAAGTACCTGTATATAATATGTAAACCGCTTTGAATGTAGTTGGAAAAACCTCAGAAAGGTGGTATATAAGTCCCATTCCCTTTCCCTACCCTCAGCTGCCTCTACAGCTCCCTTCTCTCTGCCCCCTGCATTTTAAAAATCTCAGAATCGGCAGTGCAGCGCCTCGCACCTGCCTGTGAAAGAAGCAGATCACCTCATCATTGGGTCTTCCCTCACTGTGTCCCGCCCTCGCAGAAATAGGAAGTTATATCAGAGGAGGGTGGGACACAGTGAGGGAAGGCTCGATGATGAGGCGATCTGCTTCTTTCACAGGCAGATGTGAGGCGTTGTACCGCCGATTCCGAGATTTTTAAAGTGCAGGGGGCTGGGTGGCAGAGAGAAGGGGGCTGTCGAGGGAGCTGAGGGTAGGCAGGTGGGGACTGGGGTCTGCGGTGCCAGCGGTCTTTGGGTCGGAAGCAGTGGGAGTGCTGACACCCGGGGCAGACCGCCCCCAGCACCCCGCCCTTGGTACACCACTGTTTAGAGACAATACAAGTTATAGATATAAACTTTAACTCACAAGTTGTAGTGATGGTTTCAGTTTGCAGTTTCTGATCCTGATGTCCTTTGTTCCAATTGATGCAGATCTCTGGAGGCTTTTTTACTTGTAGATCCAGCTCATATCACAAGCAAAGAGAAAGGGTGCTTGCTTGAAAAATGCAGGGAGGCAAAAAGTTGCTTTTTTCCAAACAAAACAAATACAATTAACATAATGGCTTGCTGGTTGCTCCTGCAGAGTAGTTGTGCCACTTATTCCTACAGTTCTGGACCTAGTTTTTGTGCCTTCTCTTCACTGTCTCCACTGGAAAAGGTACCAAGCAATAGCACCTTTGGCATGAAAACACTGATAAACACTGATTTTTTATACCCTCAAGGAACCCCTAATTAGCTGGAAAATAAACAGCTAAATTTGCAATTCATAAACATCTAAGAATACAAGCTTTACTTATGACCCTTCATTACAGATCTTCCTATTAAATGAAAGAGGCCAGCCTTCTGCTCATTAGAGATATTTAAATGTCTCTATCAATGCTGATACTAGGTCCATCATCTGTTATCACCACAGCAACAGTGATAGACATTCTCCCCACTACCAGGCATTATGTTAGACCATCAAACATAGATCTTACACCAATTCAAATATGTCTGGATAAAGTGGCAGACTGGTTGACAACATATCAGTTGGTATTGAACCCATAAAAGACTATAACATCTTGGATAGTAGGGCAAGGCACATGTCCTTCTGTGGTACCTATGCTATTTGGTCAGAATATCCCTACAGTTAAGTCTTTTAGATATCTTGGGGTCATTATTGATTCCGCATTGACTTATGAGGAACAAGTATCCGATGTAGTGAAAAAATCTTTCTTCCATCTGAGGCGACTTTGGTCAGTTAGAAATTCAGTAAGTAAGGACTCTCTCAAAACACTGACATCTGCGTATATTACTTCACGTTTAGATTACTATAATATTGTATATGCCGGGATTACTCAAGCCAACTTAAAGCGATTACAAAGAAGTCAAAACACAGCAGCGCGTATGATCTGCAGGGCCCGGAGGGATGACAGAGTAACACCTTTATTGCATCGTCTGCATTGGCTCCCGGTCGAAGCAAGAGTTAAGTTTAAAGCTCTTGTTCTGACTCACAAGGCCTTTTACGCATTAAACCCTAGTTACTTCTCGAATTTAACAATTTCTTACACCGCTTTGCGAACTCTTAGATCCCTAACAGATAATAGGTTAGTTACTCCCCCTCTTGCTAAGGCTAGATGGGAATCTACCCGGAGATTAGCTTTTTTCTATTTGTCCCCTGCCCTTTGGAATGGCCTTCCAAAGGAGATCAGATTAGAGAAATCCTACATCCATTTCTGAAAACTTTTGAAAACCTTCTTCTTTACAAGCTATGTAGAACAGAATTTAGCATAAGAGATAAGGTTAAAAAAAAGGGTAGCTTAACTGTATATTAGATTTTTAATTTGAATTGTTTTTTTTTTATTACGTAGTTAATTCTGATTTGCTGTGCTTTCCTGTCATGAATGGAATTCCTTTGTTTGTTTATTTGTATACATTAGTTGTTTTTATACATATGTAAACCGTTCTGTTTTGCAGTTGCAATAAGATACGGTATAGAAATTAACATAAATAAATAAATATTACGAAGAAATGCAAAATTCTACAAAAAAGACTCGGTATCTAAACCTACCACACCAAAACAGCACTAACTGCCAGAACTCAGCAACTTAGCCTATGAAAGTTATTACAGCAGGTACTTGAACAAGTGTAGAACACTCCAGTCCTTGGGTGCTACTAGCACATTTAGGTTTCAAGATATCCATCTTGAATGCCTTGTGGCATGCCAAGACCTGAGTTGCCTACCTCCGTACTAGGATATCAGTTATACCTATTATTGGAAAACAGAATTAGCCAAATTGCTATACAGAAACTACATGCTAGCAGAATCCCTCAAGTTGGTCATGCATGCAGAACACAGAGATGGGTCCTCATCAAATACAGAATAAATGATCACATTAGAAAATGTGCAGACAAAACTGAAATGGGGTCCCAAATAAGCTTGAATCTCTGTGCATTGCAACACTGGAGAAGCAACATATTACCTCTTGTACTGTGAAAAATACAAATATATAAGAGATGCATATTCCAGTCACTTAACTAAAATAAAATTTCTTTTTTTTATTTTATTTTTATTTTATTTTTCCAGCTGTCTTGATCTGGTCTCTTTTTTGCCATTTTCTTCATCACCAGCCTTCTTCCCCTCTATCCAATCCAAATCTCTCTTCTCCACCCACTCTTCCATTCAACCCCAAAATCCCGTTCTCCTCCTTACCTAATTTACCATTCAATCCCTTAGTCACCACAGCTTTCCTAGCATAATCCCAAGTTCCTACTCTCCTCCAAGGTATTGTGCACCTATAGGAGCAGCTCTGTGGGTGCTTGAGTACCCCCCCCAAATTGAGAGAATTCGTTGTATGTGGCCAGGGAGGGATTATTTCCATTGGGCTTAGCACCCCCAACAATTCTGAAAAGTTGCCTCCTATGTGTTCACCTACTCCATCCTTGAGTTCTTGGTATCTCACTCAGTTTTCAGCCACGACCCTGTCCCTCTCCCACCAAAACACACACAATATATTTCCTCTCTCACCCCTCCACTGCACTCCCATCTCTTTTCACTGCCTCTCATTCTCTTTCCAATCTTACAGGTCATCCACACCACTTCTCAAGCCGTCCCTACTTTTCTGCCTCTTTCTTTTACCATCTCACACCCTAAGTCATAGCATCATACTCATACACAACAACCAACTTCCAAACATTCTTTCAAATCACTGCTCAGTTGCCATCCTCTACTCTCAATTCTATTTCCATATCCACTTTCCCACCCATTCTCAGCATTCCTAATCCTTTCTCTTCCTCCTCTCCCCCCCCCTAAAACAATTAGAGTCTCCACTCATCCCTGTTCCAGAGTGCTTACTTTCTGCAATAGTCTCAAAATCTCTGCTGTCTCCCAGTTCCCATCCTCCAATCCTCCTGTCCCATTCTGCTCCTGCTCTTCCACAACCAGTCCCTGAGCTCCACCTACAAAGGCACCAGTATTATTGGGCCAGCGGTAGTCCTGGAGGAGCGAGCGGTAAGCCCACTTTGGGCTTACTGCCGCTCTATGAAAGAGACCCTATATGAGTAGCTGCTCATTTCTTTCTGCTCTATGCCTGACCTCCCAGCTCCTTTGTTCTATATCTATCAGTCCAGTATAGCTCCTTAATTCCTGCTTGTTGATCTAAGCCATTCTGTCCAGCTCAGCTTCTTGGTTCCTGCTCCTAATCTGGCCCTTCAGTGCTGCTCTTTGGCTCCTGTTCCTCCTTGATGTCCAAGCCTCTACAAGTGCACCTTACATGTGAGCACCATGTACCCTTAATGGGACATTCCCTGAGATGTTGTGCCAGCCCAAGATTACAGGGTAACCTAGGCTGGAAAAAGCAGCCAGGATATCTAATGGCTGAAAGGACTTAGTGGATGCCATTCAAACAATGCAGGCCCAGCTTCACAGCTTCCAGTATAATGTTGATTTCTTGCAAGAACAACCAAATTACAAGAACACTCTGATCTTACATGATACTTTGAAGGTTAGATCTCACTTTTGAAGGTGGACTAGTTGAAAAATCCTGTAATCCCCTTGTGACAGCCACTGGTATAACATCAAACAATAGCAATTAATGCTAAGGAGTCATGACCAAAGGATAAGGGTTCACAGACAAATCCGGCACCCACCATGGAGTTAAACATTA
This sequence comes from Microcaecilia unicolor, assembly GCF_901765095.1. NCBI lineage: Eukaryota > Metazoa > Chordata > Amphibia > Gymnophiona > Siphonopidae > Microcaecilia > Microcaecilia unicolor. Next base: position 135,262,071 of record NC_044031.1, on the reverse strand, counting down.
AAAAAGGTTAAATGTATTTCTCTTAAGAATAATTAAAGATTAAATTGTTAAACCATGTGAACAGTATTTCTATTTTTCTAATTACAGGGTTCAAGACCAATAGGCCATATCGCAACTTTCAGATAAGTACATACAGTTTGGAATTACAGTTTTTAAAAATCCTTTTTTCATTTGTTTGGCTAACTTAGCATTCATCAAGAACTTGTCTTTAAGAACATACAGAATCTTGGGTGCAGGATCTCAACCAGGTAAATATGTCTTTTCCTCTCCCACACATTACCATGTCTGTAAAAAGAAAAACAAAGCACGGTGGCCAGATTGTATTTAAATGCAGAGCATTTCAAGTAGTACACACAGAGAAAAACTCATGGCCAAAAGTGCAACCAGTCTCGCTTTTTACCCAACTCATCCCTACCAGTTTACCCGTCTCCCTCCCACAGTCGCTACACCACATTGAAATTTTGTCTTCCAGTCCAGCCTCACTCATCTATACCACCCACATTCTCCCTACTTGTCAATAACAGCCCATCTTCCCTACCTAACTTGTGTACACCATAAATGTTCTCCCAGACCATCCCCTCTTCTTTCTTACCCCCTTCTCTTAATCTCTGCTTTCTCTTTTTTTCCTTCTTATCCTATTTTCCATCATTTTTTATTCCCTATACATAGTTTGACTTTAGTCAATGTTTAATAGTAGTAGTAGTAGTTTGGAGGTAGGATGCTAAGTACTACCACTATCCATAACTGTTCCACTCCCCCATCCTAAACTTCTCTGCTTCTTGCTTTCTCCTGACCTCACCTGCTCTTCTGTGCTCTGTCTTTTACTAGTTCTCCCCATTAGGTTCACCCTCATCCATCCCTAGTTAGTGCCCCTCCCCTGTAAGCAAGTCTCATCCAAACTTCATCCCTCCTCATTAGATTCATCTTACCTTTCAAATTTTTATTCACCCGTCCCTTCCTCACTTGCATAGATCACCTTCCTGCTCCCTTTCCCTACAGCCCAGAACATCTCTATTCCCTGACACCATTCCTGTTTTCCCATCCCATCCTATCTCATCCCATCAGTGTCCCAGCATTCACAGATTGATGGACAGCTACAGTTCCAAATCCAGGAAGTTTTTTTTAGAGCTGCTCTACCACCTGCATGCATAAGCTGTGGAGTCAGCAGTCAGTAAATCAGTAATCCCAGAAACATAGCTGTATGTAGTGCTTCTGCCTTCAGTCCGAAAATGTGAGAGATCTCATTCTGAGTGGAAGATCCTTGGACCCAAAGGTGTGCATTCATATCAAACTACTGTGTAAACCACTGTGTACTGCTAAAGCTGTAGTGGTCTCAGAGTCAGTAGCTGGGGAATTGAAGCAGGGCTGTGTGACATCCTGAGCAAGGGTTGAGGGTGGGCCTGTGAAATAACACAGCTAGACAAAGGGATATAAATGAAAACAAGTGTTTATTTAATTGAATCATGAAGCCTGTTACATCACAGGACCAGGAACAAAAGATAGAATACCTCTGTAGTTCAATAAGCAGTCTTATGCAGGCCTCAGGCTGGCAAGGCATGAACACAGTCTGTGGCTGGTAGGGAGGCCCTACCCAAAACACAGCCTGTGAGTCTTTTTCAGTTCATCTCCGAGTACTGAGAGCAAGGCTTGTCAGTCTCAAACGAGAAGCAAAAGTGGTTACCTCAGCCAGGTTACAATTCTTAAGCATAGGTGGTGGTGGCATACACTGGGGTTTCAATTCCGTCTTCTCTCTGGTTCAGCTTAACCTCAGTCAGGCCCTGCCTTATATACTTCCTGGTTTAAGCTCCACCCCTCCTCTTGGCTCACTTCCTCCTGGGCGGGACTAGTGCTGTTAAGGTGGCTTAGGCTGTCTACAGGACTGTTCTTAAGGGTGAGGGTAGAGTTCTATAAATCCCCTCACAGGCTGGTTGTAGGTTAACCAGTGACCACTACAAAAATGGAAATTGGCACCCTCTTTGGTAGCGTTAGTTTTGACATAACACCCCCTCCTTTAGTAATAGTGATGACTCCAACACAACATCCCTCTTTCTTTCTGATTTTACCAAAGATCCTCTTCTTCCTTCCTCACTCTTTATCTGTATCATTATTCCCTATCCCCACTTTTTTTTTTCACTTTGGCCAGGTTACAGATTCCCTGTGGCAATGGGGCCCAGGGCAATTGCCCTGTTTTCACTCCCCAAACACAGCTCTGCTGCACAACTCCTGAATCAGCTCAGGGTCAGCATTTGGGATGTGTGATCCATGTGGCTGCACAGGGCACTACGAATGAGAAGATACTGCTATAGTGGTACCCATCCCCATATCCTTCCACATCATCTGGATATTGCACCTGAATCCAACCAGACACATCCAATTCTCCCTGAATAGGCTGAAAATGGCCTGATAAAATGTTCCAAATTACTTTAATATGGTTGAACTAATTCAGTTTCAACCTTTCTATGCAGCTGTATTGAATGTCTAAATGTATCATGTTTCTCCAAATAATGAAACAGGAAATGACAAATGGAAACTGACAAAATCTCAGGATTATAATCAAGCCATAAGTCATATTGGTAGGCATCTAAAAATCATGACCACCAATAAACTCTTGTAACCATTTTAACACCACCTTCTCAATGAAACTATCCACTAGTACAAGACTAGATACAAACCAAGGGTCCAGAATAGACTCTTAAGAGTCAGTTGAATGCTAGCTTATTTCAGAAAATCTAGTAGACCGCTTGTGCATGTCGTAAACAAAATTTCCCTAAAGTTCATAGGCTTTTTTTCTCATATGGTACCACATGCACAAATTTCAAGTGAAGATGTGGTGTTTTTCATAGATTGTAGTAACTTACTGGAGAAACTGTTTCCCATATAATGGGCTGGGCCTATTCCACATGAACACTTTCAGGCTCAACCACACAATTCATGGAAGGCTTTAAAAATAATGATGATGACGATGATGATAAAGAACCCAATCAGCAAAGAATATATCAGAAGGGTTAGAATAATCCTGAAGGCTAAACTCAATAGTGGAAATATTATTAGGGCTATCAACATCTGGGCCATACCTGTCATTAGATACAGTGCAGGAATTGTAAATTGGGCTAAGTAGGACTAGAAACTTTGGATTATTGAAAAACATTGTAACTGTCAACTATGTTCTGTATTTCTGTAGTAATGTTGACAAGCGTTATCTTCCTCGTTATCTTCCTCACAGCACAGCAAGTGCTGCAAACAGTGGAAGAGGAGAAACAAGGCCTAGTTGCCTACATTAACAATAGTAAATAGGATGCAATAAAATTAGTAAATCAACAAGGCTTACTTCAGACCAAAGAAGCCAAGCAGGTCTACAGACATGAACAAGTAAGAAATCAAGAAGAAAAATAGTACATAACCGTTCCATGGACAGTATATTAAAGACACTGAAGGAAAAATTGACAAATCCATAATGTGGCAGTGACTGAAGAAAGGAACCATGAAAAAGGAGCCAAAGGATTTGTCAGGGCAG